>NC_068446.1:6459913-6769913 GCF_023373465.1 Oncorhynchus keta
TGTGCAGCTGTGAGATGACTGAGGCTTACTGTCGGTCTTACTGTCACAGTGTGTGTGTGTGTGTGTGTGTGTGTGTGTGTGTGTGTGTGTGTGTGTGTGTGTGTGTGTGTGTGTGTGTGTGTGTGTGTGTGTGTGTGTGTGTGTGTGTGTGTGTGTGTGTGTGTGTGTGTGTGTGTGTGTGGGCTGCACAATTAATCTCATTCACATCGAAATCGCAATTTTGACATGTGCAATAATCCATATCGCTACATTTTGAAACACCCCTCAGCCACCTGTAACGTTTGTTTTAGTATTTTACTCTGTCGTCTCTCTCTCTCTCTCTTGCAACTGCTTCCCACACACACAAAGCGTCACCCCCTCTCACTCAAGCGGCGCAGTTCCTCCTCCCTGCTGTTCTGGTAAGAGCTGGGCGATCCTCCTCTCCACTCTCTCAGGGTTAGGCGTCTCAGGCTCTGCACACCCCTGGATCGCATCTTACCTGGCAGGTCAACCCTACCACGTGGCGTGGAGAGGACCTGTATTCACCACATGCTTTCACTCCTGGTGTGTCCCCCAGGGCTCTGTTCTCGGTGTCCCCCAGGGCTCTGTTCTAGGCCTTCCAGCCCTCTTTTCCCTTTACACCAAGTCACTCGGCTCTGCCATATCCTCACATGGAAAGACACACAGTAGGAGAGATACATAGCGACAGTACTGTAGCTAGCCCTAGCGGTGACCGATGAGCTTCATGCTGTTATGCACACTGTAATATGAGGGTTTATGATCGTGGCGGATGTGTTAATGATGATGACTATAAGCTGGTCCCCCCCTCCTCCCCGCTCTGATCCGGCTGCTAGAGTGTCATCTGAGCTTAGGGTTCACTTATCTGGATCACAGAGTTTAGGTTGATCTGGGATCTGTTGATTAAAAGAGATCAGGTCCCAAAGGGGAAAGAAACATGGATCTCTACTGGAGTTCTGGAGGATCACTGGTTATGGTTTATAGATCCACAAGACTCTCTCTGCCTAGGGCTCGGTGTGTAACACGCACACACACACACGATTCCCATAAATAAAGACAATGCCAATGTCTTATTCACCACTCACTCAGTCAGCAACGCTTTTATCCTGTATCCCCCAGGTGCTATCCTCCTCTCGTTAATGTTCTACTGCTCTCTCTCTCTCTGTCTCTCTCTCTCTGTCTTTTAGGGCGATTATCTCTGATTGTTCAGGCAATTCTCACATAGAAACTTAATTGGGAGGAAGGATGTTTGACGTGCTTTTTACATTTGTATCACAAACCATTTTTTTGCCAGAACAAATCGGAGATACCAAAAATATTTCCCGCTCCTGCAAGCGTGGAATCGCCTCTCTCTCTCCCTCTCTCTGCAGCATAGCGTCACAGCTGTAGATTTACGAGCATCCGGTCTCATTCTAGACACCTGATTGCCTCTAGGGCGCTGCAGAAAGGTCACACGCACCAAGACCAACCCCACCCCTACTGCCCCTGGACATTACGCTGTAGTTATTATGGATGAGAATGCTAAGGTGTGTGTGTGTGTGTGTGTGTGTGTGTGTGTGTGTGTGTGTGTGTGTGTGTGTGTGTGTGTGTGTGTGTGTGTGTGTGTGTGTGTGTGTGTGTGTGTGTGTGTGTGTGTGTGTGTGTGTGTGTGTGTGTGTGTGTGTGTGTGTGTGTGATCATATGTAATTATATTTGTCACATGCCCCCGAAGACAACAGGTGTAGACACCTTACCTTAAAATGCTCACTTACAAGCCCTTAACCAACAATGCAGTTCAAGAAATAGAGTTAAGAAAATATTTACTAAATAAACAAAAAAAGTAACAATAAAATAACAATAACCAGGCTATATACATGGGGTACTGGTACCAAGTCAATGTCAATTTTTGGGGGACTTCCTCTGTCACCGCCTAGTATGTGACCAACCGGTCTCAAATCGCTCTTATGTAGCAAAATTTGAAATTGTGTTTTTTACATTGGATAAAAGTAGAGACTCAGAGCTACAAAATGGAATATCATACACTACAGTTGAGGAACAATGGGAAAGTCATTTTTCTCTGAAAGTTGAAACTCACTTTTGAGAAAATGGCCTTTGAATGTTTTGGTACAACTACTGGAGAGCTCTTCTTTGTCTACACCCATTCAGCATTATTCACATCCTCTTAAGCTTTAGCCCCACCCATCTCTTTAAGGGTTGATCCGAGCTCTCATGACAACAGTAGTCAAGCACCCCAGTGGCGGAACTAGAGTTTTATACATGGGGTGGCCAGAGGGTGGCCAAGGCTACTTCAGGGGGTCCATAGACCATAACTGAAAATGTGTGTGTAACTCTAACCTGGCATTAAAGGAGCATGATTGAATCCTATGATTGCTGATAAGAGGTAGAAGTGATCATTCACTTAACCCGGAGATCTTCAATGTGGCAGATAGTGTGGTCCAAAAGGGTTACTTCACAAGAATTCTTTAACATACTATGAATAGTCAAGTGTCTCTACCTTGGAACTGCAGCGCTCTCTCTCTCTCTCACACACACACACACACACACACACACACACACTCTCTCTCTCTCTCGCACACACACACTCTCTCTCTCTCGCACACACACACTCTCTATCGCACACACACACACTCTCTCTCTCTCTCTCTCTCTCTCTCGCACACACACACACACATTCTCTCTCGCACATACCGGAGAGACTTGGGTCAGTCTATTTTCATTAATATATAATCTGGGTCTATAAGTGTTGAACATCCAAAATATTTCTGAAAATAAAGCTCAAGCACCAAGAAGATACGATAGCGTTTGTGTGTTACAAAAAAACACACCGCAAAAAAACACACCGCAAAAAAACGCACCGCAATTTGACATACCAGGTACCAAGCAGAAATGGACTTGAAAATTAAAAATAATTTTGGTGGCCATCAAAATTACAGTATCATATTTATGCTCATATATATTATGTTAACTAATATCAAAATAAAAGTTTTGGAATTGACCTAATCAAGGGAATCTATCATTTCTGTGAGACCTGCTGCATCTAAGCTTTCAGCTGACTGGTGTACAAGCTTTCGTGGATGTCCCCGTGGTAACAGTACCTCACAACTAAAGACATGTGTTCTTTTTTTCTTTAGATCTTTGGTTTCATCTACAATTACACTAAAAATGTCACTTTCTTTATCTCCTCTTATTATTTCACTTTGTACCAGCTCAGCCCTCAAGGACTTCCTACTGGATTTGGTGGCTTGTGTACTTTGCATTGCCACATGCATTCATTATTTTCTCTATGATGGAGTCATACGTTGCTATATCTTCTTGGATTGTCAAAGAAATGACCCTTTTTGTGATGGTCATCAGACTCTCGATGACCTCTCTGCGCTATATTTTGAAAACTGTACAGTTTTCCTCCACTTTCTTTTTCCAGTCCCCATTTTTGACGTCTAACATTGATGAGTTGCTGTCAATAACCCTTTAATGCCGATTCCAAGCATACATGGCATTGATATGATGTTCTGCCTTCGAATGGAGCTTAAACCCAGAATCTTTCAACAGCGCCTTTTTCCAGTTACAAAAACCCTGACTGTGATGTGAAGGCAGATTCAGGTGTATTGGTCAGAGAGAAAAATGCCTTCAGGTCGAAACAATAAGTAGAATCTAAATTTACAGAATATTCAAGCCATGAATTGTCCTTATACCGGGAGCTGTTGAAAGCCCTTTTCCTAGTACTGAGTTTTGGGAAATGTTTTCAAAAACGTCTGTACAGGACACTCTTCTCTGGATCTTGTAATGCCTGAATTACAGTGTGTCATATCTCTATGGAAATGTATAATTAAGGGATACACACGATTAGATACCAACAGCTGCTAACTAAAATGTGTAGTTTAAAGTATAGGCCTGGCCTACCATTGGGTGTAGTTTAAAGCATAGGCCTGGCCTACCATTGGGTGTAGTTTAAAGTATAGGCCTGGCCTACCTGCCTACCTGCTCTGACCTGGTGGTGGTAGACTGGATCCTTGTGAAGTCTGACCACACTGACTCTGACTAGCCTCAGGTAGGGAGCTGCTCTGACCTGGTGGTGGTAGACTGGATCCTTGTGAAGTCTGACCACACTGACTCTGACTAGCCTCAGGTAAGTCTGACCTGGTGGTGGTACACCTGACTGACCACACTGACTAGCCTCAGGTAGGGAGCTGCTCTGACCTGGTGGTGGTAGACTGACTGGAAGTCTGACTGACTCTGACTGCCTCAGGTAGGGAGCTCTGACCAGACACTGACTCTGACTAGCCTCAGGTAGGGAGCTGCTCTGACCTGGTGGTGGTAGACTGGATCCTTGTGAAGTCTGACCACACTGACTCTGACTAGCCTCAGGTAGGGAGCTGCTCTGACCTGGTGGTGGTAGACTGGATCCTTGTGAAGTCTGACCACACTGACTCTGACTAGCCTCAGGTAGGGAGCTGCTCTGACCTGGTGGTGGTAGACTGGATCCTTGTGAAGTCTGACCACACTGACTCTGACTAGCCTCAGGTAGGGAGCTGCTCTGGGGTCCGGTGATGATGCAACGGCTGGGGTCTGTTTGCACCTGATCTGCCTGTTTGTGCTTTTTTTTTTTAAATAAGTCTGATATCTCTCCCTTTCTTTTCATGTTTAATTGGCCCAATTACCTAAATTTTAATCCACTCTCAATCTTAATTACAAATCCCCATTTTCATAACTGTCTGTACCTTAACATCAACTACCAGCCTAAAATACTAGCTAGATCATGGCTAGCCCTACTCTGCAATAAGTAATTTAGATAGCTATACATTCTTACACCTTCTTACACCTTTATGATAACAAACAGGCTATAAAAGCTGCAAATGGCATATATTATCTATTACCTTTATGATAACAAACAGGCTATCTGCAAATTGTGGTGATTTTTTGGGTGACGTTAACCGATTGATAATAACAATTGTTTGTTTTGAGTCAAAGTACAAAAATCTAACTGAGTTAATGGATTTCAAATGGCTGAAGGTTAATTTGCTGAACACTGACAGCTGTAGCCTATTGACAGATGTAGCCTACTATTTACCCCACATTAATGGAGCCAAAGGTCTAACATTAACTTACACAGCGACTCAACTTTCGTCAAAGTTGTTCAGGAAACCTAAACCCGATGCTAAACCTTAAAACTTACTTCAAATATGATGCTTTTGCCAATCGCGGAAAAAGCTTGTGGAGCTGTGGATATATTCTCTCTTCTTCTTCTGTATGTTCTTCTTATTCTTCTGTATCTCGTAGCCAAAGTTAATATTCTCTCTTCCTCGTCCTCGATTTGAAAACGTCAAAATAAATGCTTCTTTCAACAAGGCATCAAACTGCCAGTAGCGAATGAAATTTTGGGGTGGCAATCAGATCAGATTTTGGGGTGGCCAATCAGATGTCAGGAGTGTCCAGTGCCATCCCGGACACCCCTCTGGCTCCGCCCCTGAAGAACCCTTGTAAATACCTTTATTATACACAGATTTAAAATAGCTATTGATAACAAATGTGTATTTTGTGGTTGTTTCCCAGAGACTTTTGACCATTTATTTTGGGACTGTTCTTATGTCAGCAGATTTTGGTGTGAGTTAGAAGATTTTATTTGAAAATAAACTACATTTAATGTTAATTTGAAAGACTCTGATGTTATGTTTTATATGATCCAAATGATATGGACCCTGATTTAACTTTCATTGTTCATTTGTTTATTTTTCATGGCAGATTCTTTATCCGTAAAATGAAGTGGGCGGAGAACAAACCCCTCTTCCCTTCTTCTTCCTTGTTTAAGATACAATTTCAATTCTGAGTAAAAACAATAAAGAACAAACCCCTCTTCCCATTGTTTAAGATACAATTTCAATTCTAAGTAAAAACAATAAAGCAATAGGTATCATAAAACCTTTCGACAAATGAAAATGTTTCTGGATATGTAATACCCATGTATGTTACCCATGTAGGTTTATGTACTCTTGTTTGTATATTTCTGTTTTTCCATTTGTTTGGTTCATCATAATAATAATAATAATAATAATAAAAATAAAACCAGTCAGGCACCCAAGCTAACTTGCTAACTACTTCCAGAGACAAATGAGAGAACAGCTCACTGAACATTACTCACACTAGCAGAGCTGGATAGGCTGTTATGTTATCCAGAGCGTTGGTGAGCGTAACTGTGCTGTCAGATTGTCCGTTCGTAAACTCAGAGCATTTCGCTCTCAGAGAGTTCAAGTGCACACTGAACGCTCTGGCCGAGGACTAGGGTCAGTCCGAGCGTACGTACCTCAAGCTAACATTGGCTGGCTTCCTAGCTACTTCCAGACACATAATGAGAGAACACCCCACTCTGACCATTTTACTCGCCCTAGCAGAGCTGGTTCGATTTTTCACATTATCCAGAGCGTTGGGGACTAAAACTGTGCTGCTGGAAACGATTTATTTATGCTTTTTTGCAGACGTTTACTGACTCCGGCCATGTTCAACGGGTTTTGAGCGTTCGTAAATTCATCAGTTATTCTGCGCTCTGGCACACTCAGACGAGAGTCTTTTGTTAAGACATGTAGCTAGCTAGCTAGGTAAACAATGAACCATAAACTCATGACGTTACTACCCTGCATGAGAATGCAGGAAGCTAACCAGCCAGGTTCAATGTTAGCTGGCTAGTAACTGTACACTAACTTGAAATTAAAATATGTTGTCAAAATTAGATATGTGTAATGTCTGAAAACGTAGCTAGCTAGACTATCTTACCCATATATATCATAAATGGATGCGACTCCTGGCGGATGTCATGGTTGCCCTTAGTTTGAAGATGTAATCAGGTGACAGGTGTTTTCTCCATCTCCTTAGCTATCATACTCGAATTCCACTAATTTCAAAACTAGCGAGCCAGCCAGCTAACGTTAGCTAGTAACAGTACACTTTAACTTGATATTAGGCTTATGCCGTTTTACTACGCGATACATTTTTTTTTAAAGCCGTGTTAGAGAGGATTACCTAGACGTACTGACTAGCTCAAATAGACAGAAGCGTGCTATATGGCAGACCATCCAAACTCGGCATGTCCCGCCCACTCATAATCTCAGCCAATCATGGCTAGCAGGAAGGTTGCTGTCTTCATCTGTTGCTGAACCAACTAGGCTCGTAATTTAACTACTGTATTCGTATTTACATATAGCATACAGGTTTGTTATTAAGGCACATGAAAGTTCACATGTTAGAGAAATATGCCAACAAAGCATTTAGATTTTGAAAAAAAGTTTACATTAAAACGGCTCCCTGTGAAGTAGTGACCCTAGTACGCCTAGTTTCCTGAAACAGGTCACATGTAAAGTGTCACTATCTGATGTCGCCACACATCAGATAGTGCCCATGGCATATTCCTGTAAAGAATGTAACAAAATGTGTACAAAAAAATCCAAATACAATTCCATGCACAGTTGAAGTCGGAAGTTAACATACACTTAGGTTGTAGTCATTAAAACTCATTTTTCAACCACTCCACACATTTCTTGTTAACAAACTATAGTTTTGGTAAGTCGGTTAAGACATCTACTTTGTGCATGACACAAGGCATTTGTCCAACAATTATTTACAAACAGATTATTTCAATTATAATTCACAGTATCACAATCCCAGTGGGTCAGAAGTTTACACACACTCAGTTGACTGTGCCTTTAAACAGCTTGCAAAATTCCAGAAAATGATGTCATGACTTTAGAAGCTTCTGATAATAATTTGAGTCAATTGGAGGTGTACCTGTGGATGTATTTCAAGGCCTACCTTCAAATTCAGTGCCTCTTTGCTTGACATCATGGGAAAATCAAAACAAATCAGCCAAAACCTCCAATGTTTTTATTTAGACGTCCACAAGTCTGGTTCATCCTTGGAAGCAATTTCCAAACGTCTGAAGGTACCACGTGCATCTGTACAAACAATTGTACGCAAGTATAAACACCATGGCACCACGCAGCCATCATACCGCTCAGGAAGGAGATGCGTTCGGTCTCCTAGAAATTAACGTACTTTGGTGCAAAAAGAGCAAATCAATCCCAGAACATCAGCAAAGGACCTTGTTAAGATGCTGGAGGAAACAGGTACACAAGTATCTATATCCACAGTAAAATGAGTCCTATATCGACATAACCTTAAAGGCAGCTCAGCAAAGAAGAAGCCACTGCTCCAAAACCGCCATAAAAAAAGCCAGACTACGGTTTGAACCTGCACATGGGGACAAAGATCATACTTTTTGGAGAAATGTCCTCTGGTCTGATGAAACTAAAAATAGAACTGCCATAATGACCATTGTTGTGTTTGGAGGATAAAGACGGAGGCTTGCAACCCGAAGAACACCATCCCCAACCATGAGGTACGGGATGGCAGCATCATGTTGTGGGGGTGCTTTGCTGCAGGAGGGACTGGTGCACTTCACAAAATAGATGGCTTCATGAGGAGAGAAAACTATGTGGATATATTGAAGCAACATCTCAAGACATCAGTCAGGAAGTTAAACCTTGGTCGCAAATGGGTCTTCCAAATGGACAATGACCCCAAGCATACTTCCAAAGTTGTAGCAAAATGGCTTAAGGACAACAAAGTCAAGGTATTGGAATGGCCACCACAAAGCCCTGACCTCAATCCCATAGAGAATCTGTGGGCAGAACTGAAAAAGTGTGTGTGAGCAAGGAGGCCGACAAACCTGACTCAGTTACACCAGCTCTGTCAGGAGGAATGGGCCAGAATTCACCCAACTTACTGAGGGAAGATTGTGGAAGGCTACCCGAAATGTTTGACCCAAGTTAAATCATTTCAATTCCAAGCTACCAAATACTAATTGAGTGTATGTAAACTTCTGACCCACTTGGACTGTGAGGAAAAAAAGAAAAGCTGATATAAATCATTCTCTCAACTATTATTCTAACATTTCACATTCTTAAAATAAAGTGGTGATCCTAACTGACCTAAGACAGGGAATTTTTACAAGGATTAAATGTCAGGAATAATGAGAAACTTTAAATGAAGTTTAAATGTATTTGGCTACGGTGTGAGTAAACATCCGACTTCAACTGTACCGGTAAATAGTTAAGCAGGTAGATTAAACCACTCCTTTGTAAGATAAATGTTTGAAATGAAACATGTATGGAAACAGGTGAATTAACACTCCTCAGTTTGCAGGCTCAAGCAAGCTAAAACCCCACATGGTAGCAAAAACTAACTAGCAGAAATTGTTGACAAGTTAGAAATTATTGTCTGCTTCCAACTCACACTCTGAAACACGTAGATCCCCTGAACGTAGCTCACTCTCCAGATCAGAATCACCTGAATACTGTTCACCTGTGCACACACCTGTATGTCATTATCACACACAGTATTTAGTTCAGTTCTTTGCACCCCATCATTGTGAGGTATTGTTTGTTTTGTGACACTATACGGAGCTCTATTTTTCCGGTAATTTAATCCTCCCGTGTATGATAGTTTTGGCCTGCCTCACTAACTACGCCTTTTGCCTATTCCCTGCCTGTACTCGGATTTCCTGTTATGGACCCCTTGTGTATGACCTTCTGCCTGCCCCTGGACCCAGCTACCTGCCTCCTCCTGTGGTCTTGTACAATAAACACCTGCTGTGCCATGTGCTTGAAACCAGCTCTCCCATCATGATCATTACAATGATTTAAACACACTTTGCTGTAGGCTGCTATTTACTAGTTAACAAAAAATAATCTATGTCATATAAAATATATTCACCCCATCCAGTATTGTAATCAAAACTTGCCAGAGAGCACATAGTCCTTGGCTCAGACAGTGTAGTAGTGTGGGCTCAATAGCATCTCATTAGTGTGCAAGATCTTGAGAATCAGCTGTACATGTGATGGAACAATGCACTGTGCATGCAGAGGGTTGCAATTCCACTGAATTGGGGATAGTTTAACCAAAATATGCCACAATACCTAGAATTGCCTTATGTGTATCCCACAAAAAAAAAGGTTTCCTGTTATAAGCTAACTTTTTTGATGAATTAAAGCAAAATTCCCGGGCTTAACTTCCCATGGAACATTTCCAGAAAAATTCCAGAAATTTACCAGAATGTTTCCGACCCTTTGCAACCCTATTGACATATACTGAATTCATTTTTTTAAACTGATGGGTTTATTGGTGTTAAAATACACCAGTTATGCAATTTTGGACGACCAGGCTGCTGATGGCATGCAGCCTGTCGTTTTTGTGTATATACTTCTTCATAACGACAAGGTGGATGTCGAACAACAATAGAATATTCATGATGTCACTGTTTACAGACATGTTGATAGACGGAGTATAAACCAGCCTTCAGTCTTGACATCTTTGCTTGTGGGGGTTACAAGTTCATCAACTTTCAAAGCATAATTACTATACCCTTGTTACTCAACTGTAGCGTACGATATACAATATTCTAGCTATGAGTCTCTACCGAATTGAGCCGGTTGATCACATATGTGGTGGCCAACCAGCCTTTCCCTCTATTTAACAGCTCATTTTGGCTTTAACTCTTGCCCATCCATGGCCATCTGACATTGATCACAATCTGAATGACATTGAAAAGAGAGGGAGGGTTACAGTCTGCCTCCTGCCCTCATTTGGCCGCAGCCTTATGCAGGACACCACTAACCTGTGTGTGTGTGGACTGATCACAGTGTCTCAGAGAGATGGGCGAGGGAATTAAAAGAGGGACAGTGTGGTTAAATTAGCATGTAAAGAGCGGCAGCATTCATTAGGCCAGCCTTGTCTGAGCTGATAAAGCCTGGCTGTGGAGGACAGGAGAGACTCGACACATCGATCCTACACAACGAGACGAGGGTGACACACAGGAGCCCAGTGAAGATTAAGACTTAATGAAAGAAACAAGAGAGGGAGAGGAGTGGAGAGAAGGGAGAGATAACGAGACAAGAATAGACAGGGAAGAACTGGGAAGTGCCACACTTAAAGGAGAGATAGAGAGAGAGATAGAGAGAGAGATAGAGAGAGAGATAGAGAGAGAGAGAGAGAGAGAGAGAGAGAGAGAGAGAGAGAGAGAGAGAGAGAGAGAGAGAGAGAGAGAGAGAGAGAGAGAGAGAGAGAGAGAGAGAGAGAGAGAGAGAGAGAGAGAGAGAGAGAGAGAGAGAGAGAGAGAGAGAGAGAGAAGGTTAGAGAGAGAGAGAGAGGGAGAGAGAGAGAGAGAGAGAATGTAAGAAAGAAAGTTAAAGTGCGAAAGATTAAATGGAGAGAAGGCAACAGTAAAAGTGTGAGAAGAGAGATTAAAATATAGAAATAAAGGGAGCACACAGAGGGAGAGAGGGAGAAAGAGAGAGAGAGAGAGAGAGAAGGTTAGAGAGAGAGAGGTTAGAGAGAGAGAGAGAGAGAGAGAGAAGGTTAGAGAGAGAGAGAGAGAGAGAGAGAGAGAGAGAGAGAGAGAGAGAAGGTTAGAGAGAGAGAGAGAGAGAGAGAGAGAGAGAGAGAGAGAGAGAGAGAGAGAGAGAGAGAGAGAGAGAGAGGGGGAGACAGAGAGAGAGGGGGAAGGTTAGAGAGAGAGAAGTGTTCTAATGGCACAAACACAGCAAACACAGGTACCGGACAGAAGAATGGGTACCTGCAGAGAGAATGAGTGTGGTGCAAACGAGTTTGGAGAGACGGAATGTGGGATGTGTGACGCACGACAGGGAGCAGAACAGACTCGTTAACATGCACCGTCACACCTGGGCGGAGAGAAGAGGCATGGAGGGACCAGAGCGCTTATGGTATGTGTGAGCAGTGGGGGAGCAGACTGCTCACTGTGGAGGGATAGTGTGTCTGTGGAGGGATAGTGTGTCTGTGGAGCGATAGTGTGTCTGTGGAGGGATAGTGTGTCTGTGGAGGGATAGTGTGGCTGTGGATGGATAGTGTGTCTGTGGAGGGATAGTGTGTCTGTGGAGGGATAGTGTGTCTGTGGAGGGATAGTGTGTCTGTGGAGGGATAGTGTGTCTGTGGAGGGATAGTGGACACACCTCCAAGCCACCCCCATCTCCCTTCTATCTACCATGGGTTTGGGGGCTGGGTGTGAGCAGGGGGGAATGTGCGTGTGGGTGCTTGTGTTAGTATTCATTCAGCATTGGCACCCCTCTGATCAAGAGATTAGGAGATTACTAACAGAACGCGCGTACACAGTCTCCCCGTACACACTCACACAAACCACAGTAATGCATAGACCAGCATGGGCTGGTTATACGGACACACATGTTAGATGGATCAGTAAATTCTAGCCCATTCTGACACAAATCCTACTATCAGACCCAAGAGCCGCTGTAGTCCTGCTTCATGCATAATTAAACACAGGGTTTGGGGGAGAGGGATAGCTCAGAATTAAATCACAGTGTGTGCGGTGGGGGGGCGGGTGTATATGGTATGTAAATGTGTGCAATAGGAATGAGCTCACGTGCCTGTTTGAGTGAATGCATGCATGTACCTGTGCCCTGATGCTACCTTACATCTCCTTGATAGCGATTATGCTGGGACCCAGCTGCTCTCCCTGCGTAGCTTCACTGCACCGTAGCTTCACCCGCCAACATGTGTGTGTGTGTGTGTGTGTGTGTGTGTGTGTGTGTGTGTGTGTGTGTGTGTGTGTGTGTGTGTGTGTGTGTGTGTGTGTGTGTGTGTGTGTGTGTGTGTGTGTGTGTGTGTGTGTGTGTGTGTGTGTGTGATTGTATAAGTGGCTCTAGTACCATGCGACAGATGGCTTCCTACAGCAGCAGGTCACGAGAGGAGTCCAAGTCCTTTTTGGAACCTCTTCCCCTCGCCCACCAGATTTTGGTTCGGCACTCCAAGCTGTGCCGAACCGTGCAGGTCCAACATCCAAGACAACGAACAGAAGATGGTGTGTGGGCCAGACAGAACCAACCAATTAGGGCTAAAGCCAACCCAGTGAGCCGAGAGCATTGTTACTCACCATTTTATATACACACACACACACACACACAGAGAGAGAAAGGCACTCACATGCCACACTCACACACACATAGCAGTAAATCCAGGCAGTGGTAGCAGACAGATGGAGCCACAGAAGGCATTGATGTAACTAATGGACACACAGGTCCTGTTCAGGGCTGGTGCTGGGGATGGGACTGGGACTGGGACAGGGACAGGGAATGGGGACTGGGAAAGAGGATGGTGCCACAACCGGGTTATACGGTTCCAAGAGCTAAGCTACGGGCTCTGAAATCTGGGCTCTTTATTCTGGGCTATGGAAGATCTCACATGATGAAGCTACTGTATAGGGGCATTTCCATCAAAAAAGGGCACCAACATTTGATGTTCATAAGAGCATATCAATTTGGGCGTCAAAGAAAAGCTAAAAGTCTATATTTTTGAGGAATGAAGGCATAGATACATTTTTCAACCATTTTCCATCTTAACAATCAGGCATAACTAAAGGTTTTGATTTCTGGATAAACAGATGGAAAGGGGGTCTTAGAAAACATCTACAAGAAAATGTCTTAAAAGGTATCAGAAATGTGTCAAAACACAATAATGTTGACGTAAAGAACCCTGCTGTCACGCTGTTGTCCGGTACCATCTGTGCCAGCACCACGCACCAGGTCTCCAGTGCGCCTCCACAGCCCAGTACGTCCTGTGCCAACTCTCCGCACTCGCTTTGAGGAGCGTGTTACCGTTCCGGTAAAATGTGTGCCGTTTCTACGCTCAGTGTCTCCAGTGCGCCTGCACAGCACGGTGCGTCCTGTGCCAGCTCCCCGCACTTGCCGTTGTCATCTGTCCAGGACACGTTGTGCCAGCTCTACGCTCCAGACCTCCAGTGCGCCTCCACAGCCCAGTACGTCCTGTGCCAGCTCCACGCTACAGGCCTCCTGTGCATCTCCCCATCCCGGTATGTCCTGTGCCGGCTCCACACACCCAGCCTCCAGTGCGTCTCCCCAGCCTGGTACGCCCTGTGCCAGCTCCACGCACCAGGCCTCCAGCGACGGTCTGCAGTCCAGAGCCTCCAGCGACAGTCTGCAGTCTGGAGCTTCCAGTGAGGGTTCCTAGTCCAGAGCCTCCTGTGAGGGTTCCCAGTCCAGAGCCTCCTGAGAGGGTTCCCAGTCCAGAGCCTCCTGAGAGGGTTCCTAGTCCAGAGCCTCCTGTGAGGGTTCCCAGTCCAGAGCCTCCTGAGAGGGTTCCTAGTCCAGAGCCTCCTGCGAGTTCCCAGTCCAGAGCCTCCTGAGAGGGTTCCTAGTCCAGAGCCTCCTGTGAGGGTTCCCAGTCCAGAGCCTCCTGAGAGGGTTCCTAGTCCGGAGCCTCCTGCGAGTTCCCAGTCCAGAGCCTCCTGAGAGGGTTCCTAGTCCAGAGCCTCCTGTGAGGGTTCCCAGTCCAGAGCCTCCTGAGAGGGTTCCCAGTCCAGAGCCTCCTGCGAGTTCCCAGTCCAGAGCCTCCTGAGAGGGTTCCTAGTCCAGAGCCTCCTGCGAGGGTTCCCAGTCCAGAGCCTCCTTCCCAGTCCAGAGCCTTCAGCGAGGGTTCCCAGTCCAGAGCCTTCAGCGAGGGTTCCCAGTCCAGAGCCTTCAGCGAGGGTTCCCAGTCCAGAGCCTTCAGCGAGGGTTCCCAGTCCAGAGCCTTCAGCGAGGGTTCCCAGTCCAGAGCCTTCAGCGAGGGTTCCCAGTCCAGAGTCCCCGGCGACGATCCACGATGCCACATTATAGCTGACATCCCATTATTTCTGCAGACATATTTTAATCTTACTTTGGTGCAGATATTTCAAGCGATACTCAGTAATTCCCAAATAAAATGTAACTCTTTTGTTCTGGTTTTAATAATGTATCTCTAAATGAATAGCCAAAAATGTATTTGCCATTTGGATCAGGTAATTATGACACATAGGACTGTCGATAATTTATCTCGCACAAGTTCTATCTGTCTCTCTGATCCATCCATAACCACAGAAGCACGACGACAGCAACACATATCTAACTATATCCCTCTCAATACAAAGGAGACGAATACATGAGAGTGGAGTGATACCTGCAATAAATGTGTAATTTAGCTGACAAATGCATGTTACAACGGTTAATAATATTGGCTCCTGGTTGACAGTCTGTGGGACAGTTGACGATGCACAGGAGCGCAGAAAACACCAGTCTGTCGTTACAAAGTTGATTTGATGTTGCTTGCTTGAGCTTCTGAATGAAAACTGGAACTGGGATAACAAAGCACTTGTTAGTTGGACCATATTTCAGACTGACATCCCATTAAAAAAAAGTTTCTGCAAACATATTTTAAAATCTTACTTTTTAAATGTATTTGTGAGGTGTATGTAGATATTTCACATCAGCTTTGACATACATCTTGGTGATGTCATTCTGAAACAAATGTTAAATATCACTGTAACTCTTTTGTTGGAAGCCTGTGTTTCAGACATTTTAATTTCTTTAAAGTCAGTTAAGAACAAATATTTACAATGTCGGCCTAAATGACGCTGGGCCAATTGTGCGCCGCCTAACTCCCAATCACAGCCGGATGTGATTCAGCCTGGAAAACCAGGGACTGTAGTGACTTGCCATTTGGATCAGGTAATTTTCATGACACATAGGAAATCATTGTTTTTGATAATTTTATAATAATGTTTTTTTAATACTTTTATTTAACTAGCACAAGTTCTATCTGACTCTCTCTGATCCATCCATAACCACAGTTAACTAGTCAACGCTCTAACCATTGCACTCCACGCCTGCCTGTTAAAATACACCATAAATTGCTAAGCATTAAAGTTATCTTATAAAAACCAATCATAATCACTAGTTATAACTAATCCAGTTTAGCAGGCAATATTAACCAGGTGAAATTGTGTAATTTCTCTTGCGTTCATTGCACACAGAGTCAGGATATGCAACAGTTTGGGCTGTCTGGCTATACCTGCCAAATAAATGACATGTAATTTACAATGTAACTGACAAATGATAAAATACATTCCGTTTTCACAAATAATAAACGGTTAATAATTTCCGGATTGGACCAAAGGCTCGTGGTTGATAATTAAGTCTGATTTGTCTTGACTGAAGCCTGTTTATGCAGCCTATCAGCCTAATGACTGGTGTAACCAATGTGAAATGGCTAGCTAGTTAGCTGGGTGTGCACTAATACTGTTCCAAACGTCACTCGCTTTTAGATTTGGAGTACGGTAGTTATTCCCCTTGCGCTGCAAGGGCCGCGGCTTTTGTGGAGCGATGGGTAACGATGCTTCGAGTGTGGCTGTTGTCGATGTGTTCCTGGTTCGAGCCCAGGTAGGGGCGAGGGGGGGACGGAAGCTATACTGTTACACTGGCAATACTATAGTGCCTATAAGAACATCCAATAGTCAAAGGTATATGAAATACAAATGGTATAGAGAGAAATAGTCCTATAAATACTATATTAACTACAACCTAAAACCTCTTACCTTGGAATATTAAAGTCTCATGTTAAAAGGAACCACCAACTTTCATATGTTCTCATGTTCTGAGCAAGGAACTGAAACGTTAGCTTTTTTACATGGCACATTCTACTTTCTTCTCCAACACTTTGTTTTTGCATTATTTAAACCAAATTTAACATGTTTCATTATTTATTTGAGGCTAAATTGATTTTATTGATGTTTAATATTAAGTTAAAATAAGTGTTAATTCAGTATTGTTGTAATTGTCATTATTACAAATTTTAAAAATCGTCCGATTAATCGGTATCGGCTTTTTTGGGCCTTCAATAATCGGTATCGGTATCAGCGTTGAAAAAATCATAAATCGGTCGACCTCTAGTAGTGACCTCTCTTGCAATGAGATACCTTAGACCGCTGCGCCACTAGGGAGACCATAAGGAAGTAGATGAAAAACACAAGGAAGTTGAAGGCGGGAAATGTTTTACTTTTAAACTCAGACAAAACAGAGATGCTTGTTCTTGGTCCCAAGAAACTTCTTCTGTTGGATCTGACAATTAATCTTGATGGTTGTACATTCGTCTCAAATAAAACTGTGAAGGACCTCGACGTTACTCGGGACCCTGATCTCTCTTTTGACGAACATATCAAGACTGTTTCAAGGACAGCTTTTTTCCATCTACGTAAAATCAGAAAGTCCAAAAATGAAACTAGTTGAACCCAGGTCTTCTCTGTCCTATAGCATAATTTCAGTCTACAAATGCAAATGCTTGTAACCAATTACGGGACATTATGTAATGGTTGTTCAGACTAAAGGGTTTCTCTTATGCCTCTGTATCTCTCTTACTCTCACTCTCACCTGATATCTCTCTCTTTCTCCCCTTCTCTGCATCCCTCTATGTCCCATTTATAGATTGTCTTTCAATGTCATGTCACTCTTCTTTCGTTTACTTACTTCCCCATTTCCCTCTTTCTCTTCTCCTTCGTTACCTCTGTCTCTCCCGCCGTCTCTCCCTCCCTCTCTTCCTCATTATTTATCTCTCTCTGTGATGTTATGCAGGGTGTTTTAATGATGAGCAGAGCAGCAGAGGGGAGAAAGAAATAGAAGTGTATCTGGGTCACCAGGGGCCATGCATCCCAAGTCCCTGCTGAACAAAAAGACAGGAAATTGATCCATTGGATCCGTCGCAAGCCACACACACACACACACACACACACACACACACACACACACACACACACACACACACACACACACACACACACACACACACACACACAGCATCACACACAGTACCCTCTAACACACACACACACACACACGTCCTACCTTTAAAATAGCTTAGCTTTAACCAGTGAAAACACATCAAACAATAAGTACCCCTAACAGACACTTTATCCGCTTACAGTCATGTGCTCATCCATGTCCTACCTTTAAAACTAGCTTAGCTTTAACCAGTGAAAACACTTTAAACCACAGTCACCCCTGGCTCACACCTGCACCTTCTACTCGGGTTACTTCACCTTCCTCTGAAGTACTGCCAAGCTCCTACGTGCTGTATCCACCTCCCTCCCTTCCATCCCTGATTGCCTGCATGTCTTTCTGCTTGCCTGATTGACAAAGTTACATGCAGACTGACCGACTTACTGACTGCTTGTTGGCCTGCCTGAGGTAGCTAAAGTGTACCTTTTACTCTGTACAGAAACAGCCATGAGAATGACAGAACAGCTAGTTTAATATATCCGCTTTGAAACACACACACACACACACACAAAACACAGGAGACCTGCAGCTATGACAGAACAGCTAGTTTAATCTATCCGCTTTGAAACACACACACACACACACACAGAACACAGGAGACCTGCAGCTATGCTGCAAAATGAAATCTGATAATTTTCTCATTATTCTTTTTCCTTGGTTAGTTGGGTTTATTTGAGGAGAACTGATTATGTTCTTCGACCGGCATCTTTTCTCAGTAAACTTTAACTCAAGTAGTGATTGATTAAATGCAATAAATTACACTATAATTGGTGCTATGTTAAGGTGCTCTCACCTGCAAAGGGAATCCTGGTAATTTAGCTCCATATCCACAATAGACTCAATGTTTTATAGAGAATTTTTTGGGGTGATTTTTTGTTTTAGCTCAAATTCTTTCCAAATAGTCACGCATATATAAAACCCTCAAACACACACATCCCTCAGGCACACCAGTTCATTATCTAACCTGTCCAGGTGGGTGGCAGTGCCCTGGAGTTTGCCGGGGGGCAGAGGATAACAAGCACTCCCAGGGAGGTGTGACTGCCCCTGGCTACCACGCTGACCACACAAACCGGCCAGTCTGGGAGAAGCAGGTCAGGGCTGAACACACATCATTAGACCAGCCGAGGAGACTCATTATGGGGAAGAGGGAACGAGAGGGAGCGCAGCCAACCCCCAGGACCAGCGGATCAGTGACTAGACCAGACCACCATTATACATTATGAAAGGACGACTGGAAAGGACTCTGATATTTATACCATAGCGTACCATAGCACATTTTAGATGTCTCTCTCGCTTTGTCACCTTCTCTCTCTAGCCTTCTCGCTCTCACACTTGATTGTCTACCATCACACACCTTTTTCCTTCTTCCTCTCCCCCTCCCATTTTACCCCCCTCCCTCGCTCATCACAAGGTATTGCCTCGCTGTGTAATCGACGACTACTTTAGGCCATTAGTGCTCCATTGGCCACTAGTGTGAGGTAGTGGACTGACTGGGCTCTTACATTAATGACGACAGAGTCATAGGTTTTAAAAAGGCGAACCATAACATCTAACATCTAACGGCCATGTCTGCATGCAGACACACTCATTAAAACACACACACACACACACACACACACACACACTGCAGCCAGACATAACAAAGACCAGGCCAGACACTCTTCATCATACACACAAACACAGACTAGGTCATGTGACTATGCATTCAAACCTGCACACACAGTAAGAACAGCCTACAGAGGCAAGCCCAGGCATGAATTAGGGCTGGGCGGTATACTGTATTTTACTATATACCGGTATTGATGCACGCACCGGTTTGGGTTTTTTACTTTACCTTCTATAACAGCATTTCAGTGTTTTGTTTGTTAAATGTGATACGCAACTCCAGAGTGTGTAATGTCCGTTTTAATAGTTTACTCCCTTTGCTAGAGTCGTCTTTTTCCATCTCCTCCTGCTGCATGCCGCTTCCCACACCAAGCCCTTCCCCCTGTCACTCAAGGAGACAGCAGCTGCTCGACCAAGGAGTCACAAGCACTTTCTTGCCGTTCACTCTGCAGTCTGCATGGTCAGATACAGTTGAATTCGTAGGTTTACATACACCTTAGCCAAATATATTTAAACTCAGTTTATCACAATTCCTGACATTTAATCCGAGTAAAAATCCCCTGTTTTAGGTTCAGTTAGGATCACCACTTTATTTTAAGAATGTGAAATGACAGAATAATAGTAGAGAGAACGATTTATTTCATTTCTTTCATCACAGAAATGCAGGAATGTATGAAAATGCTGAAAATAATCTTTGTTTGAAGTTGGATTGAATAGCCCCTGACATTATACGTGATTTTGATGTGTTTCCACCCGAGGGTCATGCACTACTCAAAGCACATTTAGAACTTTTATTATTCAAAACCATAAAATACAGTCAAAAATGTTAAAAATATATATATATATTATGATATGATATTTTGGTCATATCGCCCAGCCCTAGCACAAGACAATAGAGTTTGGTTCTAAAGGTCACAACAGCATTTCACACTCAGTACATGCCGATTAAGCACGGTGTGGCAGTCTAATATGTCATGTTATTACAGAAAGGGAGTCACTGACCCCTATCCACAGTCTGTATGTGGTCTCTAAAACAGACATTAGCTCAGTACCAGCCGGGGTCTAGTGGAAAACACCTCCTTCTTTCTTTCTCTCTCTCGGAGGACCTGAGCCCTAGGACCATGCCCCAGGACTACCTGACATGATGACTCCTTGCTGTCCCCAGTCCACCTGGCCATGCTGCTACTCCAGTTTCAACTGACCTGAGCCCTAGGACCATGCCCCAGGACTACCTGACATGATGACTCCTTGCTGTCCCCAGTCCACCTGGCCATGCTGCTACTCCAGTTTCAACTGACCTGAGCCCTAGGACCATGCCCCAGGACTACCTGACATGATGACTCCTTGCTGTCCCCAGTCCACCTGGCCATGCTGCTACTCCAGTTTCAACTGACCTGAGCCCTAGGACCATGCCCCAGGACTACCTGACATGATGACTCCTTGCTGTCCCCAGTCCACCTGGCCATGCTGCTGCTCCAGTTTCAACTGTTCTGCCTTACTATTATTCGACCATGCTGGTCATTTATGAACATTTGAACATCTTGGCCATGTTCTGTTATAATCTCCACCCGGCACAGCCAGAAGAGGACTGGCCACCCCACATATGCTCTCTCTAATTCTCTCTTTCTTTCTCTCTCTCGGAGGACCTGAGCTCTAGGAACGTGCCCCAGGACTACCTGACATGATGACTCCTTGCTGTCCCCAGTCCACCTGACTGTGCTGCTGCTCCAGTTTCAACTGTTCTGCCTTATTATTATTCGACTATGCTGGTCATTTATGAACATTTGAACATCTTGGCCATGTTCTGTTATAATCTCCACCCGGCACAGCCAGAAGAGGACTGGCCACCCCACATAGCCAGGTTCCTCTCTAGGTTTCTTCCTAGGTTTTAGCCTTTCTAGGGAGTTTTTCCTAGCCACCGTGCTTCTACACCTGCATTGCTTGCTGTTTGGGGTTTTAGGCTGGGTTTCTGTACAGCACTTTGAGATATCAGCTGATGTACGAAGGGCTATATAAATACATTTGATTTGATTTTGATTTATAAGATACGTTTAATGCTCGCTAGCACCTTACCTTGGCTCCTTGCTGCACTTGCATAACAGGTAGTCAGCCTGCCACGCAGTCTCCTCGTGGAGTGCAATGTAATCGGCCATGATCGGTGTCCAAAAATGCAGATTACTGATTTTTATAAAAACTTGAAATCGGCCCTAATTAATCGTCCATTCCGATTAATCAGTCGACCTCTAGATGTGACAACGTTAAAATCCATAACTTCAATATATGAACTGTCTAATGCCATACTAATTTCTAAAGACACATATTGACATTGTACTAACTCAAAACATGTTTTATCTGCAAACATTTCAAGTGAATCAATGGTGATTTCAGATCAAAAGTGAGGAGAGAAAAATAATGAATTGCCCCCACCCCAAATCTGATAGTGGGGTGATAGATGCTCAGGCTGCCCTACCGGCTCAGCTCACGTGTGTGTGTGTGTGTGTGTGTGTGTGTGTGTGTGTGTGTGTGTGTGTGTGTGTGTGTGTGTGTGTGTGTGTGTGTGTGTGTGTGTGTGTGTGTGTGTGTGTGTGTGTGTGTGTGTGTGTGTGTGTGTGTGTGTGTGTGTGTGTGTGTGTGTGTGTACTCACTCACTCCCTCACTCACACATAGAGAGAGCCACTCAGCTTAGAGAAGTCATCTCAGACAGATGAATGTGTTCATGCATTTTTTTTATTACTGGTGTCCCCCAGGGCTTGGTTCTAGGCCCTCACCTCTTCTCTTTATACACCAAGTCACTCGGTTCCGCCATATCCTCACATGGTCTCTCCCATCATTGCTATGCGGATGACACTCAACTACTTTTCTCTTTCCCCCTTTCTGACACCCATGTATCGACACGCATCTCTGCATGCCTGGCAGATATCTTAGCATGGATGTCGGCCCACCACCTCAAGCTCAACCTCAACAAAATGGAGCTGCTCTTACTCCCGGGGAAGGCTTGCCCACCTCAAAGACCTCTCCAACATGGTTGAAAACGCCAAAGCCTGGCCCTCCCAGAGTGCAAAGAAGCTTGACCCTACCTCACACAGGAAGTGACACAGGTCCTAATCCAGGCACTTCTCATCTCTACTGCAACTCGCTGTTGGCAGAGCTCCCCACTGGAGCCATTAAACCCCTGCAACTTATCCAAAATGCTACAGCCTGCCTGGTTTTCAACCTTCTCAACTTCTCCTCTGTCACCCCGCTCTCTGCACACTCCACTGGCTGCCAGTCGAAGCTTGCATCCACTACAAGACCATGGGGCTTGCCTACAGAGCAGCAAGAGGAACTGTCCCTCCCTACCTTAAGGTTATGCTCAAAACCTACATCCCAACCCGAGCACTCTGTTCTTCACCTCTGGTCTCTTGGCCCTTCCGCCCCTATGGAAGGGCAACTCCCGCTCAACCCAGTCCAAGCCGTTCTCTGTCCTGGCACGCCAATGGTGAAACCAGCTTCCCCCAGAAGCTAGGACAGCAGAGTCCCTGCCCATCTTCTGAATGCACCTAATAACCTACCCACTCAAAAAGTATCTTAAATAATCCCCCCTCCTCACTTCGACTCCGCCCCCCAATAAAAATCATAAACCAACACTTGCACTTGACTCACCCACCCCCCCAGCTCTGACTTTGCTGCACTATCTGTAAGTCGCTCGAATAAAAGTGTCTGCTAAATGACTAAAATGTTTTAAAAATACATTTTAAAAATTGTGCATCGAATCGTATAGTATTGAATCAAATCGCATCAATTTGTTCACCTAATCAAAACAAATCACTTAAAACTAAAATGTATCATTCCTGTATTGTATCGGAGCCCATGTATCTAGATGCGTATCTAACCGTTAATGAAAGGAATACTTTGTAGAAGCACCTTTGGCAGCAATTACAGCTGTGTGTCTTTCTGGGTGAGTCTCTAAGAGCTGTCCACACCTGGATTGTGCAACACTTGCCCATTATTCTTTTCAAAATTCTTCAATCTCTGTCAAATTGGTTGTTGATCATTGCTAGACAACACTTTTTAGGGCCTTGCCTTCGATTGTTAAGTAAATTTAAGTCAAAATTGTAACTCGGCCACTCAGGAACATTTTACTGTCTTCTTGGTAAGCAACTCCAGTGGAGATGTTAGCCTCATTGTTCTGCTGAAAGGTGAATGATTCTCCCAGTGTCTGGTGGAAAGCAGACTGAACCAGCTTTTCCTCAATGATTTTGCCTGTGCTTAGCTCCATTTCATTAATTTTTTATCCTGAAAAACTTCCCAGTCCTTAACAATTACAAGCATTCCCAAAACATGATGCAGCCACCATTCAAAAATCACATTGAGTCCGTGTAATGGGACTATGGGTTGAAGTGAATGAAGGTCAACAGAATCCACTCGAAACAGACATATTACAGTGGTAACTGAGGTACCTCTGAGTGCTTCAGCAGTGAAAAGCTCAATAGGAATTGAACATGTTATTGAACTTAATGTTGGTTGACTGTGACTGACTCCACAAGTGGGTTTTCTGATTAGCCAAATCATTGTGTCTGTCCCGTCCTCTCCTCCTCCATCCTGTTCTCTCTGTTCTTCGATAAAGGAAGGGAAATATGATAGAGCGCCAAAGCCAATCAATCTGTTCTGTAATTCAGCAGTATTTCTCTGACGAGCGGAGCAGAAAAATAGGCTTCGTTGAGGTGGGTCATTAAACTCATTCACTTATATGAACGTTACATTCCTCAGCTTAGTGAAGCTCCGCCACCCCTGATGTACACTCGCTGGAAGATGAAGGGAACAGCGTATGTTTCATCTTCCTCTTCTTGGCTGTTTTATCTGAGGTTATCTGAGGTAATCTCTCTCTCTCTCTCTCTCTCTCTCTCTCTCTCTCTCTCTCTCTCTCTCTCTCTCTCTCTCTCTCTCTCTCTCTCTCTCTCTCTCTCTCTCTCTCTCTCTCTCTCTCTCTCTCTCTCTCTCTCTCTCTCTCTCTCTCTCTCTCTTTCACCCTCCCTCCCTCTCTATCACCCTTTCTATCTCTCTTTCGCCCTCCCTCCCTCTCTCTCCCTCTCCATGTTTTCCTGTTTTGTTAGCAGCAGGTGCGAGAGGCTCTTGATTAGCGATGCAATCTCTTTGAAGCTCTATGAACACACACACACCTTAATTTAATCACCTTGTTGTTGCAAGAAACTTCCTGCATGGCAGGAAATGCAAACTTGTTAAGGATTTAAAAGGCTTCTAATGTTTGTAATTTCCACTTTAAAAGTTCAGATTTGATTTGCCCTAACTAAACATGTATCAACCCCTACATAAATGCCCATTAATTATAATCTACACAATAATTCACGTTTCCTGTAACGGCAGGATTATTTTACTGCCGTGAGAAATGGGTCAAATTCAGATCCTACACCTAGGAAGGAAGGAATATGTCAGTTTCTTGGCACCTGACAAATTGAATAGTGGGAAATTTGATTCTGGGGCTCCTGACAGGATGATATTGTGCAATATTAAATATTCATGAGTTCCTGACGAAGCAGAAGTGAAAATAATTAACCAGGCAAACTGTGAGGAATCTTAATTAAAAGAGGGATCTCTTTCTCCGTACCTCGTTTCCTGTCTCTCTACCTCTTTCTTTCTTTATATCTCCCACTCTTCCCCTCTCGTCCCCTTCTTATTTTCTCATTAATTAACACAGTCCATTTCTCAGAGAACAAAAAGGCAGATGGCCAATAAAATTACAATTACTGAAAATGTCCCTAAAATTTGTGGATTTATGACACCGGGTTCCGCAACGACAGCCGTTTTGTGGAGCCAAATGGGTTAAATGGACTGTTTAGGGTGTGCTTTTACTTGTTTGGGCATTAATAATGGCTATAAAGAACATTCCACTCTTCCCACTATATACCTGTACGAGATAGTAGCTGTGCAGTTCCACGGAATATGGTAATACCAGAATCCCTTTGGCAGGCATACAATAACCTTCCGGCCCACACGCTCTTTCTTCTCACACACACGTGCATATATATGCTCTACATGTGTACAAACACAAACACAATTTGCACTTAGAATAGCTTCAATTCAGGCCTCCCAAGTGGCGCAGTGGTCTAAGGCATTGCATCGCTGTGCAACTAAAAATTCTGGGTTCGAGTCCTGGCTCTGTCGCAGCCGTCTGTGACTGGGAGACTCATGGGGCGGTGGCCCAGCATTGTCTGGGTTAGGGTAGGGTTTGGATGGCAGGGAGGTCCTTGTCCCATTGCACACTAGCGACTCCTGTGGTGGGCTGGGTGCAGTGCACATTGACCTGGTGTTTCCTCTGACACATTGGTTGCGGCTGCCTTCCGGGTTAAGTGGGCACTGTGTCAAGAAGCAGTGCGGCTTGGCTGGGTTGTGTTTTGGAGGATGCACGGCTCTCGACCTTCGCCTCTCCCAAGTCCGTACGGGAGTTGCGGCGATGAGACAAAACTGTAAATACCAACTGGATACCATGAAAAAGGGGTAGATAAATAACAAAAATAAAATAGCTTCAATTTGTCTCGGTAGAAAGCGCTCTACAGGGAGTTGGATGGATGTCCTTTGGCTGGTTGACCCTTCTTGATATGCATGGGAAACTGTTGAGCGTGAAAAACCCGGCAGCGATGCAGTTTTTGACACAAACCGGTGTGTCATACCCCGTTTAAAGGCACATGAATATTTTTGTCTTGCCCAGTCACCTTCAATGGCACACATGCACAACTGGATACCATCAATTGTCTCAAAATCCTTTTTTATCCTTTCTCCACCTCTTCATTTACACTGATTGAATTGGATTTAACAAGTGGAATCAATAAGGGACCTGGTCAGTCTATGTGTTTTTAATGTTTTGTACACTCAGTGTACATACAGCGGAAGTCAGAAGTTTACAAACACTTAGGTTGGAGTCATTAAAACTCGTTTTCCAACCCCTCCACAAATTTCTTGTTAACAAACTATAGTTTTGGCAAGTCGGTTAGGACATCTACTTTGTCCAAGTCATTTTTACAACAATTGTTAACCGACCGATTATTTCACTTATAATTCACTGTATCACAATTCCAGTGGGTCAGAAGTTCACATACACTAAGTTGACTGTGCCTTTAAATAGCTTGTAAAATTCCATAAAATTATGTCATGGCTTTAGAAGCTTCTGATAGGCTCATTTACATAATTTGAGTCAATTGGAGGTGTACCTGTGGATGTATTTCAAGGCCTACCTTCACACTCTGTGCCTCTTTGCTTGACATCATTGGACAATCAAAATAAATCAGCCAAGACCTCAGAAAAAAATTGTAGACCTCCACAAGTCTGTACAAACAATAGTGTTTAAGTATAAACACCATGGGACCACACAGTCGGTCAATACCTCTCAGGAAGGAGACGCGTTCTGTCTCCTAGAGATGAGCGTACTTTGGTGCGAAAAGTGCAAATCCTTCCCAGAACAACAGCAAAGGACCTTGTGAAGATACTTTAGTAAACAGGTACGAAAGTTAGAGGTCGACCGATTAATCGGAATGGCCGATTAATTAGGGCCAATTTCAAGTTTTCATAACAATCGGAAATCGGTATTTTTGGGCACATATTTTAATTTTTTTAAATTTAATTTAGCCTATTTTTTATTTGTATTATTCTTCTTTTTTATACCTTTGTTTAACTTTTTAACTGTGCAAGTCAGTTTTCAATGACGGCCTAGGAACGATGAGAAATCGCTCCGTTTTGTTCATCACGTTTGGCTACCAAAAAAAAACAGAAATTCAGTCATCAAAACGCTGAACTTTTTTCCAAATTAACTCCATAATATCGACTGAAACATGGCAAACGTTGTTTAGAATCAATCCTCAAAACACTTTCACACATCTCTTCGATGATATATCGTTCGTGGAAGTCTGCTTTCTCCTCTGAATCACATGGATGAATGCGAGCAGCTTGGCGATTACGCAACAATTTCAACAAAGGACACTGGGCGGACCCCTGGTAAATGTAGTCTCTTATGACCAATCTTCCAATGATATGCCTACAAATACGTCACAATGCTGCAGACAACTTGGAGAAACGATAGAAAGGGCAGGCTAATTCGTGGCGCTTTCACAGCCATATGAGGAGACAATGGAAAACAGAGCCTCAAAAATCCTGCTCATTTCCTGTTTGAGGTTGCATCTTGGTTTCGCCTGTAAGATCAGTTCTGGGGCACCCACAGATAATATCTTTGCAGTTTTGAAAACGTCAGAGTGTTTTCTTTCCAAAGCTGGCAATTATATGCATAGTCGACCATCTTTTTGTGACAAAATATTGCGCTTAAAACGGGCACGTTTTTTTAATCCAATAATGAAATAGCGCCCCCTAGCTTCAACTGGTTAAAATCAATACATAGAAGTATATATTCTTAAACCTGCATATTTAGCTAAAGGAAATCCAGGTTAGCAGGCAATATTAACCAGGTGAAATTGTGCAACTTCTCTTGCGTTCATTGCACGCAGAGTCAGGGTATATGCAACAGTTTGGGCTGCCTAATTTGCCAGAATTTTACGTAATTATGACATAACATTGAAGGTTGTGTAATGTAACAAGAATATTTACTTATTTCACTGAAATAATAAATGTTGTGTTTTAGAGATGATAGTTTCTAGATTCAACCATATTAATGACCAAAGGCTCGTATCTCTGTGTGTTATGTTATAATTAAGTCTATGATTTGATAGAGCAGTCTGACTGAGCGGTGGTAGGCAGCAGCAGGCTCGTAAGTATTTAGGTGCGGCAGGGTAGCCTAGTGGTTAGAGCGTTGGACTAGTAACTGAAAGGTTGCAAGTTCAAATCCCTGAGCTGACAAGGTACAAATCTGTCGTTCTGCCCCTGAACAGACAGTTAACCCACTGTTCCTAGGCTGTCATTGAAAATAAGAATATGTTCTTAACTGACTTGCCTGGTTAAATAAAGGTAAAATATAAAAAATATAAAAAAATAGCGTTTTAAACGTCACTCGCTCCGAGACTTGGAGTAGTTGTTCCCCATGCTCTGCGTGGAGCGATGGGTAACGCTGTTTCGAGGGTGGCTGTTGTCGATGTGTTCCTGGTTCGAGCCCAGGTGGGAGCGAGGAGAGGGACGGAAGCTATACTGTTACACTGCAATACCATAGTGCCTTTAAGAACATCCAATAGTCAAAGGTATATGAAATACAAATGGTACAGAGAGAAATAGTACTATAAATACCATATTAACTACAACCTAAAACCTCTTACCTTGGAATACTGAAGTATCGCGTTAAAAGGAACCACCAACTGTCATATGTTCTCATGTTCTGAGCAAGGAACTCAAACGTTAGCTTTTTTACATGGCACATACATTGGGGCGAAAAAATATTTGATACACTGCCGATTTTGGAGGTTTTCCTACTTAACTCGCGAGATACGTTTCATTCATAAGCAGTCAACTTTAGAATGGAGGTTAAAACCCACCTCTTCCTGTCGAATGTATCGATTTAAATGGTTTTGCAGTGCGTTATTTCTTGATGCGCATCAGTTCTCATGTTCCCTCACCTTGAAGAGCAGAATCAGTCAGCCACAGCTGTTTCAATACCCACATACATGAAAACACTACTTAAATGTCAAATCAGTAAACAATATAACAATGTGACTTTGAACACTAAGTGGCCAAGAGAGAGGGGTAGCGAATTACATATCGGTTTGATTGCATCATATCACCCTTAACTCCTCTCTCTCCCTCTCAGTCAAGAGAATGAAAACCAAAGGGAAGAGCAAAGAGAGGCGGCTTATGGGAAAAAAAACTAAAGCTGCCCCTAAATGACTCTCTCGTTCTCTCTCTCTCCTTCCTTCCTTCCTTCTCTCTCTCTCCTTCCTTCCTTCTCTCTCTCTCTCTCCTTCCTTCCTTCTCTCTCTCTCTCTCCTTCCTTCTCTCTCTCTCTCTCCTTCCTTCCTTCTCTCTCTCTCTCTCCTTCCTTCCTTCTCTCTCTCTCTCTCTCTCCTTCCTTCCTTCTCTCTCTCTCTCCTTCCTTCCTTCCTTCTCTCTCTCTCTCCTTCCTTCTCTCTCTCTCTCTCCTTCCTTCTCTCTCTCTCCTTCCTTCTCTCTCTCTCTCCTTCCTTCCTTCTCTCTCTCTCCTTCCTTCCTTCTCTCTCTCTCTCTCCTTCCTTCCTTCCTTCTCTCTCTCTCCTTCCTTCCTTCTCTCTCTCTCCTTCCTTCTCTCTCTCTCTCCTTCCTTCCTTCTCTCTCTCCTTCCTTCCTTCTCTCTCTCTCTCTCCTTCCTTCCTTCCTTCTCTCTCTCTCCTTCCTTCCTTCTCTCTCTCTCCTTCCTTCCTTCTCTCTCTCTCTCCTTCCTTCCTTCCTTCTCTCTCTCTCTCCTTCCTTCTCTCTCTCTCTCCTTCCTTCCTTCCTTCTCTCTCTCCTTCCTTCCTTCCTTCTCTCTCTCTCCTTCCTTCCTTCTCTCTCTCTCCTTCCTTCTCTCTCTCTCTCCTTCCTTCCTTCTCTCTCTCCTTCCTTCCTTCTCTCTCTCTCTCTCCTTCCTTCCTTCCTTCTCTCTCTCTCCTTCCTTCCTTCTCTCTCTCTCCTTCCTTCCTTCTCTCTCTCTCTCCTTCCTTCCTTCTCTCTCTCTCTCCTTCCTTCCTTCCTTCTCTCTCTCTCTCCTTCCTTCTCTCTCTCTCTCTCCTTCCTTCCTTCCTTCTCTCTCTCTCTCCTTCCTTCTCTCTCTCTCTCTCCTTCCTTCTCTCTCTCTCTCTTCCTTCTCTCTCTCTCTCCTTCCTTCCTTCTCTCTCTCTCCTTCCTTCCTTCTCTCTCTCTCTCCTTCCTTCCTTCCTTCTCTCTCTCTCTCCTTCCTTCTCTCTCTCTCCTTCCTTCCTTCTCTCTCTCCTTCCTTCTCTCTCTCTCTCCTTCCTTCCTTCCTTCTCTCTCTCTCTCTCCTTCCTTCTCTCTCTCTCCTTCCTTCTCTCTCTCTCTCTCCTTCCTTCTCTATCTACCAGCCCTGTCGCAGACTAATCCTAGATAATGAACAGACTTAAACCACAAAATCTTTAATGACCGCATCAGATGTTCCATCCCAGACCAGGCCATCTTGGTTTAAAGCCAATAACAGACCTTTTTTTCACTGTCAACAACAGCTGCTGTATCAACCTGCGTACATGCATGCTTGGGTAGGCTTGTATGCACAGTGTGTGTGCATGTGACTGTGTGCGTCTGTACTGTACCGTGTGTGCATAGGTACGTACATATTTGCATGTATAAATGCGTGTGTGTGTGCCACACATGAATGTCTGTCTGAGTGTGTTTGTTCTTGATCAGACAGTGACCAATGTGTCCAATGAGGTCAGTTACCCCCACCCCACCCCCACCGACTACCCCCACCCCCACCGACTAATGGATTGGTTCTAAATGAAGTTGTGTGATTCAGGACAGGACTGGGGGCGAGTGCACCTGTGTGCAGTGGGTATGCAGGCACCTTACAGCTGACATGCATTCGTGGGCATCAAAGCAGAAAGCAGCACCTGCGCTCAGACAGGACCCGGGACGGACTGGAGCAACTACACAGAACAGTCCACCGCAGTGTCACAGGAGGAGGAGGAGGGGGAAAGAGAAGGAAGTGGAGGGTGAGCATGGTAAGCGCTGATGTCTGTGGCAGAGCTACAAAGACCAGACAGAACCAAACAGAACTGCTCCTAATATGACAGGCTACTGAAGTTTCAACAACCCACACAGCAATCTGCCTGAGAAACTAACTGGCCAGGTGCAACATCAAACAGTCGACACAGATATCATTTAAAATAGACCAAGGTGACCATTGTGCTGTGGATGTATGAATTTGCCAGGCGGTCGGGTCGTCGTACTCACCTACAGACTTGATAACTGGAGAGGGACACGGAGAGAGGGAGAGAGAGAGAGCAGACTGGTGTTCTGCTGCATTGAAGACGGTGTAATGATATGTAAAGGTCTCGGTCGAGCACGGCCGGCACAGCTGGCCTCAGAGAGGTACTCCTTAAGGGTGAGTGGGATGTTAAAGCGCATCGTCAAACAGCTTATAAAATCTTAATGCAGTTCAGGGACGGCGCTCCAAAGAAAACAAACATTATCGACAACAACAGGGCATAAACAGAGCGGCCATCAGACACGGATAAGCATGCACTACACACACACACACACACACACACACCATTATCTGTGAATCTCAGTAAGTGTGTGTAAGGCGGAGGAACATGGGCCTCTCAGTAATAGTGGTGTAGAGCGTTGAGTGTCAGCTCCCACATGGCCAGGAGGTCTGAATAGAGAGAGGCCAGGGGGGGAGACTCTGATGGGGTAAACACATTGAAAACAGAAGCAGTGGATGAAAAGGAGAGAGAGGGAGAGCTTGAGGAGAGATCAGTGGGGCTGAGGATGGGGGGGGGGTGTATACACAGTCCTCCTCCCCTATAGATGTGTACCTACGAGAAATACACATCTTCTTGGGCCTGCCTGATTTTCTCCCAAGGCTTGAATATCTTCTGTGGCTCTTCATCTCTCCATCTTCACCCCTCTATCACTCTTTCCCTCAACCCCTTTTCTCCGTTAGCCCCCCCGCCCCCCCCTCTATGATAAAGAGCCCCGAGAGCTTGTTACAGCGTGTTAAGATATCGGCTCAGCAGGAATCAGCACAGTCGACAGGGCTGCCGATGACGCTACGCAATGTCTCGAATACCCGGGCCGCGAGCGCTGCAAACCATCAAAGAGAACCGGGGCGGGGCATCTAGGCCGCCTCGTCGTCGCTCTCACTGCAACGCATGACAAGCGAAATCCCCTCAAGGTAAAGAGTCGCTCTGGGAGCTTAGTGAGAACCCTGCTACGGGTTTATAGAGGAGATATGTACGAGCGGTGTAATTGTCATCAACGCAAACAGCCTTATCCACTACGGAGTTCGCTAGAGGTAAGAGAGATGAGGTAGGCAGGGAGGAAGAAAAAAAAAGAGAGCGACTCAATAGGATTTCATCCACTCTAAAAGGGTACAGAATCTTCAGAGGAGGATACACGCTTGTGAGTGTGTGTGTGTGTGTGTGGTTAATTATGAGGCTGTGGCTGTGTGACGCTAGTGTTGGCTCTGCGCTGAGCGGAGATCTTAGTGCAGAGATACCAAACCATCAAAGCCTTTGCTGTCCCTCGGCAAGGACCGGCCTGGAAAATCACATTTCACCCCTCTCTCCCAAAATGACACACACACACACACACACACACCCTCGTGGCAACAAGGACAGCACAGTTCCAGGGACCTCACCTCAACTCCCAAATCCTACTTTTAGCAAACTCTGATTTCCCACTCTCCTAAACCATAGTAAGACATTCGCGTCGGATTCCCTCAAGGGAGAATGTTTTATTTTTTATTTATTTCACCTTTATTTAACCAGGTAGGCTAGTTGAGAACAAGTTCTCATTTGCAACTGCGACTTGGCCAAGATAAAGCATAGCAGTGTGAACAGACAACACAGAGTTACACATGGAGTAAACAATTAACAAGTCAATAACACAGTAGAAATAAAGGGGAGTCTATATACAATGTGTGCAAAAGGCATGAGGAGGTAGCCGAATAATTACAATATTGCAGATTAACACTGGAGTGATAAATGATCAGATGGTCATGTACAGGTAGAGATACTGGTGTGAAGCATTAATGCAGACATCTTCTTCAAGGGTCTAGGCTAGGGCGATTGAATGGCTAGTCATGGCCCTATGGCCCTGAAACTAACTCAGAATACACAGGGAGGGGGGCAAAATAACCTGCCTCTGACTTCCAAAACAAACTTTTAAGAACGAACCCTGTGAGGTTGACAATGACATGCGGCAGAAACAGGGCCTCTGTAGCTCTGTCACTGAACAGAAAGCTAGGTATTACATCTAGCAGATAGATTTAATACCTTTACAGGTGCCTATGTTTAATTCACGAACGTTCTTTCGCGGAGTGTATGTTGGTCCGCATCGCAGCGCTCCCCTCGCTCTCTGACTACAGAGTGAGAACTGGTCATGAAAAACAGGATTATAAACAGGGGATGTAAATAAACCTGAGTCACATTAAGATTTACCCTAATCTGTGTAGGGGATTAGGTGATGATACCCTGTCAGGCGCTGGGGGAGATGAAATGGAAACAAAACAACAGAGAGAACAAGACGGAGAGAGGAAGAGGAAACAGGATTTCTGTGCCGGGAGTTTGACTTTGAACAATATGTCAGTTTGCGCAGGCAGAGCGGAGTGGCGGCGAGGTGCAATATCGGGCCACGGCAGAGAGGGAAATCTGGCTTGACGGTAAACAAGGTAATCAGAGGAAAGAAAAGAAACAACAAACCACAAATTCCCCTGGTTGCACCCTTCTCTCATTGGGCTTTGGGGGGAGAGAGAGAGAGAGAGAGAGAGGGGGAGGCGAGAGAGAGAGAGGGAGAGAGTAAGAGAGAGAGACAGAGACAGAGAGAGAGGGGTAAGGTTAGAGAGAGCGAGAGAGAGAGAGACAGAGAGAGAAGGTTAGAGAGAGAGAGAGAGAGAGAGAGAGAGAGAGAGAGAGAAGGTTAGAGAGAGAGAGAGGGGGGGGAAGGTTAGAGAGAGCGAGAGAGAGAGAGAGATAGAGACAGAGAGAGAAGGTTAGAGAGAGAGAGAGAGAGAGAGAGAGGGAGAGAGAGAGAGAGAGAGAGAGAGAGAGAGAGAGAGAGAGACAGAGACAGAGAGACAGAGAGACAGAGAGAGGGGGAGGCGAGAGAGAGAGAGGGAGAGAGAGAGAGAGACAGAGACAGAGGGGTAAGGTTAGAGAGAGCGAGAGAGAGAGAGACAGAGAGAGAAGGTTAGAGAGAGAGAGAAGGTTAGAGAGAGAGAGAGAGAGAGAGAGAGAGAGAGAGAGAGAGAGAGAGAGAGAGAGAGAGAGAGAGAGAGAGGGGAGGTTAGAGAGAGCGAGAGAGAGAGAGAGAGAGATAGAGACAGAGAGAGAAGGTTAGAGAGAGAGAGAGAGAGAGAGAGGGAGAGAGACAGAGACAGAGAGAGAGGGGGAAGGTGAGAGAGAGAGAGAGAGAGAGAGAGAGAGAGAGAGAGAGAGAGAGAGAGAGAGAGAGAGAGAGAGAGAGAGAGAGAGAGGCAGAGAGAGGGGGAAGGTTAGAGAGAGCGAGAGAGAGAGAAGGTGAGAGAGAGAGAGAGAGAGAGAGAGAGAGAGAGAGAGAGAGAGAGAGAGAGAAGGTTATAGAGAGAGAGAGAGAGAGAGAGAGAGAGAGAGAGAGAGAGAGAGAGAGAGAGAGAGAGAGAGAGAGAGAAAGAGAGACAGAGACAGAGAGAGAGGGGGAAGGTTAGAGAGAGAGAGAGAGAGAGAGAGAGAGAGAGAGAGAAGGTTAGAGAGAGCGAGAGAGAGAGAGAGGTTGAGGGCTCCACTACTGTCCAATATAATGCTGCTGTCCTTCATGATTACCTCAAAGCCTGAGATAACGCTGACGCAAGTTGATAAAAAGTGGTTCACATTGACCCTTGCAGGTAAACACTATAGTCGGGGTTTCCTGAACTGGGTAGCGTGGGTGCACATTTGTTTTTTTTGCCCAAATTTTGTAGTGCTAGGGCAAAAACCTAAATGTGCACCCAGGGGGAGCCCCCCAGGACAGAGTTTGGGAAACTCTACAGTAGAGGAGACTGCCTCTCCTCTCCTCTCCATGTCAGTAGCATGTGGCCGGTTGGCCAGGTCAACCATGTGTCTACTGGTGGAAAGAGAAGCCTGATTGGCCCAAAAGACAAACCTTTATATTAACGCCTTGACTGCCTGTGACACCAGTCTACCAGTCTACCGTGCTCCAGGCTCTGCCTGTGTTATTCACATCTGCTCCTCTATCTGTATGTATGTATGTATGTATGTATGTATGTATGTATGTATGTATGTATGTATGTATGTATGTATGTATGTATGTATGTATGTATGTATGTATGTACTGTACTTGTGTGTATCTCACTATCCTCATTTCCCCTCTCTTCTTCTCCGTTGCGCTCGCTCTCACTTTGTTTGTCTCACCTGTTTCTCCTCTCTCTACCTCCCTCTCTCTCTCCAGCCATCTCTCTCCCCTTCCCCCCTCTCTCCCCTTCCCCTCGCTCCCCTTCCCCTCTCTCTCCCCTTCTCCCCTCTCTCCCCTTCCCCTCGCTCCCCTTCCCCCTCTCTCCCCTTCCCCTCGCTCCCCTTCCCCTCGCTCCCCTTCCCCTCGCTCCCCTTCCCCCCTCTCCCCTTCCCCCTCTCTCCCCTTCCCCCTCTCTCCCCTTCCCCTCGCTCCCCTTCCCCTCTCTCTCCCCTTCCCCTCGCTCCCCTTCCCCCTCTCTCCCCTTCCCCTCGCTCCCCTTCCCCCTCTCTCCCCTTCCCCCCACTCTCCCCCTTCCCCTCTCTCCCCTTCCCCTCCCTCCCCTTCCCCTCCCTCTCCTTCCCCTCCCTCTCCTTCCCCTCCCTCTCCTTCCCCTCGCTCCCCTTCCCCTCGCTCCCCTTCCCCTCGCTCCCCTTCCCCTCTCTCTCCCCCTTCCCCCTTCTCCCCTCTCTCCCCTTCCCCCTTCTCCCCTCTCTCCCCTTCCCCCCTCTCTCCCCTTCCCCCTCGCTCCCCTTCCCCTCTCTCTACCCTTCCCCTCGCTCCCCTTCCCCTCTCTCTACCCTTCCCCTCTCTCCCACCATACATACTGCTTTGCTGTGCCACTGCCAGTATGACCCAGGTTTCCCTCATGTGGCAGGGACCATTCTCATTAGTACGCAGACAGCCCATAAAGGCCTGTGAAATATTCTCCCCCCAGCACAGACTCACAGCCCTATAAATCACCACAACCTCCACAGCCACAGAGCAGCCCACTGGCAAATCAATGGCAGGCTAGAGACCCAAGCACTCACGTGCAATCCATAGGGGCCGATTGGGGTGACGGGACAGAGGGAGGGTGGTAGGGAAGGAGGAGAGGATAGAGGAAAGGGTGAGGGAGCAGAAAGGAGGATTAGAGGAGGGAGTGGTACAGTGGAGAGGAGGGAGAGACAGGGGGAGGGAGAGAAGTGGGGAGGGGGAGAGAGGATAGAGGGGTGAAATCCGTGAAAGGAGTGAGTGTAAATAAGGAGGGAGGGAGTAGAGAGAGAGAGAGAGAGAGAGAGAGAGAGAGAGAGAGAGAGAGAGAGAGAGAGAGAGAGAGAGAGAGAGAGAGAGAGAGAGAGAGAGAGAGAGAGAGAGAGAGAGAGAGAGAGAGAGAGAGAGAGAGAGAGAGAGAGAGAGAGACAGAGAGAGAGAGAGAGAGAGAAAGACAGAGAGAGAGAGAGAGACAGAGAGGGAGAGAGACAGAGACAGAGAGAGAGGGAGAGAGAGAGAGAGAGAGAGAGAGAGAGAGAGAGAGAGAGAGAGAGAGAGAGAGAGAGAGAGAGAGAGAGAGAGAGAATCCTGTTGATGATGAATGTGTCCTCATGGAGAATGCGACAGAGATATAGAGAGAGAGAGAGAGAGAGAGAGACAGAGACAGAGATATAGAGAGAGCTAGAGGCTTCACAGCTCCCTGAATCGGTTTTCCTTTTTCCATAATATTTGAGATGGTGAAAAGCACAGAGAGAGTAATGATCTTCTCTATCCTCGGGCAGACACAGACGGCCCACTCGCTCGCTCCCCCCCTCTCTCTCTCTCTCACACACACCGAGCGAGACACACACTCGCCTCTCAAGCGCTCACCCGCTGAGACACACACTAATTGGATTATAACTATGCAAATGGACAGTGTGAACTACACACACACACACACACACACACACACACACATACACACATAAACACAAACACACAGGGTCTGTAGATCCCATAGCCTCTCTTAAATTCCGTCTGAATTACAATACACACTGTGTCAATACAAGGCCATTATTCTAACAGTCCCACACTCAACAGCAGCAGTGAGCGAGAGAGAGAGGACTACCAGACCCGGTCCCATATAGACCCGGTGGGGTCCAGACCCGGTCCCATATAGACCCGGTCGTCCCCAGACCCGGTCCCATATAGACCCGGTCGGGTCCAGACCCGGTCCCATATAGACCCGGTCGGGTCCAGACCCGGTCTGAATGAGGGAAAGGCAATGTTTCTGCTACTTTATTAACTGAAGCTAGCTGAAGCATATAAGAACCGAGGAGCTCAAGTCGGTGGGGGGAGGGGCCGTACAGCGCGCGTGTGCGTGTGTGTGGGTGTGTGTGTGTGTGTGTGGGGCTGAGTAGCAGGCAATGGGAAGGCGGGAGAGAGGGACAGCAGCAACCAAGCCGACACGCACTAGTTACTAACATGTAGCTGCCAGAGCTCGGTTAAGTATCTTCCAATCTGATTACATAGCACCTGTTTTGACTGCATCAAACCCGAGAAGTGAAGCTCGCTGGGTAGGCTCATTCAGGCTATATAGGCTGCGCTTTCACCCCTCCTAGCTGCGCAATTACAACAACAGCTCCATTCAGAGTATTAAGTAGCGGCCTACCTGTTGGCTACTGGTCGTTGTAGCCTATCCTTCTCATTTAACTTTGAATTCTTCCTTGATTTCCTAACGTGCTTGCCAAGGCACACACAGAGCCAGAGGCTGTTGCCACTTTGATCTCTTGTGATTGGGTCGTCAACAACAAGCTACACGCGCCACTGTCGTGAAAGTCGAGCGCAGCGGCATAAGAGACCATTTTCTCTCTCTCTCTCTACACTGCAGCAGTCGCATTCGGATCTGTACGGGTCCTTACCGGCAAAATCAGTTACAATTAATAATACTCGAGACCCGTGACAATCAAATCCGATCCTAGGGACAATGACCGAATTTCAGACCCAGCCCTGTCCCGGGTAATACGCGTGAAGACCTCTACCCTAAGGCTACAACTGAACTCTACTATAATTCACTAACACTACTGCAACACCCAAACCCATTCACAAAAGGAAGGTATTGGCACTGTAGTAGAACATGATACTATTGAAGACAGCTATTCTTTCTGACTTTCGCATCTCTGTGGCCTGTTTATGCCTCGTCAAAACTGTACCCTATCCAGCCAACATCGTTCTGCTGAAATATGGTTTGGGATACCGAGAGGAAAGCACCCTCTCCTCAATAATGAGAGGACCAGGGGTAGTAGTGCAATGGGGGTGGGGGGTGGGGGGGCTGTGACTGCACACAAGCAGGTAGACATGCAGGAAACAAGGTGGCTCAGCTTTACTGTAGCTGGACATGGCTCCTGTTGTACCCGCCTCCGCGTGTGACTGTGAGGTATCTAGCCCGTCTGTCACAATCGGGTGTCTCCAGCTATCCTGCCGCAGGTAGCATTCCTGTACACCCCCTCTCCCTCCGACCACATAAATTGTTTTCTCCTAGACAGACAGACGGACGTGCGTGTGCGCGAGCGCTCGTGTCAGCACGTGTGTGCGCGTACTGGCGTGCGAGCGGGCTAAATGCCAGGGCTGACTCATACGACACCAGTCTTTTCAACACACACACACACACATTTCTACTGGCATGTTTTTACTGCCAGCCACAAAGAGGACTCATGTCAGCTCTGACCTAGAGCTGGCGTGGGTGTGAGACGTGCAGCCCCCGTGCAAGCCTCTACTCTTCTCTGTACTGAAGAGCTCTAAAGCATGCAAAGCGTACCAGCCTTTTAAAATGGTTGGGTAGGTTTTCATCTATCTGAGTGGTGAGCACAGGATCCCGACAGGGTCATGGTGAATTGATTAAGACCCTGCCCTCTGACCTGATGTGTTGCCTTTAAAGTATGACCCCAAAATGGGCTGTTGTCGTAAAGCAGGACTCTCCCACCCTGTTCCTGTAGGTTTTCCCTCCGACCCTAATCTAACGCATCCTGATTCTAATAATTAGCTGGCTGATGAGTTCAATCAGGTTAGTTACAACTGGGGTTGGAGCGAAAACCTACAGGAGGCTAACTCTGCAGGATGTGTCCGTGCATGTTGGAGTCCAGGGTACGATGTGATGTTTGGCATTTCTCCTGGCATTACCGTGCGCGTGTTCGTTTGCCTGGGTCGAGCTTTACACACAGCGAGAGGCGTGAAATGTGCGTTAATGTCTAATCCGTGGACAGCTCTTCCCTTGGCTACAATAGAGTGTCTCTGTCTCAGACACACTCAGTGCTGTTGTGTAGAACTATTGTGTTGTGTTCCTGTGCGACTGAGACCCGAGCAGGGGCTGAGACTGGGCCAGACAGGCAGTGTTGGGGGGGGGGGTTGGGGGGTGCTGAGCAAAACAACACTGCTTTGACACTGCAATAATCACGTCCATAAAGGAGAGGGGAGGCATCTGTTTCACACCGGGAGGATAAATAAAACCCTTTCTTAACTGGCGTCATCCAATATCATTCAGAGCGGCCTTGTTTAGGAAAGTGTTTTAAAATTGAAATTAAACTAAATACCCAGGGTTGATATCCCCCCCCCCAAAATGAATTATATTGCACTGAAATAACCCGGACAAAGTTAGAATCTTTTTCTATGTTTTATGTGTCTCTCTATGTCTGTGTCTACACACACACACCTGATAAGGAGGGGTGTGGCCTCCCTCCCCTCTCTGTCTCTCGGGGCAACAGGAGCGGAATCCCCTCTGAGGCTGGTGTGAACGACACTAGGAGGAAGAGAGACATGCAGGAGAGGAGGGAGGGATGAGGAGAGACACGCACAAAATACACCCAATCTAGCAGGACTTATTCTAACACTGGAGAAGGCTTGTGGGTAATCCCTGTGGAGAGGGACAGGGGCCTGGCACTGAGACTGAGACAGAGACGGATCATATTGGCAGTGGCACAGGAGAGAGGGAGAGAGGTGTGCTGCCTGAGATAGGTGCAGGGCTGCCGGGTCAGGTTACTGGGCTAAGTTAGCATCTTGGCAGTGTTGTGACCAGGCTTAAGGCAGGGAGCCCAGAGGTGGTGCGCTGGTTGTAGAGCACAGATTGTTATGGGGCGAGACAAAATGTCAGGGGCCACTGCTGTTCTGGCACATCATGTTTTGTTTACCAGTATGAATTACTTTGCCCTTCTCTCCAACCCTCCCCTCTCCTCTACCCATGTCCTCTCCTCTGTTCTCATCTCCTTTATTCACCCCTCTGCTCCTCTCCTCCTCTCTCCCGTCTCCCTCGCTCCTGTGTTGTGTTTTTAGCTGGCGATGTGGGGCTTGGGGAGCCACTGCTAGCAGCACTGGCATCTGCTGGAGAGCTTGGCGCACCGCCAGAGGGTATCGCTTTGGCAACCAGTCGTGCCATCGGATTTATCTCCAACCTGTCAGCTGATGCCCTTTGTGGGGGTAAGACAAGCGGGCACAGCCTCCTTGGCTTGGCATGGCGCTGGCACTCTCCGCTCCTCTCTTCCCAGGTTGTCTGCCATGCATACCTTCGAAAGACCCTGGCCTTTTAAAGCACCAGGCATAGCACAGGAGACCTGGGAGGCAGCACCATGAAATGCCACCCAGCCCTCGTTGGCTAGGGGGTACAAGTCCCGAGGAGTAGAGAGGAGGAGAGGGTGGGAGACAGAAAGAGAGAGCGAGAGGGACAGGTTGAAATATAGAGAGAAGCTAAGTAGCTTATATGTAGAGGAATGACTAGATAGAGGGAGAACAGATGGGGAAAGAGTCTCTTCCCTGTCTGGCTGGCAGGTTTAAAGTTGGGGAACGAGAGGGGGAGTGGGGTCATGTTTGAGATGCTGGTTGTGGGGACCAGCATCTCTGTCATTGACCTGTGTGTGGCACAGTAGGCTTTTTTGTTGTAACTGAGGGCACTTCCTTCAAATAACAACAACATCAACTCACTTCCATCAGGACAAAGGCTGTGTTTATAGATCTGTTGCAGTGTTGTGACACTAGCACTGCTCGAGGCTATGTTTATAGATCTGTTGCAGTGTTGTGACACTAGCACTGCTCGAGGCTGTGTTTATAGATCTGTTGCAGTGTTGTGACACTAGCACTGCTCGAGGCTATGTTTATAGATCTGTTGCAGTGTTGTGACACTAGCACTGCTCTAGGCTGTGTTTATAGATCTGTTGCAGTGTTGTGACACTAGCACTGCTCGAGGCTATGTTTATAGATCTGTTGCAGTGTTGTGACACTAGCACTGCTCGAGGCTGTGTTTATAGATCTGTTGCAGTGTTGTGACACCAGCACTGCTCGAGGCTGTGTTTATAGATCTGTTGCAGGGTTGTGACACTAGCACTGCTCGAGGCTATGTTTATAGATCTGTTGCAGTGTTGTGACACTAGCACTGCTCGAGGCTGTGTTTATAGATCTGTTGCAGTGTTGTGACACTAGCACTGCTCGAGGCTATGTTTATAGATATGTTGCAGTGTTGTGACACTAGCACTGCTCGAGGCTATGTTTATAGCTCTGTTGCAGTGTTGTGACACTAGCACTGCTCGAGGCTATGTTTATAGATCTGTTGCAGTGTTGTGACACTAGCACTGCTCGAGGCTATGTTTATAGCTCTGTTGCAGTGTTGTGACACTAGCACTGCTCGAGGCTATGTTTATAGCTCTGTTGCAGTGTTGTGACACCAGCACTGCTCGTTTTAAAAAACTTTCCCAACGAGTGTTGTCGCCAATCATTATAATCTGTAGCCAGTCGATGTTAGACAAGCTTGCAAATGTCACGCTATGCCTAGGACAACAAGCAGGTGTGCACGTGCAGTGCTGCTATTGGCTTATGACACGTGGAGACAAAAATGAATTGGCAACTTTAACTTAACTGTTCATCCAATTAGTTGCGTGGCAAATTCTTCATTGATCATTTGCTGGCTGACTCTTCAAATTGTGTTCATTATGAAATGACTTAATCAATTCCAAGTACCAATTAAGTAAATTATTGATATCTACAATGGTATCTGTTTCCAGACCCTTCTTTTCAATGTGCTCATACAATCAATTTACTATGAAAATAATAGTCAAGTTCCTATCCACTCAGCGGTGGCAATATGAACTCCATATCCACATGACATTGTAAAAACTCCCAACACCTGCTGACCCTATGTGCAATGCGTATTGATGCCCCCAGGCGCCTCCACAATACAACGGGGATCACATATGTGCTACAGTATAGTATCTGCTCATGGACATGTGTTCGGCAGGTGTTAGGCTACTTACGACAGTTTTCTTCATCGCTGTTGTCAGAGCAGTCATCGTCCTCGTCACATCTCCAGAGAGTAGGTATGCACCTTCCGTTCTTGCATTGAAACTGACCCGTTTCGCAATTCGTATCAGTATGAGTTCCTGCAGATAAGACCAAGATAAACCCGTGAATAAAACAGTAAAAAATGTATATATGTTTAGGTTGTGTTACAAAATATAGGTTGTGCGCCAGGGACATGTCACCAATTCATCCCAAAACGCCCACGCGCAACGCGCACAACTGTTCTATCGGCGGTAGGAAACATTGTTATGAAATTGCTAGATGTTTCATTGATCCACTGATACAACCGGGTTTTACAGAGGTTCATTGATACAATGTTGTTGCAACAAGGGTTGGAGCCACTATTACTAAGTGATGTTTTAATGGATGCCGTAATACATTGTTATTAGCCTTTACAACACAGTCTGGGGACAAACAGCGTTGATTACTATCCATGATAAGCACAACATTCATTGAGAACAGAAGCAAAACGCAAGTGTCATTTAACTGGCACGAGGTCTATATGGGAATTATTTACGTCTAATCATTTCAAATTGGAATGCAAAACTAGAACTGTTGGACTTTCATGTATCCCAAATGGGTGTCCTATTTGTGTGACTGTTGACAACACAGTCAGAAATGTAATGTAGGCTATAACAGGCTTTTACAAGCCAACTCAAAATATGCGGCCGATTGAATAAAAAATGAACAGCGAGCATGCCCATGCATTGGATCAATGAGGAAATAATGGAACTACTACCCCTTCCACGTAGCCTGCCTTCCTAGTAGCCTAGGCGACACGTTGTGTTCAAGCGGAGGTTTAGGCTGCCTTCCATATGTCATTCATGCACATGTTGGCTCCCTCCCGCGCATTGTCATTTACTAGGCTGGGTAAAGAACAGTAACGACTGTTTTCGTGACGTTGTAGAACAAGTACCAACATCAGAGCACATATAACCTGCTTTAAAATAGTATTTAGTGCAGGTCAACATGAATGTCCTGTTGTGGTGACTGTTTGAAAATAAGGAGTGGGATCGACGCTGCTCCTCTACCTTCTACGATGCTTACTCGATACACTGGCGAGATCAGTTCGGCAACGTCGCTTACCCATATTCACCATTCGTTGTCATGAAAATTCCCTCTCCGACGATCAATGATAAAAATGTCTTACCTTGGGTGGAGTGGAGCTCCATTAGCAACACATGTAAGAGCATTAGCTTCCCGACTTCTGTCCACATCTTTAAAAGAAGAGGTGAGTCGTGGTTGTGTTGCTCATACGGGTAGACTTAAAGAAGCAAGCAGGCGCTTCCACTCGCTATGCAATGCCACACTGCGCTCGGCTCCAGACACCGCTGCCTGCCTGCCTGCCTGCCTGCCTCAGAAGCAATTTGAATCAATGACGTTTATGGGCGGGATTGAGCCTGCGGTAATGTAGTAAAACTGAACAAATGTAAGGCATTGACTGTATATATATATATAGATCTGTTTATATATATATACACGAGACAAAAAAAAAATATATATATATACAGCTGTCGAAGTGACCCTGCATCTTCGAAATATTATAAATAATGTTCTCGATCTGTATATTCACAGGATATGAAGATGGAGTCTTTACCTATAGCTCAGTAATAACCCAATAATCAGAATACTAGCATTGAAGCTTTCATTGAGCTGTGTGTGGCGCTAGCCTTTCATTGATTACCAGACAACTTGTGATCAATGTCTATCGAACATATCTCACAACAACATGACATATGATTGACAGTTTTTGTTTAGAATTTGAGGATCAAAAATAAATCTATCAACAGTTCAAATTCAACACTTCAACTTTCACATTACTAATTGATTAGACTCTATGCCAATTGTATTGCTCAAACTCTCCATATCTATCAGACAATGCAAATAGCCCTATAATATTACACTACCGTTCAAAAGTTTGGGGTCACATAGAGATGTCCTTGTTTTTGAAAGAAAAGCAAAACATTTTGTCCATTAAAATAACATCAAATCCTCTTGCTCAGTTGTGCACCAGGGCCTCTTTATATTCTGTTTAGAGCCAGTTTGCTTCTGTTCTGTGAAGGGAGTAGTACACAGCGTTATACGAGATCTTCCAGTTTCTTGGCATTTTCTCGCATGGGATAGCCTTCATTTCTCAGGACAAGAATAGACTGACGAGTTTCAGAAGAAAGGTCTTTGTTTCTGGCCATTTTGAGCCTGTAATCGAACCCACAAATGCTGATGCTCCAGATACTCAACTAGTCTAAAGAAGGCCAGTTTTATTGCTTCTTTAATCAGCATGATAGTTTTCAGCTGCGCTAACATAATTGCAAAAGGGTTTTCTAATGATCAATTAGCCTTTTAAAATGACAAACTTGGATTAGATGGTTGCTGATAATGGGCCTCTGTATGCCTATGTAGATGTTCCATAAAAAAATGGTCAGTTTCCAGCTACAATAGTCATTTACAACATTAACAATGTCTATACTGTATTTCTGATCAATTTGATGTTATTTTAACGGACAAAGAAATCTGCTTTTCTTTCAAAAACTAGGACATTTCTAAGTGACCCCATACTTTTGAACGGTAGTTGACATATGCATATTGTTATACACAATGTGTGTACAGTATCTGAGGAGTATGTGTGTGCACTCTGCACCCTTACTATGCTGTTATTGTGTTTTATATGCCCTGGCATCCTCGGATTTGGAGTACCTTGAGGTACTTCTCCCTGTTGTGCATTCAGCTCAAGCAGGGGCCATTGTCTGTCTGTCTGTCTGTCTGTCTGTCTGTCTGTCTGTCTGTCTGTCTGTCTGTCTGTCTGTCTGTCTGACTGTCTGACTGACTGTCTGACACTCACAGCCACCTCCAGACCTGCAGGGTGATTATTTCCCTCCTCTCCCAGGTTCTCTCTGTTCGGACTCACTTCACTGTTGGCCTATTTTGTCTCAAGACGGATGGTCACGTCCATCCGGAGATAAGCAGCCAGTGGTCAGCACATTCTCTCTACAGCGGAAGGGGAGGAGAGGGCTGAGCGGAGCAAAGGAGACGCTGCCAAACTCGTGACCCAAAAAAACAGGAGGAATGTCTAGTCGATACTTGACGGCGCGCCAACAGCCCATAGTGGAGATGAAGTGGATTTGAACATCAGTGCATCAAATGATTTGGCAGTGGAAGGGAAGGGCTGGAGAATGAGTGCATATTCTGCACAGACAGGAGCAAACAGACATGCATGCACGCACACACACACACACACATGCGCACGCATGCACACACACACACACACATGCGCACGCACACACAGCAGGAGCTGTCAACTATACCGTTTCAAACAAACCAGCCCGGAGACAGCTGCATAAATCGGGGAGTGAAAACGACCCTGGCAAAACTGATAAACAAAAACCCAAATAATCTAATTTCAGCAGCAGTGGAGTGTGCCGCGGGCATATTTCAATATGGTTGCAAGAAAATCCCTCCTCCTCAAGCTCCCAATGGTGTATGAGCAGAGGTATAAGCAGGGTGAATGAACCATATCCCTTTTATAGCATATCCTAGTTTATTCAGAAGAAAACTCTCACCACAAGTGAGAAAGGGGCCATTTCTGGTATGGGCCCTGGTCAAAAGTAGTGCACTAAATAGGCAATAGGGTGCCATTTGGGATGTCTCTGTCACTCATCTATCCACCATGATGACTGTCCTATATCAGTTTCAGCACATCGTAGGCTCAGTGGCTCCATAGGTTTACGTTATGCAGAAGGGAAGCTGACCGACTAGTAGGGGCCTATAGCACAGATAGAGGAGAGAGGGATGGGAAAATACAGTACAAGCTAAGCCCATGTCTATTTTGAGCTAAACTAATATGCAAGAAGAAAACAGACATTTACGGTTGTACATTTGGATGTCCAGTATTTGCTATATAATACGTAATCCCAAAGCAGAATTTTAATCGATCTTGTTAAGGAATCTGGTTAAATAATTTGGGATTACAGGGCGCAACACCATTAAGGGGATCAGCAATCAGCATTGTGCCCATGAAATGCCCTCTGTTGTGTTGGTACAAAGGGTATCTCATATCATTGTGGATTTATCGTTGGATAATCTCCGCAGCAACCACCCAAAGCAGGATGAGTTTCAGCAACGGCAGGCTTTGTTCAGTACCTATATCTGTTTACACCGCCCAAACAAACCTGAAACTATCACAGTAAAGGACTGATTTAATCTTAGCAATCATTCATTACCACAAATTCCAGCAAAAGTTGTGTTTAGAAGCATTTTCGTTTCTCCTGCAATGAATTTTGTTTTTAGAGATAAGACCTAACACAGTATGAAGAAGAAGAAAACTAATGCCATCCATTTCTAATGTTGTGTTATTCCCCCTCCTCGTTCTCCTTATCTCTCAAGCATCTGAACTAATTTTACACCCAGCCTCTCGGCTGTTCAAATTAAATACACAACGTATCCTATTGTCTCTCTGCCAGATAATGCTGTGTAAGATGGTGTTTCTCACCTCCCTCTAACATCAGCATTCCACAGACCTCTGTGTGGCACAGTTGGTAGAGCATGATGCTTGCAATGTCAGGGGTTGTGGGTTCAACTCCCATGGGGGACCAGTATGAAGATGTATGCACTCATTACTGTAACATTCTCTGGATGAGATTGTCTTTTAAAATTGTATAGACGTCTGGGCTGAAGCAACATATACAGTACATTTTGGTTAAAGAGGAGAGTGTGCATTGCTTATGAAGGGAGATACTGGGAGGAGGGGTGATGCAATGGCGATGATGGCCAAGCATCCTATGCCCTTTTGACCTACTGTGCTTGATCCTAGCTCCCCTGAGAGAGAGAGTGTGTGTGTGTACACATGGGCTACTGTGCTTGATCCTAGCTCCCCTGAGAGAGAGTGTGTGTGTGTGTGTGTGTGTGTATACATGGGCTACTGTGTGTGTGTTTCTATGATTTGTGGTTAAAAAGATAAGGAAGCCTGGCCTCATTTCTGAGCACTTTCAAGACGTATGATACCGACTAATGGTCTAGTTACTTTCGATAGAAATGAAAGTAGGAAAGTTGGTCGGGAGGATGTGTGAGCGTTACCTGCAACTGTCTAACAATCCAAAAGGTTGCGTGTTCGAATCGTGTTGGGCACAACTGTAGAATTTCAGCTAGCCCTTCCCCTAAAATGTATTCTAAATTTAACCCAATTCACCTAACCTGTCGTTTTATTCTCCTAACATTAACGTAAATTATCCATTAACATTTGTCGTTAGTTCTAAATGTCAACATACATTCTCCTTTGCTGTTACTTCTCAACAAGCAAACTGGTCTCAGGGAAAGATGTGATGAAACATGGAGGGAGCAGGTCTCGAACCCTCAGCCTTCTAGCCTGAAGTCCAGCTGTTGACTGGTCTCAGGGAAAGATGTGATGAAACATGGAGGGAGCAGGTCTCGAACCCTCAGCCTTCTAGCCTGAAGTCCAGCTGTTGACTGGTCTCAGAGAAAGATGTGATGAAACATGGAGGGAGCAGGTCTCGAACCCTCAGCCTTCTAGCCTGAAGTCCAGCGTGCTGTTGACTGAGCCCCAAAAGCATGAGTTGATATCCGCGCTTATAAACCCTGGGGTCATTTAATATGTTTGACTTATACGTTGTATTAGTTAATATTATACTATAAGACTTAAGCTACTTAAGCCAATGTGTATGCTATTATATGACCCGTTTATACGTATGATTCTATACGTCCTATAATTTGGTTGATATTATATCGACTGCTATTCCATTTGTAATGTAATCTCTCTGTCCAATCAGTAAACAGAAGAACCCAAGGGGAGGAAGAGGAAATAACAGCATGTGTCGTTAATGTTGTCGTCTTGGATACAACGTATCCTCGGAAATCTGCCCGCAGGTTTGTTAGTCTCTGCCACAGCTGCTGCAAAAAGTTCACATCCATGACAGAATCACCTTGAGGAGGAGCTGCCTTTAGAATTAGGAACTCGACCATCACAATGCTGCCTGCCGTCTGTCTGCCACTGTGTTACAGAGAAGCACAGCAGGCAGAAACGAGGAACCAGGCTGCCACAAGCCTACAACATACCTATAGAATGAGCTGCAGAGTCAGCTGTGTAAAGACTACAGAAACTATAGGAATAACCTTTTAAAGAAGTGAATCTGTCACTACCATACCATAGAAGCCTACTACACATATATTATACTTACATTTTTTCTAGAATATCTCCATGAATATCAGAAGAACAGTCTTAATTGAAATGGCCATCCTGGCAGCCTCGCCACAGAATGGGGATGCGTCATAAATGGCACCCTCCCCCCCTTTATATTGCATTACTTTTGACCAGGTTGAACGTTGTACACTATAGAGGGGAAAGGGTGCCGTTTGGGATGCAATCTTGGAATGCAGTGGTAGTGGTGGCGTCAGCGCCGGGGAGGCGAGCAATAATAAAGTGGCCGGGTCAGACCTGAGCAGGCTCTGGCAGAGTGTAATGATTCATCTACAATGGGATTGAGAGAAGAAATCAGAGCTAGCCTCCTGGAGAGAGAGAGAGAGAGAGAGAGAGAGAGAGAGAGAGAGAGAGAGAGAGAGAGAGAGAGAGAGAGAGAGAGAGAGAGAGAGAGAGAGAGAGAGGAAAGTGGCTAACAGCTGGATGTATAAAAGTGACTGATGTCACTCTGCTGTCGTCTAGTGTGTGGCGTGTGTGCGCGTATGTGTGTGTACTGGGATGAAGATGGGGTGGGCAAACTGCTGTGGTCTAGCTTGTGTGTGTGCGCAGATGTGTACATGTGTGTGTGTGTGTTGGCTCCTTGATTTGGCCTTTTTCATCGCTATGTCTGTCTAACTTGCAGAATGTGTGATTCAGGTTGCATGCTAAAATAATAGGTCCTGTCTGGGTTTGATGTAATATAGCTTGAATTCTATCTAAAAACACCAGATTTGCCTCTGGGGGGGGGGATATACAATGAAATCAATGTGCATTTCCCACAATGTAAGGTCAAATAAAACATTTGAAAACGTCCTTCTTGGCCGATGTGCTAGGATATAATGGAAAAGTGTGTATTCTTATTTATCAGGATGCCTACACATCTGCTGTGGCTACTGTAGGTGGCAGCATAGACCACTCGGACCCAGCTCCTCTTTAAATGTGGAAAACCATATCTACTGACAATCTCGTTAAATGTTCAAGAACCTTACGCGTTTTTTGTTTGTTGCCATCATGAAACAGCAGTTTCCGTGTAATAAGATGGATTTTGTTGACCTTTACTTGTATAGAGTTAAAGTTAACCTTGTCTGTTCCGTCTGTCGTTGAAGAACCAGATAAAACATTTTATCAGACACGTCATACGAGGACGGTGGACATCCCGTGCATATGGAAGAGTCACAGTATGAATACATAGTTAGTGTACACATTACATATATAGAACGCGTGAACATGTAGGCCGGGCAAAGACTTAACAAAGGAAAGGCGCTTTGCCTTTATAGGGCTTTTAAGCTCCAACTTCCCCCTTAATGTACCAGATGTCTGTGGATTATGTCCATTGTAAATACATTGGAGAAAGACTGCCACTTAAATACTGTGGTCAGTTTGTAATACCTTGTGAATGAAATGAAAGTGTCGTGGCTGGTGGGGCTCTACTTGGGGAGAGTGGGTCCACTGGAAGAGTGAGATGAGTGGAGGTACCACACATCCTTCAGCCCCCCCTATCCCGGTCCCTCGGAACAAGCCCGTCTTCACTCCCACCAATAACCACCATTGGATCTTAGCTATAATGACAAACAAGGAACAACAATGACTTGACATCCTCTCCTAATTTGGCCAAAACTCTTATTCATTTTACAGCAGGTTTGCAAGTCAAAAACATTCATCCAACTACATTGTAGTACAGATAAATCCTTCCTTTCCTATTTCCCGAGCCAAGCTTGTCCATCTCCCCCTCCTGGTTTCCCTCCCCCTTTACCCCCCACAAGCCAAGCTTGTCCCAACCTCCCCTCTTTCCGCACCCTCCCTTCTTCTCAGACACATTTACACTCATCCATACATCGACTTACTCATCCATTATTATTCAAATTCATTCACGTACAACATATACCCTGTGCATCCACACAGCCATTCTCTCCTGTCCTCCTATACATATTCACCCTCCAACACACACACACACATATACACACCAATCCAGCAAAAAGTAAGACATAAACTACCGTTCAAAAGTTTGGGGTCACTTAGAAATGTCCTTGTTTTTGAAAGAAAAGCACATTTTTTTGTCCATTAAAATAACATCAAGTTGATCAGAAATACAGTGTGGACATTGTTAATGTTGTAAATGACTGTTGCTGGAAATGGCAGATTCTTTTTATGGAATATCTACAGAGGCCCATTATCAGCAACCATCACTCCTGTGTTTCAATGGCACGTTGTGTTAGCTAATCCAAGTTTGTCATTTTAAATGGCTAATTGATCATTAGAAAACCCTTTTGCAATTAGGTTAGCACAGCTGAAAACTGTTGTTGTGATTAAAGAAGCAATAAAACTGGCCTTCTTTCGACCAGTAGGGTATCTGCAGCATCAGCATTTGTGGGTTCGATTACATGCTCAAAATGGCTAGAAACAAAGTACTTTCTTTTGAAACTCGTCAGTCTATTCTTGTTCTGAGAAAAACCAAGCCATGAGGTCGAAGGAATTGTCTATAAAGTGCTCAGAGACAGGATTGTGTTGAGGCACAGATCTGGGGAAGGGTACCAAATAAATTCTGCAGCATTGTAGGTCACCAAGAACACAGTGGCCTCCATCATTCTTAATGGAAGAAGTTTGGAACCTTCCTTGTGCTGGCCGCTCGGCCAAACTGCACAATCGGGGGAGAAGGGTATTGGTCAGGGAGGTGACCAAGAACCCGATGGTCACTCTGACAGAGCTCCAAAGTTCCTATGTAGAGATGGGAGAACCTTCCAGAAAGACAAACATCTCTGCAGCACTTCATCATTCAGGCCTTTATGTTAGAGTGTCCAGACAGAAGCCACTCCTCAGTAAAAGGCACATAACAGCCCGCTTGGTTTGCCCGAAAGGAACCTAATGGACTCTCAGACCAGGATAAACAAGATTCCCTGGTCTGATGAAATCAATATTGAACTCTTTGACCTGAATGCCGAGCGTCATGTTTGGAGGAAAAGCTACGGTGAAGCATGGTGGTGGCAAGGACTGGGAGACTAGAGAGCGATCCTTGATGAAAACCTGCTCCAGAGAACTCAGGACCTCAGACTGGGATGAAGGTTCACCTTCCAACAGGACAACGACGATAAGCACACAGCCAAGACAATGCAGGAGTGGATTCGGGACAAGTTTCTGAATGTCCTTGAGTGGCACAGCCAGAGATCAAATCAAATCAAATGTATTTATATAGCCCTTCTTACATCAGCTGATATCTCAAAGTGCTGTACAGAAACCCAGCCTAAAACCCCAAACAGCAAGCAATGCAGGTGTAGAAGCACGGAATTGAACCCGATCGAACATCTATTGAGAAACCTGAAAATAGCTGTGCAGTGATGCTCCCCATCCAACCTGACAGAGGTTGAGAGGACCTACAGAGAAGAATGGGAGAAACTCCCCAAATACAGGTGTGCCAAGCTTGTAGTGTCATACCCAAGAAGACTTGAGGCTGTAATCACTGCCAAAGGTGCTTCAACAAAGTACTGAGTAAAGGGTCTGAATACTTATGCAAATGTGATCAGTTTTTTACTTTAAATACATCAAAACCTGTTTTTGCTTTGTCATTGTTGGGTATTGTGTGTAGATTGACGAGGGGGGAAAAAACTATTTAATCTATTTTAGAATATGGCTGTAACGTAACAAAATGTGGAAATAGTAAAGGGGTCTGAATACTTTCCAACTGCACTGAATGTAGCCTATGCTCATCGTTTTGCCCAACTCTGACCTCTTCTCAGTGCAGGGGGCTCCACTCTGTCCGCAGAGGTTTCCATTATTATAGATTTGATCCTATTTTACTCCAGCAACTGTCTGATTGGCAGGTATCCCTTGCATTTCTTTCTCAGCTTAGCAGACAGGTCCTGCACAAATCAAATGCTCTGGCCTTGGAATTTGATCTCCTTCACAATGTTGACCTTGGTCTGATTGAATACTAAGGGTATTTAGAGTCCTATAGCATCATTCTAGATCCACTGATGATAAGTATCTCTGATTACACTAAACTGGAATGTCTCCTTTTTCCTCATCTTTTGGTATGGACAATATTCTCATGTTGTTTCGTGTCATTCGGTTTCTTGCTGGTCCGATTCCTCTTCTGAAGTTTGCAACTTCTTTTTCCAAAAGAAAAGTTTTTTATTCTTGTTAGTTCATGTGCACGCCTTGTTTGTGCGTGTCAGACTTTTTTAACAATAAATTACAGCAGTTAGTTGGTTTCTGTGTGCATTGTGAATATTATAGCTATGTATTCCTGGATAATATTTAACTGTTCATTATTCTCATTTGTATCTCCAAGTTGCCTTTTGTCCTTTCCTTTTACTTTGAAGGAGGCCATGGTCTGTTGGATTCATGTCGCTGTGCTGTTTTACCAAATGGTTGCTTCTGTCACGCCTGCTCAAGGGCGCCAGGCTGCCTATCATTACACATACCTGTCACCATCGATACGCGCATCAGCGGACTCACCTGAACTCCATCACTTTATTGATCGCCTCCCCTAAATCTGTCTATTCCTCAGTTTCATCCCCTTGTCAGCATTAATGTTGTTTTGTTTCCCTTGTTCAGACGTTGTCCATGTTTTGTCTCATGTCCGTTATTTATTAAATATTCACTCCCTGTACTTGATTCTCGTCTCCCAGTGTCTGTCCTCAAAGAATGCTGACACCAATACTGGAAGCATCGGGGAGTTATTTTTTTAATGCATTTTTTGGTGACGTCGGGTCCGGGACTCGTCAGGCTTCCATGCCTAAGCTTGCTCGAGAGGTTCTTGCCTCGGTTGGCTCGTCGGGCTCCCATCCCACGCCTCGGCCGGCTCGTCAGGCTCCCAGCCCACGCCTCGGTCGGCTCGTAGGGCTCCCATCAAACGCCTCGGTCGGCTCGTCGGGCTCCCATCCCACGCCTCGGTCGGCTCGTAGGGCTCCCATCAAACGCCTCGGCCGGCTCGTCGGGCTCCCATCCCAGGCCTCGGCCGGCTCGTGGGCTCCCATCCCAGGCCTCGGCCGGCTCGTAAGACTCCCATCGCACGCCTCGGCCGGCTCGTAGGGCTCCCATGCCACGCCTCGGACGGCTCGTAAGGCTCCCATCCTACGCCTCGGCCGGCTCATAGGGCTCCCATCCCACGCCTCGGCCTGCTCGTAGGGCTCCCATCCCACGCCTCGGCCGGCTCGTAAGGCTCCCACGCCTCGGCCGGCTCGTCGGGCTCCCATCCCACGCCTCGGCCGGCTCATCAGGCTCCCATCCCATCCCAGGCCTCGGCCGGCTCGTAGGGCTCCCATCCCACGCCTCGGCCGGCTCGTAGGGCTCCCATCCCACGCCTCGGCCGGCTCGTAAGGCTCCCATCCCACGCCTCGGCCGGCTCGTAAGGCTCCCATCCCACGCCTCGGCCGGCTCGTCGGGCTCCCATCCCACGCCTCAGTCGGCTCATAGGGCTCCCATCAAACGTTCTGCCCCTGAACAGGCAGTTAACCCACTGTTCCTAGGCCGTCATTGAAAATAAGAATTTGTTCTTAACTGACTTGCCTGGTTAAATAAAGGTTAAAAAAAATAAAAAATAAGTTACCATCAGTTTACCACGAGATATCCACTGCCTTGTCTACAGTAAACTTGGTATTCATAGATGACACAGTGCTTTTTCTATCTTTGCAGGGCGTCTGTGGATGTGTGTGCATCCCACTGTGCATTGTATCTGACCTGTCCTATTCCTAATCCCTCCTGCTGTCCCTATCTCACTCCCGCTTTCTCTTGGTGACCCCCACCCCCCCCTCTCTCTCTCTCTCTCTCTCTCTCTCCCCTCCCTCACTCACCCCCCTCTCTCTGACCCCCCCTCTCGCTCTCTCTGTATCTTTCTCCCTCTCTCTCTCTCCCTCTCTCTCTCTCTCTTGGTGATGCTGCCTCCTCAGATTAGAGCCCTACCTGCCTGCCTGCCACTGGGACTCTTCCATCCATCAGGATTATCTGCAGATAAATGGCCCATCATGAAGACAGTGATTTATATGACCGCTCATGCACCGCTGGACATACATACACACGCTGCATGCAAATAAACATGTCTAACCTTCTTCTATCTTCTCTTTTTCTTTTTCTTCTTCCTTCCTTCAGGGTCCCCTGCTCCCCTCTATGCATGAAAGTTGCCTTGAAAATGATGTCACTCACAGCTCCAGCCAACTCTGTCCATGCCAAATCGCTCTTTACGGGCCTTTGTCTGTGGAAGTTCCAAGACTTTAGGCGATGTTAATTCATTAAAAATGAAAAGCTGAAAAGACTTGAGTCAATAACTATTCAACCCTTTTGTTATGGAAAGCCTTACAAAGGTACAGGTCTAAATATGTGCTTAACAAGTCACATAATAAGTGGCATGGACTCACTCTGTGTGTAATAACAGTGGCTTACATGATTTTCAAAAGACTACCCCATCTCTACACCCCACACATAGAATTATCTGTACGTTCCTTTAGTCAAGAAGTACATTTCAAGCGCAGATTCCAAAACATGCATCCTGCTTGTGCCTTTTCGCAAACTCTAAGTGGGCTGTCATGTGCCTTTTACTGAGGAGTGGCTTCCGTCTGGCCACTCTACCGTAAAGGCCTGATTGGTGGAGTGTTGCAGAGATGGTTGTCCTTCTGGAAGGTTCTACTATCTCCACAGAGGAACTCTGGAGCTCTGTCAGAGTGACCATTGGTCACCTCCCTAACCAATACCCTTCTCCCCCAGTTCTAGGAAGAGTGCCATACTTCTTCCGTTTAAGAATGATGGAGGCCACTGTGTTCTTGGGGATCTTCAATGCTGCAGAAATGTTTTGGTACCCTTCCCCAGATCTCTGTCTCGACACAATCCTTTCTCTAAGCTCTACAGACAATTCCTTCTCCAATCAAGTTGTTGAAACATCTCATGGATGATCAATGGAAACAGGATGCACCTTATCTCAATTTTGTCTCATAGCAAAGGTTCTCAATACTTATATTTCTGTTTTGTCATTATGGGTTATTATGTGTAGATTTCTGAGGAAACATTTTTATTTAATCAGTTTTAGAATTAGGCTATAATGTAACAAAATGTAGAAAAAGTGAAGGGGTCTGAATACTTTCTGAAGGGACTGTATGTAATTGACTCAGGGGGTTGAATAGTTATCTAATCAAGCTATACTAGTGTTTTATTTTTTATTTAAAAAATAATACTGTGTATTGTATCATTTCTCTTCCATTTTGACATTAATCAGTCACATGTATTTATTAGCCCCTTTTTTCATCAGCAGATGTCAAAGTGTTAATACGGAAAACCCATCCTAAAACCCCAAGCCGCAAGCAACTCAGATGTAGAAGCATTGTGGCTAGGAAAAACTCCATTGAAGGTCAGGAACCCAGGAAGAAACTTAGAGAGGAACCAAGCTCTGAGGGGTGACCAATCCTATCATGTGTGGATCGTTGGCAAAAAAAAAACGACAATTAAATACATTTTAATCCCACTTTGTAACATAACAACATTTGTAAAAAGTCAAGGGGTGTGAACACTTACTAGCTTTCTTTCTTTCTATCCACCACTGAAAAGAGGATAAAGTACAGGATATCTCTAAATAGCTGCGTCAAATCTGATATCAAAGTCCTGGCAGACATCTGGGGCCGTCACATCTGGGTGTTTTTTATTTAAAAGACTGAAACGGGCCAATATTACGCTTGTTCAGAAGCAGTCTTTTTAGAGAAATTGTCTGGCAGAACCACTACCTATGCGCCCTCCATTCCTACCTGTGCTTCATCCCAAATGGCGTCCTATTATTTAGTGCCCTACTTTTGACCAGGGCCAATAAGACCTGTAAGAAAAACATCCTGGAGGATCAGATAATAGATGACTAACGACAGACTCCACCACAGGATACCCATGGTCTTTTGCACAATGTGGAATAAATTTGCCTTAATCTGTCTCTGTCATATTTTGTTTCGGCCAAACTAGGCTGAACGACTGCGTTTCCATATAAAGCTGATTTTAGCTGCTGTATGGCCCAGATTTACCACCGGCACCCCATATTATTCCTGTTGGCATTTCATTTAGCCGTAGCTGTAGCTAGTGGCGATTTTAGCACGTAAAACCTGGTGGGATAAACTTCCCCAAAAAAGGTTTAGATGCATGCCAGCAAAGCCACTACACAACACAACACTAAACAATACATTACTTACACTATAACGGTGACAAACGGTGCCCACAAACTGTTAGGGTCCACATAAAGCTGTCCCAACAGCAGAGGTTTCTTTTCAGCACCATGGAGTGAATCTTTACCACCGCTACACCTGGCTATCAGCAGAGCCTTGTCTGGCAGCCAAACAGTTCATTCAGACTCATTTACTGCCTTTTTTTAAAAACATAGCTGATGTGGCTGACTTGCTTAAACAAATGTGGTTTCTACTGACAAATGAGATGTACAAACTATGGCATAAGGGAATGATGAGCGGATAAGAGGCAATCCGTAATTTCGATAAAAACATTAATGAACGAGCTAAGAAGGACGTACTTGATATAACTTAATTCAGAACGTGGGCCTTTCTTACAGCATTCACCCTATACACCAAGTCTGAACCGTAGGATAAATAAAGGGGCAGATAAGCAGACAATGAAAGCTCTTATGATATTTCTCTACAACAGGCTATAGGGTACATGTGCATCAGTACAGTAGGCTAAGTTATGAGGGAGAAATGGACCAAATGATTAGGGTGAGGCACATGGGCTACTAACAGCTTACTACACAACATACACTTAGTATTACTTTCTCAGCTACAGTATGCATATCTCCCTGGCATATTACATAATTTATGCAGTGCATACAAGACATTTTTGGACAGACCTTGTGTTGTGCTCACAAGGAGGTGGGCACATTTTTGGGGGCACAGTCCTTCTTATGGGCACAGTTTGTCATCAAAGTCTGGCATTCTCTGGATTTACGGTGATTTCAAGTCAACTGGGAAAAAACAAGGTTGAATCATGACGTCAGGGATCTTCAGGTCGGAGCTCTAGAAAGAGGCCTGAGTTCCCAACTTGGAATTCAGAGATGGATGACCGTTAAAAATGTATTTTCCCAGTCGGAGCTTGTTTTTTTCCCCAGAGTTCCCAGTTGTCTTGAACTCACTGAAGTCTGAGATTTCCAGTTGTTTTGAACACGGCAGAAGTCTTGCTCGATCGACAGGATGGCCAATGTATTCAAACGTTTCTGGCCCATGGTGTTGCATGTGAATGTTTATCCTTTTAAAGCTTGGGAAAGAGACCCTTAAACCCGGACTTGGACCACACACCCTCTCCACTGAATAGCAGGCTAGTGATTGCTTTGCGGTGCTTGCAGTTAGCCACTGATTCCTTCCAAATCACTCATTGTTGAATTTGCAATTTCCAACTTGTAACATGTAATGTTGTATGCCACCATTGTAAATAAGAATTTGTTCTTAACTGACTTGCCTAGTTAGAAGGTTAAATAAAATACAATTTAAATTAAAATGTTTATATCAAATGGCCGATAAGCACCAATATATTTTATCTGCCATTTATCTTCATATAACAAGGATTGAAAAGGATTTGCCAGTAGATTGTCGACTTGATTCATGATAATGACTCCTTGTCTAGCTTGCTAGCTAAGATTTTGAAAGTATGACGTTGACATGATCAGTCCAATCAAAGCTACGGTAGATATAAGGTGATTTGACATGATTCAATTTGTGGCCAATGACCTTGAGCCTTCTTGGATGGGCACGTCTAATGTAAATCTATGGCAACACCCAAGGGGCTTGGATTTTTGAGCTCTTCCTGTAGATTTTGCGGCGATGTAGTGTCCCCACGAGTGACAGAACACTGAGCCAATCATGGCTCAACTAGAAAACATGACGCTCTGTATTTTCTGCTCGCTGCCCCTCCACCACAGAAAGCACTGAGCTGGGCTGAAACACCTGCATTTTGGAGCTGCCTTACTCAAGAAAGCAAAAAAGGGACCGTGTTTGTATGCGGCTTTATTGTCCCATTTTCTTTCTTCTTTTTTTTTTACATTGTTTGCAAACTGATATGTGACAGGTATTAACGCCAAAATAACATGCAAAACGGGCATGTCCCACCTGCCCTGAATGACGGGTCGCCACTGGCTGTAGCTGTAGCCCATACAGATCTGCTTGCATGGGGTTATGGAGTGTTATTGGGACAGGGTTTCTCCTAAATGACTACTATGTGTATATGCCTACGCAGTCAAGTGTCCCACCGTCACCACCAAGCTGCAGGACTGTTTGTTTGTTTAGGTCAGGACGAATAGAGACACAGCGGTTTATTTGTCACCATGAGAAGGTTCTGCTGCTGGTAGAGGTTGAATCCCTAATTAGAACACAGCGAGGGGCTGGGACTTCAGTCTGACACTGTGTTGCTACTGGCAACAGGGGCACACCTCTGGAATCAGATATGGGAGGTGCACAGGCGTGGAGCAGGAGACACGGCAGGGTGTGGGGGAATTGCAGGGCACAGAGTCACAGTCACAGAGCAGGGGGTTCTCCCATAACAGGGGATGTGTCTGAAATACACGGCCGGTGCCAAAGCGAATCAGTTGAACGTGCGCGGGTAGCCTAGTAAAAGCCTTTTGAAGGGATTGTTTGACAGTCACATGAAAACAGAACGAATGATTGTGTTTTAAAGGTAATGCACTTTAAAAGTTAAATAACACATCTTTATGAATAGACCCACAGAGATGCTACTGAATCAATAGGGATTGTAAATAAAATGCAATGTTTAGGCCCCACGGCCTATTATGCAGCCACCTAGAGCTGCAGTTTGATGAGGGCAGCCTTTCCCGGGCTAAACTGACAAAGACGCACCTCCAACAACACATAACGCCTCACAATATACTGCCCAAAACAATGATAGCTTATTTCACCCAGTGGCATGAGGGCTTTTTAGGTGAGCGCTGATGCCGCCCCGTGATAACCAGTAGCCACTTTGCCAAAGGCAAGGGCGCTAAATATTTAGCTTGTCCCGTGCCCAGAGCGCCTCTCCGGGTGCAGTTGGAGAGACGCAGCGCTGCGCAGCTCCACCAACGTGCTATAAAATGTATTTAAAATAAATTACGTACGGTAGAAAGAGTAGTAGCCTATGTGGTTTTTCTGTAGCCCCTAGGAGACCAACTATAGCCTATTACAATGTCATGAAACAGACACTTTTTAAATCATTAACTTATTAATGAGGAGAGAGAGTGCAGGAGAAAGACAACTAAAAAGGAAAGCGGGCAGAAATCAGCTTTGGAGCGGCTGCGGCATAATCAAACGGAGGTGGACAGTAATGGTGCTGAAAGTCATTCATTTCAACACTTGTCTTCATTTTAATTCGACTTCACTAACAACAATAGGGCTTTGTTGGAGCAGTATGTCCAGAGCTGGGGCTGTTGGGCCCATTCATTTTTTGGGTGCACGCGCGTGCACATATAGGCGGTCCCGTACCAGGAATACATTAAATCTACTTTCCCCCCTGAGTGTATTGCAATACAATTACGGTAGCTAGAGGGAATGATTCAATTGAATCTGAATGACATGGCTGAGCAAACTGGTCTCAGAGCATTTCGTATTATTCTGTAGGCCTACGTAAATCCGAGACACTCCATTTAGTATGATGTGTTATGTTTGGTATGGTATGTATTCATTTGTGGATGTGCATCACACATTTCGTATGAAATGTTACGAATTAAAATGTGTATTATATATTACAAATTCTAGCTAGGTGGCTAATGTTAGCTAGTTTTCTAATGTTACAAGTCTATGGGTTAGGGTTAGAGGTTAGGGTTAAGGTTAGGGTTAGGAGTTAGATTAAAGGGTTAAGGATAGGTTAGGGGAATGGTTAGCTAAGAGAGCTAAGGTTAGGGTTATTCTTAGCTAACATGCTAAATGGTTGCTGTGTTACATGTTAATACCATTTAGACTACATTACCCAGCAGGCTATGCGGGGGGGGCAGGTGGTTGAAAGAATGTCTTGCATGGCTCAACAAGGAGTTTTCTAGCTGAAGTATATGTTAATTAAAAGTAGTTAAACCTACACTCCGGGTTGTCGTTATACAAGGAACAAACATAACAGTTGCAAAGTAGCTGGAGAGTAGGTAGGTAGTTCAAACTCACAACCTTTGAGTTGCAAGACGTTCGCATTATTCACCCACCCATCCACTCCTCTTTCATTTGACCTTAAGTAGCCATCTGTCTTATATGACGATACCAAACCTAACACATCATACTAAATTAATGTTGCAGTCTACTGTGAAAGATAGTGGAATATGTTAAGCCATTGAATGAGCGTGACTCATATAGTTTAAGAGCAGCGCTGAGCTCTGTGAAAAAATACATGTTACTGTCTATAGTGATAGACAGTAGCCTAATTGTAAAGTGATTCCTCAATACTACTAGATACTGTTAATTGTTGCTGATACTTTTGTTGTCAATAGTTAGCTAGCGGTGAGGAAATGATCAAGTACATGTCGGATCAGGAAAGTGACGACGAAGGTTACCATCCCCTCTGTGAAGCAGAGGAGAGAAATCTGTTCCTCCTCTCTCATAACATAGTGATTTAATATCACCACCGATGCTCAACTTTTAGTGTTAAAAGCACCACAAATTCCAGGATTGAATTCATGTCAAATATAACAATGTGGCTCTGGTATTAGACCGTGTAATTGTTTCCATTGGATAAACGTTAATTGCTCTTTACAGAATTATGGTTACATTGATTTAAAGAGAGATTTCAAGCGGAAGAATCAGCGCATTAAGATAAGGGCAAGCCACTCTTTGGTAAATGATTGTTGTATTTCCATAGATTCTCAAGTCCAAAGAGAAAACAATGGCTTCCTGAAATAAGAATGGCGTGTTTGTCCCCCTGAAATGTCATCAAAAATGAATACTTTCTTTATGAAATGCGGCAAATGGGAACAAATGACATGAATACAGGCTAAAATACAAGCGACGATAAGGGGTCTCTGAAGACCTGAGCAAGGATGAATTGGATGGGAAGAATGTAATGTCCCAGACCAGTGGTCAGGGCTGAAGAAATGCAAAGCCAAAAGCAAAAATGAAGTAATGTTGATGGCTTTGGAGTGTGAATGCAAGACGTGTAAATATGATGGGATTAAAGCTACCCTTCTGAAAGATATGGGTTAGTTAATGAACTAAGAGTGCCTTGGGAAAATAAATACTAGCATTACAGCAGCAAACTGTACACCCCTACGTTCCTATGGCATTAAGCCTATGGAGATTTCTGCAAAGTAAAGTTGTTATAGTTCATGAAACGTTTCTCTCCCATTTCCCCCCTGTTTGATGTTCTCTGCATCCTTTGGCACGGTGGAACAAAGTTAGTTGTTATCCAAACATTCTGCAACACGTGTCAAAATGGATAAAGAGTGGTGGGACATGAACGTCGAGCCAGGCGGGTGGTTTGGAGTTTTGGGTCAGGAAAATAAGCTAGATAAGGGTGGGAAAGCAGTGAGGCCTGCTGTCTTGGGAGAGCAGTTCGTCACATTCTGCGGGTGTAAAGGTAACTGAATCCAGCTTGTTAAAAGGGAGCTCCCAAATTAAGAAAGGCCATATGAATATTTGTCAGTGGTGTTAATTCTGAATGATTGTGTGATTGTGTGTGGTCTTTCTGTTTCGTTTTAGTAGGTTCTTCACGGGTGAGAAAAGATGGACATTAAAGGACGAACGAAAAAAGAAATCCATTTCACAGATGTAAGTTCTCCTGATGAGAAATACAAGGAATACAGTACACTGAAAAACAATGTAAACCTGCTGCAAAGAATGTTTGAAATGTTTTTAAATGATGAGTCTGAAGTACAGGGAAAGAAAGGGGAAAGAACAGACTAACTATAATGGTGTTGAATGCCACCTGTTCTGACTCTCTGGTGAGGCCTGATCACCCTCACTAGAAAAACAGAGGCATTGGGTGAAGTTTGAATGCAATATGCTGATATTTCTGAAGGAGAATATTGCTGTTGTTGTTTTGTTTGTTTGTTTTTGATTCAATATAAATCTTGCCCGGTCGGTTCTGCTGTACTATCGATAATTCTCCCGGAGGGATGACTCTTTAAACTCCCTGGTCCTGTAACACTGTGGTGAGATCGCCAAATATAATAGGGAAGTATACCTGTAAGTCAATTTGGTAAATGGTTTCAAAAGTGTTTTGTTATTCTCTTCGACATTTGTTTTAGACATTTGTCTTAATTGGAAAATGTAATAATTAGTCATACGGTGAATAGTCTGTCTTGAATTCCCAAAAGTGTTGTTCTGGTTTGTCTTCCCTCGAGGTTACTGACCTTGGATGGTATCTATTACATGGAAGGGATCATTTAATCAGTGTGAGCCTCACCACCTCTGACTGGCACCCGCGACGGCCCTGTCCCTAATGACTATTACCCGAGACCTGAGTCCGAGCCTGCAACCCGTGTCAAAGATACCGACTGCCTTCCTCTCAGGAATGCGGCATGAGTCGTCCTGAGACCGAGCCTGCAACCCGTGTCAAAGATACCGACTGCCTTCCTCTCAGGAGTGCTGCATGAGTCGTCCTGAGACCGAGCCTGCAACCCGTGTCAAAGATACCGACTGCCTTCCTCTCAGGAGTGCTGCATGAGTCGTCCTGAGACCGAGCCTGCAACCCGTGTCAAAGATACCGACTGCCTTCCTCTCAGGAGAGCTGCATGAGTCGTCCTGAGTCCGAGCCTGCAACCCGTGTCAAAGATACCGACTGCCTTCCTCTCAGGAGAGCTGCATGAGTCGTCCTGAGACCGAGCCTGCAACCCGTGTCAAAGATACCGACTGCCTTCCTCTCAGGAGTGCTGCATGAGTCGTCCTGAGACCGAGCCTGCAACCCGTGTCAAAGATACCGACTGCCTTCCTCTCAGGAGAGCTGCATGAGTCGTCCTGAGTCCGAGCCTGCAACCCGTGTCAAAGATACCCTGCCTTCCTCTCAGGAGTGCTTGCATGAGTCGTCCTGAGTCCGAGTCTGCAACCCGTGTCAAAGATACCGACTGCCTTCCTCTCAGGAGAGCTGCATGAGTCGTCCTGAGTCCGAGCCTGCAACCCGTGTCAAAGATACCGACTGCCTTCCTCTCAGGAGAGCTGCATGAGTCGTCCTGAGTCCGAGCCTGCAACCCGTGTCAAAGATACCGACTGCCTTCCTCTCAGGAGTGCTGCATGAGTCGTCCTGAGTCCGAGCATGGAAAGATACCATCTAAACTTTTCTCATGCTGCTGGTGCACTGACCAAAAAGGGACGAGGCCGAATGGAGCCCAAAGGATGGTTGTGACGGCTCCAGGGGAGAGATCGTCTGGTTGGGAAAAACAGACTATCCCACAGATATTGACATCGGGACTACATCAAGGGTCACCCACTCTGACAGCCATAGGTTTCATTTGCGTTGTTGTGAGTTCTGAACGGTTAATTATCGGAAAGAAGAATTGAAGAGATGATTGGTTTAGTGTCAGGAGGGAGGGGGGAGTCAAGCCGGCCTGTAATTTATTTGGAATTGCCAAAATTGTTTATTTGGGGTATCGAGTTGAATGTGGGGGTCTTCACACTGAGAAATATATATTAATCTAGACTAAATAAATGCATTGAGATAGGCCTACCGATCTGTCAATAACATGCCACTCGTGACAGTAAAGAACAAGAATAAGAACAAACAAGAACAAGAACAAACAGGGACCATACTGAGAAAAGTGAATTCTATAAATTTAAGATGAATTAAGTTTATGTTAATGTTAGCAGGGTATTGATATATAGCTACATCTCCCTTTCTGTATAATATATGTTCTGCCAGTGTCTATTTGTGCTTTGATGAGGTAGACCGGTAGACTCAACGTTCATATCTGTTGACAATATTGACGGCAGGCTGCTGAAGGTACAAGGACCTAGAAGGAGAGTGTTATCTTTTTATCTTGTGAAAAACGGACTTCCTGATGTCCACAGAACGTTGGTGCTGCGAGATTAGAATGTATGAGAAACAAATTGTAGCTGAAATACTGCGGGGAAATATATCAAATGACAATGATTAGTGCATAATGTTTAACAAAGAATAATTGATGTGATCTGATTTCTGCAACCGCAGAACCTCACTTCAGGGTCACCGACTCTGTAGGGGACTGTGTCAGACAGGTCGACTATGGGTTCTACGGGTTCTATGGTAAATCACACATGTTCTGTAATCGTTAAGTTTCACACAGTTCATTGTTTTATTTAGATTTGGTCGCTTTTATGGATTTCTGTGTTTTATGGTTTTATACTACTTTACTAGCTTCCTCCATCTGCATTCGTGAAATGTAATCCGACATGAGGATCAAAGTTGCATTACTGAAGACAGAACGATTGACAAGTGGCACGTTTTGCTTTGTTGTGATTGTTTATTGGTTGTCTATTGGTTGTTTATTGATTGTTTATTGGTTGTTTATTGGTTGTCTATTGGTTGTTTATTGATTGTTTATGCTGTTCAGGGTTTTCCCTTCTACTATGCAAATATGTTTTTGCCTGTTTAGTAGGCTACATTTTATCCAGTAGAGTAGGTCAGTCCCATGACTTATTTTTAACCTCCTTTATGTTACACATTTCTAAGGAGAGTTTTTGGCCCAAGGAAGCTATTTTGGTTTTTCACCGTTCAAAGTGACATGTTAGACTGGATGAAAAAAGATTATCTTCTCTCGAAAGCAAATTTTTTAAGATGTTAAGAAAGCAAATTTGTGAAGATGTTAAGAAAACACATTTTTGAAGATGTTAAGAAAGCAATTTTTTTATGATTATTCCCTATTGGCAGAGGTCCCCATAAAGCACGTCTTAGTATCTGTCCTTAAGCGATTAAGATGTGTCAAATGTATAGTCTATTCAACCCCTAGGTCTCAGCCTTGATTTAATGTTTTGGCACCAGGCATAGAAGGGTGAAACAGCGACCAAATAAGGCAACAGTATTTAGGTCTGCCCTCCCTTCTGGAGGGAGTGATTTGCTGCAAACCTCTTAGAAGAACACTTCTTTCTTCCCATATACACTTGTCTGTCTTTGTCTATTACATTTTTCAAATAGAAAAGTTGTTTGCCATATATTTTGCACCTAGCATTTCTCCACCCCTTGACCCTATTCTCAATTCCTAACAGTGTGCACGAGCTGAATTTTCTATGGGTGTTACAGTAAAGAATATAGGCGGCGCGTGAGTTTCAAGTTTGGGGAAGCTTACAATTTATCCTACCATCCATTTCTGACCATCTGAGTGCCCGTTCTGATTACTTTCATATGCCCATTTTTGTGGAACAGTTTCATTTCAACAATAATGTTTTCGTTCCTCAAAATCATTATCACGTGGTTAATGACACGAATCTTAATTAAAATGATTTTTTTAAACTCTGCCATATGGACACATTGACACACCATGATTCATTGGCTGGTAAACAAAAGAAGGTGATAGCCTATAGGCCATTGCAGCAGTAGGCCCGTAATTTCCATAGTCAACTAAGTAAAATATATAGTTCTAAAAGCGACAAATAAAAACGGAAAATGATGTTTCTTTCAATCTCATTCAGTCTCCCTACTTCACCTGTCTGCCTCCCTTTCTATCTGTCTGGACTTGAGCTAGCCCTAGTGAAGTGCAACATTGTATCAAAATCAATCAGCTAGGTCCTGCTGCCATAGCAAATTTGCAACATTCTATGAACTAGCCTATTCCAGGCCCTCAGAGTTTCCCATGCCAGTGAGCTCGGGACAGACAGATTTAAAAAAATAATAAAATAACGTTTCCACTATGGAATGATATGGGATCATCAGATCATTACGGGGATCCCTAATAAATACCATAAATACATTTTTTTTATTATTGAGTCTGGGTGAGTGTTGGATAGATTTTTCCAGAATAGGGGAACGTTGTCTAACTTTTATTTACTTTGGGGAGGGTTGTGTGTTTTTTCATTGGGCACAGGGGAGGGTTGTGTGTTTTTTCATTGGGCACAGGGGAGGGTTGTGTGTTTTTTCATTGGGCACAGGGGAGGGTTGTGTGTTTTTTCATTGGGCACAGGGGAGGGTTGTGTGTTTTTTCATTGGGCACAGGGGAGGGTTGTGTGTTTTTTCATTGGGCACAGGGGAGGGTTGTGTGTTTTTTCATTGGGCACAGGGGAGGGTTGTGTGTTTTTTCATTGGGCACAGGGGAGGGTTGTGTGTTTTTTCATTGGGCACAGGGGAAAGTAGTGTGTTTTTTCATTGGTTTTACATTGTCTATTTTGCAGGTTTTACGATATAATGTTTTACACACATCAACGTGCATGCGCCTCAAAGGTGTTTTGGTTCCCTTATGCACTACGCTTTTCTGCACGCAAACTCTTATTATAAACTGGGTGGTTTGAGCCCTGAATGCTGATTGGCTGACAGCCATGGTATATCAGACCGTATACCACGCGCATGACAAACATTCATTTTTACTGCTCTAATTACGTTGATAACCAGTTTATAATAGCAATAATAATCTTCTCCTTTCCCCCTTCTGATGACCAGGTGGCGAATCGCATCTCTGCATGTCTGGCAGACATATCAGTGTGGATGACGGATCACCACCTCAAGCTGAACCTCGGCAAGACGGAGCTGCTCTTCCTCCCGGGGAAGGACTGCCCGTTCCATGATCTCGCCATCACGGTTGACAACTCCATTGTGTCCTCCTCCCAGAGCGCTAAGAACCTTGGCGTGATCCTGGACAACACCCTGTCGTTCTCAACTAACATCAAGGCGGTGGCCCGTTCCTGTAGGTTCATGCTCTACAACATCCGCAGAGTACGACCCTGCCTCACACAGGAAGCGGCGCAGGTCCTAATCCAGGCACTTGTCATCTCCCGTCTGGATTACTGCAACTCGCTGTTGGCTGGGCTCCCTGCCTGTGCCATTAAACCCCTACAACTCATCCAGAACGCCGCAGCCCGTCTGGTGTTCAACCTTCCCAAGTTCTCTCACGTCACCCCGCTCCTCCGCTCTCTCCACTGGCTTCCAGTTGAAGCTCGCATCCGCTACAAGACCATGGTGCTTGCCTACGGAGCTGTGAGGGGAACAGCACCTCAGTACCTCCAGGCTCTGATCAGGCCCTACACCCAAACAAGGGCACTGCGTTCATCCACCTCTGGCCTGCTCGCCTCCCTACCACTGAGGAAGTACAGTTCCCGCTCAGCCCAGTCAAAACTGTTCGCTGCTCTGGCCCCCAATGGTGGAACAAACTCCCTCACGACGCCAGGACAGCGGAGTCAATCACCACCTTCCGGAGACACCTGAAACCCCACCTCTTTAAGGAATACCTAGGATAGGATAAAGTAATCATTCTCACCCCCCTTAAAAGATTTAGATGCACTATTGTAAAGTGGCTGTTCCACTGGATGTCATAAGGTGAATGCACCAATTTGTAAGTCGCTCTGGATAAGAGCGTCTGCTAAATGACTTAAATGTCATGTAAATGCAATAAGGCACCTCGGTGATTTGTGGTATATGGCCAATATACCACGCCTAAGGGCTGTATGCAGGCACTCCGCGTTGCGTCATACATAAGAACAGCCATTAGCCGTGGTATATTGGCCATTTACCACACCCCCCCATGCCTTATTGCTTAACTATACCACATATATAGTCTATAAGTCTATAAGTCTAACTAACAGTCTATCCTGCCATCTTTCCACGATTCACAGTGACAATAGTGGTAGGTGGATCGTTTGTCCAGATCTGCAATAGGCCAAGCAGTAATCATACACACATAAAAGCATTAAAAGTTGCATTAATTTTCAATACCAATCCACAAGAACAGATAAGAATCGCTAATAGGCAGCGGAGAGGCCAGGTGCATCATTACGCATGAAAGAACAGTAAAGAGGTTAGACATGCAGCTCAAAAAGCTCCCCTATTGATCTTGTTAAGGGACAATAAAATGCTCCTGCCTAGACTAGCCTACAATTGAATATTGTTTTCAAGTGAGTACAAAATTCTACTCCAGGCTGCAGTGAACATGTCATTTGAATAACAGCGCAAAGCCGTGTGATTTGAATCCTTAATTCCATTTGGATCAGTTGTGGGTCTACTCTCGACAGTTCATATGGTCTAGAAAGGCACAGTAGCAGATTGGACTTCTTCAAAAGTCTCCTGTAGGCATGAGCATACTAGTCCAAAATAGAATTCCAGAATCCTCAAAATGGCTTGACATTAACTAGGTGAGTAAGGTGGGACCGAGAGACTGAAAAACAGCTTCTATCTCAAGGCCATCAGACTGTTAAACAGCCACCACTAACATTGAGTGGCTGCTGCCAACACACTGACTCAACTCCAGCCACTTTAATAATGGGAATTGATGGGAAATTATGTAAAATATATCACTAGCCACTTTAAACAATGCTACCTAATATAATGTTTATATACCCTACATTATTCATCTCATATGTATACGTATATACTGTACTCTGTATCATCTACTGCATCTCTATGTAATACATGTATCACTAGCCACTTTAACTATGCCACTTTGTTTACATACTCATCTCATATGTATATACTGTACTCGATACCATCTACTGTATCTTACCATCACTCATTCATATATCTTTATGTACATATTCTTTATCCCCTTACACTTGTGTGTATAAGACAGTAGTTTGGGAATTGTTTGTTAGATTACTTGTTGGTTATTACTGCATTGTCGAAACTAGAAGCACAAGCATTTCGCTACACTCGCATTAACATCTGCTAACCATGTGTATGTGACAAATCCAATTTGGTTTGATTTGATTTGATTTAAAGGATAAAATCAAAGGATTTTTAAAAATCATAATGACATCATAAACATATTTTCTTTTCTTGTCTATTTCAATTCTTCTCTCATTGATCGGGAAAGGTGTCTGTCATCATGACATGCAGCACTTTGGGGTGTGTAACGATCGTCGTTGGAATGAGACCAAAAATTGTGCATATTTAATGTTCACAAAAAAACACTCAAACAAAATGACAAGCGGAGAAAAAACGAAAGCGCACAGTTCTGTCAGGGGAAACAACCTAAACAGAAGACCATCACCCACAAAACACAGGTGGGAAAAGGCTGCCTAAGTATGATTCTCAATCAGAGACAACGAACAACACCTGCCTCTGATTGAGAACCATACCAGGCTGAACACATAGAAAAAAAGAACATAGACTTACCCACCCCAACTCACGCCCTGACCAGCCTAAAACAAAGACATAACAAAGGAACTAAGGTCAGAACGTGACAGGGTGGACACCCACCTGTCTTGATCAATGAGAGAAGACTTGTACTAGACAAGATGGAAGTGTACACTTTTCATGAAGCAAAACATGTATTTATTTCAATAACAGAGCATTTTCTCAATTAAAACTGACCAACTGCAACTGCAAGTCCACGATCAGCTCCTTTTGTTGACGTTGAGGGAGAGGTTATTTTCCTGGCAACACTCTGCAAGGGCCCTCCCCTCCTCCTTGTAGGCTGTCTCGTCATTGTAAGCAATCAGGCCTACTACTGTTGAGTCATCTGCAAAATGAATGATTGAGCTGGAGGTGTGCGTGGCCACACAGTCATGGGTGAACAGGGAGTACAGGATGGGGCTGAGCATGTACCCTTGTGGGGCCCCTGTGTTGAGGATCAGCGAAGTGGAGGTGTTGTTTCCTACCTTCACCACCTGGGGGCGGCCCATCAGGAAGTCCAGGATCCAGTTGCACAGGGCGGTTTGAGATCCAGGGCCTGAGCTTAATGAGGAGCTATGAGTACTATGGTGTTGAATGCTGAGCTATAGTCTATAAACAGCACTCTTACATAGGTATTCCTCTTGTCCAGATGGGACAGGCAGTGTGCAGTGCAATGGCGATTGCATAGTCTGTGGATCCATTGGGGCGGTATGCAAGTTTAAGTTGGTCTAGGGTGTCAGGTAAGGTGTAGGTGATATGATCCTCAACTAGCCTCTCAAAACACTTCGTGGTGACGGAAGTGAGTTCTACGGGGCAATAGGCTCGTAGACCTAAACTACCAACTTTTTGGACATCTTACAGAAGATTTGCTGGTTCTGCGTGTCTGCTGGAAGGAGATGGTTGTGGTGTTACCATTTGACACTTTTTAGAAGGTACTTAGAGACAATGAGGGACATTGGGAGCTTCTGAGAGGAAAGACTAGTCAAAAAAGTGGCTGGGGGCTGCAGAAGGTGTGAAAAGTCTTAGGAGGGCAGTTCTTAAACAGAATGTATTGTTGTGTATTGGAGATTGAGGAGAAACGGCACCTTTCAATCATTCTCATACACAACAATACATTTACTGTCTATATTCTCGGGCTGTCCCAGACAAAAACAAATCTTGGTCAACCAACATTAATTTGGTCTTTCAACCAATCGATTGGACACATTTTTTAAAAGTGTATTGTTCCATATATAGACACACCCTATGTGTCTATCTACCGTAAAATGCTACAAATATAAAGCCAAACCTTTTTCAAAATTTGCTCCATAATATTGACAGAAACACGGCAAACGTTGTTTAGGATCTATCCTCAAGGTGTTTTTAACATATATATTCGATAATATATCCGTTGAGGCAATTGGTTTCTCACAAGAAGCGATTGGAAAAATGGCTACCTCAGTATTTTACGCAAGATTTTCTGCGGGAGACACCATGTGACCACATGCTATATATGGTCCCTTACAGCCATTCTTCAATGGAAATGCCTAAAAAGACGTCACAATGCTGTAGACACCTTGGGGAATACGTGGAAAACGTAAGCTCATTCGTAGCTCATTCACAGCCATATAAGGAGTCATTGGCATGAGGCGGTTTCAAAAAAATGCGGCACTTTCACCTGTAACATCAGTTCTGTGGCACTCACAGACAATATCTTTGCAGTTTTGCAAACATCAGAGGGTTTTCTTTCCAAAGCTGTCAATTATATGCATAGTCAAGCATCTTTTCATGACAAAATATCTTGTTTAAAACAGGAACGTTTTTCATCCAAATTTTTCAATTGCGCCACCTAATGCATAACTGGTTAAAATAGATTTTGATTTGTTTAACACTTTTTCGGTTACTACATGATTCCATGTGTGTTATTTCATAGATTTGATGTCTTCACTATCATTCTACAATGTAGAAAATAGTACAAATAAAGAAAAACCGTTGAATGAGCAGATGTGTCCACACTTTTGGCTGGTACTGTATATGTATATGCTACTAAAAATGTGTATTGTTTGACCAACAGCGTATCGACCAAACAATCGACCAGTTGACTAATTGGGGTCGGCCCAACACTAAGCACAACCGTGCATAACCAAAACCCCCTTCTTCGTCTCAAAGACATACCCGTAAACCTCCCCCAGCCCAATGACTTTGACACATCATGCTTATCAATAGTAGCCGTTGGCAGGGAGATTTTTGTAGACATGTCTTTGTATTGTGTTTTGAGAATCTGCAGAGAGGAGAATGACGTGGTTGTGTCATTACTGTTGTAAGTCGCTCTGGATAAGAGCGTCTGCTAAATGACTTAAATGTAAATGTAAATGTTGTAGTCTTGATTTTATACCTTTCAGTGTCCCTTGCAGGTTTTTGTCCCACAATATTGTTGTGCTCCATAAGGTGTGTCCCCTCCCTCATGCTCGTGTACCCAAAATGCCACTGCTTTGGGGGTATTTCTCATCAGGGCACTGTGGAAAGACTCCAGATAACCTGAATTTTACAAAGAGAAAAGGGGTAGATCAAATTGATCAGGAAGGTACATCATACCACCTGTAACCTCATAACACAAACCCATACAAACAATACCCAATTCATGTTAATAATGCCATGCTTACTATAAAATGAGCTATCTTAGCCATCACGTTGTGCGGAGCTAGAGGTTGGAAGAACATGCTGGTGGAATCAGATTCTGTACCACCGACAACAAAACACACAACAATTCACTATACTCTGCTGAAAGTACCAGTGTAGCAGTGACTACCATTGCATAAGCTAAATTGATTGCCAGTCTGTATCCAAAAGCTATAGAGCTAGCTATATGATTTAGCTGATGGCTTTCAGAGTTAACCTGGGCTAACCTGGGCTAATACGCTAGCTAACATTATGTTACCTCTAATTGAGAATCTTCAGGTTTGTTGTGAAGGAAAACAACTATGGTAATGCATCACTTCTCAGCTGTTGGATTGGATTCCCCATCAGTTCAGCCTGAAAATCCCTCTGATAATCTTTGGTCACCGTAAGATACATTCTTGATAGCCGCAAGCCACTGGCAGCATCGGGGAAAAACTCTTGTTTGAAATTAGCACAGCCAGACACAGAACATCACACGGGCATGATAACAGATGTTAGTGAAAAACAAACGTTTTCAAAACAATCTTGCCTAGAGAAGTTCTGAGATAACCGCGTTGGTCGTTCGAGGTAAACAATCATCATCCAAGTATGTGGGCACTCTGACGTGGAGGAATAGTAGGAAGGATCGGAGGACCAATGCGCAGCGTGGTAAGTCAAATCAAATCTAATCAAATCAAATGTATTTATATAGCCCTTCGTACATCAGCTGATATCTCAAAGTGCTGTACAGAAACCCAGCCTAAAACCCCAAACAGCAAGCAATGAAGGTGTAGAAGCATGGTGGCTAAAAACTCCCTAGAAAGGCCAAAACCTAGGAAGAAACCTAGAGAGGAACCAGGCTATGTGGGGTGGCCAGTCCTCTTCTGGCTGTGCCGGATGGAGATTATAACAGAACATGGCCAAGATGTTCAAATGATGTTCAAATGTTCATAAATGACCAGCATGGTCGAATAATAATAAGGCAGAACAGTTGAAACTGGAGCAGCAGCACGGTCAGGTGGACTGGGGACAGCAAAGAGTCATCATGTCAGGTAGTCCTGGGGCACGGTCCTAGGGCTCAGGTCAGTTGAAACTGGAGCAGCAGCACGGCCAGGTGGACTGGGGACAGCAAGGAGTCATCATGTCAGGTAGTCCTGGGGCATGGTCCTAGGGCTCAGGTCCTCCGAGAGAGAGAAAGAAAGAGAGAAGGGAAGAATTAGAGAACGCACACTTAGATTCACACAGGACACCGAATAGGACAGGAGAAGTACTCCAGATATAACAAACTGACCCTAGCCCCCCAACACATAAACTACTGCAGCATAAATACTGGAGGCTGAGACAGGAGGGGTCAGGAGACACTGTGGCCCCATCCGAGGACACCCCCGGACAGGGCCAAACAGGAAGGATATAACCCCACCCACTTTGCCAAAGCACAGCCCCCACACCACTAGAGGGATATCTTCAACCACCAATTTACCTTCCTGAGACAAGGCTGAGTATAGCCCACAAAGATCTCCGCCATGGCACAACCCAAGGGGGGTCACCAACCCAGACAGGACGACCACATCAGTGAATCAACCCACTCAGTTGACGCACCCCTTCCAGGGACGGCATGAGAGAGCCCCAGTAAGCCAGTGACTGTAATAGGGTTAGAGGCAGAGAATCCCAGTGGAAAGAGGGGAACCGGCCAGGCAGAGACAGCAAGGGCGGTTCGTTGCTCCAGAGTCTTCAGTAAAGACTTAAAGGTTGAGACCGAGTTTGCGTCTCTGACATGGGTAGGCAGACCGTTCCATAAAAATGGAGCTCTATAGGAGAAAGCCCTGCCTCCAGCTGTTTGCTTAGAAATTCTAGGGACAATTAGGAGGCCTGCGTCTTGTGACCGTAGCGTACGTGTAGGTATGTACGGCAGGACCAAATCAGAGAGATAGGTAGGAGCAAGCCCATGTAATGCTTTGTAGGTTAGCAGTAAAACCTTGAAATCAGCCCTTGCTTTGACAGGAAGCCATTGTAGAGAGGCTAGCACTGGAGTAATATGATCTATTTTTTTTGGTTCTAGTCAGGATTCTAGCAGCCGTATTTAGCACTAACTGAAGTTTATTTAGTGCTTTATCCGGGTAGCCGGAAAGTAGAGCATTGCAGTAGTCTAACCGAGAAGTGACAAAAGCATGGATTAATTTTTTAAGTGCTCCTGATATTTATTATAACTCAGAACACTAAAGAATAAAACAACAAAGAGAACGAAATGAAACCGAAACAGCTCTGTCTGGTGCAGACACAAACACAGAAATCCCAAATCATAGCAAAAAGAACATAGACTGCCCACCCCAACTCACGCCCTGACCATACTAAATCAAAGACAAAACAAAGGAACTAAGGTCAGAACGTGACAGTACCCCCCCCACCCCCCAAAGGTGCGGACTCCGGCCGCAAAACCTGAACCTATAGGGGAGGGTCTGGGTGGGCGTCTGTCCGTGGTGGCGGCTCAGGCGCGGGACGTGGACCCCACTCCATAGTCTTTGTCCGCTCCTTAACCTGCCTCCGTGGGAGATTCCGGCTGCTCCTGACTGACGGGCGGCTCCGGCAGCTCAGGACAGACGGGAGACTCTGGCAGCTCAGGACAGACGGGAGACTCTGGCAGCTCAGGACAGACGGGAGACTCTGGCAGCTCAGGACAGACGGGAGACTCTGGCATCTCAGGACAGACGGGAGACTCTGGCAGCTTAGGACAGACAGGTGACTCTGGCAGCTCAGGACAGATGGGAGCACCTGTAGGGAGGAGACGGAGAGAAAACCTGGTGCGGGGGGCTGCCACCGGAGGGCTGGTGCGTGGAGGAGGCACTGGATAGACCGGACCGTGAAGGCGCACTGGAGGTCTCGAGCACCGAGCCTGCACAACCCTACCTGGCTGGATGCTCCCCGTAGCCAGGCCAGTGCGGCGAGGTGGAATAGACCGCACTGGGCTGTGCTGGCGAACCGGGGACACCATGCGTAGGGCTGGTGCCATGTATCCTGGCCCAAGGAGACGCACTGGAGACCAGATGCGCTGAGCCGGCTTCATGTCACTTGGCTTGATGCCCACTCTTACCCGGCCGATACGAGACACTGCTATGTAACGCACCGGGCTATGCCTGTGCACTGGGGACACGTGTGCCTCACGGCATAACACGGTGCCTGCCCGGTCCACCTCTCTCCGTGGTAAGCACCGGGAGTTGGCTCAGGTCTCCTACCTGACTTAGCCACACTCCCTGTGTGCCTCCTCCAAGACATTTTTGGGGCTGCCTCTCGTCCCAGCCGTGCTGCCGTGCTGCCTTCTCATACCACCGCTGCTCAGCTTTCGCTGCCTCCAGCTCTGCTTTGGGGCGGTGATATTCCCCAGCCTGTGCCCAGGGTCCCTTGCCGTCCAGAATCTCCTCCCATGTCCAGGAGTCTTGAGATTTCTGCCGCTTCCCGTTACCACGCTGCTTGGTCTGATGAGGAGGAGTAGTAGGAAGGATCGGAGGACCAATGCACAGCGTTGTAAGTGTTCATGATATTTATTATAACTCAGAACAGATTAAGAATACTCATCCTTTTTCTTCCTCCAAACACGGCGAGTGGATTTTAGACCAAAAAGCTCTATTTTTGTCTCATCAGACCACATGACCTTCTCCCATTCCACCTCTGGATCATCCAGATGGTCATTGGCAATCTTCAGACGGGCCTGGACATGCGCCACGAGGTGAGATCTTGCATGGAGCCCCAGACCGAGGGTGATTGACCGTCATGTTGAACTTCTTCCATTTTCTAATAATTGCGCCAACAGTTGTTGCCTTCTCACCAAGCTGCTTGCCTATTGTCCTGAAGCCCATCCCAGCCTTGTACAGGTCTACAAAATCATACAATGTGATTTTCTGGATTTTTGTTTTAGATTCCGTCTCTCACAGTTGAAGTGTACCTATGATAAAAATTACCGACCTCTACGTGCTTTGTAAGTAGGAAAACCTGCAAAATCGCCAGTGATTCAAATACTTGTTCTCCCCACTGTATGTGGGTTTTTTGGTAATTTTTTGGAATTACAAGGCAATATTTCTTAAACTTACAGAAGATTAACAATTTCCACAAAAACCAAATGTATGTGTTGATATTAGTTGGCATGGGTTTTACATCAACATTTTTGCGTTTTGATACATTTCTGACACCTTTTCAGACTTATCCATATCCAAAAAGCAAAGCCTTTACTTCAAAAAAATGTTTAAGATGGAAAATGGTTGTATCTATGCTTTCATTCCCCAAATATATAGACTCTTAGCTTTCATTTGACACCCAATTTGACATGCTCTTATGAACTGGTGCTCATGGGTCCTTTTTCCGATGGAAATGCCCTTCAGCTCTGCTCTATATCCCAGGGTCCTCTCTCTCTCTGCTCCACTGGGGGGTAGAAATCATTGTCCTTGCTCATGGGGATGAGCGATAGGATTTTCGACAGGGCCAAGGCACTGATCCAGCTAGGTCTGCTGCTCTGCTCTGCTCGCCTTAATCACACAGCTACATCAGAAACATCCTGCTCAGAATCGGATTAAAAAAGGGAGTTTAAATGAAGACATCGCTTTCCCTCATCTTCTTTTCCTCTTTCCGAAGCCTCCTCTTCCTCCCTTTCCCCCTTTGCTGATGTCACGATCCTCAGAGGAGCAGTGGTATCTACATGGGGGTTTAATTGTGATTATCTGCGGTTTGTTTACACTCCTTAGGTTGATTGATTTTCTTTATTTGTTCCACTGACCCTACTCCCTCCAGTACTCCCACAGTTCCCAGAAGCAGATGGCATCACAACTGGAGTGGGATAGGAGTGTGTAAAAATGCAACTGTTCATTGTGTCCGCATTAAATAGTAATCATATCTCGTTGCAGGCACAGAGACAATAATATAACAGGCACGTCAAAAAGAAATGAGAAACATCTATCTTCCTCATCACCACTGAAAGAATGATTTGCAAGTGTGTGAAAGGTAGAAACGATCAGCTATTCCTCCGAATCTTCAATCAAAAGGGGCATTAAAGGAAAGAGGGGAAGAAAGAGTGATATGAGATGGTGTCTGAGAGAGAGGTGTATGGAGATGTGTGCTTCTGTATAAAGCAGTCATTACTGGGACACACGGCGTGGTAAAACTCCTTATTATGCCTTGACATCAGACTGGTGTGTTAATGCATATTTTAAACCCTCCAAGGACCGATTCTCAGCGAATAAGCTTTTGAAAGGAAACACTTACTGTGGAAATAAACTGGCCCAGTTTAAAGGTTGACTATAATGAATCGATTCCCTTTGACATGCTTCTCAAATCGCTGCAGAAACACCAAATCAGCACACTGTCTTTACTCCTCTCTTCCTCCTTTTGGCAGCCTCCTCTGTTTGATGGAGAGATGAGACGAGAAAGGAGACAAAGGAGACACAGACTTCACAGTTGAAGTTCCGTATCAGTTTACCGTGTGCAAAACAAAACGGGAAGACTGTTTGGCCAGAGAGAAAAGGAGGAGAGAGAGAAAAGAAGAGAGAAGGGAACCGACGAGTGAAAATATAGGGGATAAGGAGGAGAAGAGAGGAGCAGTTGACGCCCACACATTCATCCATATCCAAAGCCTGGCTTATGGACATGTTTCTACTGGATTAGTCTCTGTTATGCTAATAGTGTATTGACTTGAGCAGAATCTCTGTTGTTTTCTTGTGACTGTGCTGCATTGCTTTCTCTGTGTCCTTAACAAGGGCTCTAAGCCAAGGTCCTTGTGTTGTTTTGCCCAATGATTGTATAAGAATAGAGCTCCTGTCTCCTTCCTTGCTTCCCCGGTTCTGTCTCTCATTCTCTCCCTCTTAACGTGCTCCTTGGGATCCCGAGGTTGCTGAGGTGGGAGAAGGAGGGGCAGGGGTTATAAGTGGGTGTTTTTTGTTTACATTTTAGTCCCCTGTGTTAATTGAACTCACAACCCTGGTGTTGCAGGCGCCATGTTGTAGCAACTGAGCCACAAGGGACCTAATCCAATGATTAGGTCCCTAATGTTTAGTAATGAGTCATGTTTTTGTGTGTGTTTCTGTTTTGTTTTTGTTTCAGGTTTGTGGTGGACCCCAACTCTGTCTGCTGGGATCTCCTGTTTGTTAGTCTGCTTGTTGCAGGAGTCCAGAGGGCATCGCTGGGAGGCTCGTCAGCTGATGTGACGCACCTGCCCAGGCTGGGCCTGAAGGCTATAAAGGGTGGCTACATCAGCTTCCACCACTTTTTTGGCGGGGTCATTTTTTCACCATACAACTCCCTCTCCACTCATCCACACGCTCCAAACACTACTGGTCCTACCGGTGTCCACAGCTTATGTCATTTTTTCCAAATGTATTATTATTTAGTTGAATACATTTATTCTTTTTTACGGTCTAAGTCATGCGTGGTCCCCCTCTGTTGTTACGAGCTATGAGCCAGGTTGTAACATTGTCTTTAAAACTCATTTGTTACAGACGGAGAATAACATTTAATGCAGCACTCTTGCAGTGAGCGAGGGTTGCCCTTGATTTGCCTTCACTCAGCCTACGTACTCAGTGCCCCAGAGAGACCAACCAAGTCGCGCTGCAGTAAAAACCGTCACATGAACCCTTTGCAGAGAGAACAGAATAGAATTCATGAGATTAGGAAACAGAATTTTTAGAATTTGAATTGTACCTGCAGGCTGATTCCAAACAGGGCCAGAGGATTGGATTTGTAGATTTAAAGAGATTTCATCCAACACATATAAAAACAGAAACTACATGTGTAACTGGCTTTGGGGGGAGGAGAGAGAGGGAGAGAGCGGTGGAACATGAACTATGAATTATAGAGGAGTAAAAACAATGAAGGTAGTTAGAAGAGCTCTCCTCTCCCCACCTCTCCGATAAAACCTCCTCTCTCCTTTGCCGTCTCCCCTTCCTTCACAGCCATACATGTAGCTGGATGCCTAATTAGCAGTAGGCTACAGGCATGCAACAAACCATAGCCTTTGTCTGAAAATACCCCCCCCCATTTTGCCCACCATACACAACCTGGAAGGGCTCCCAGCCCCCTCATCTGGGCAGGAAACAGCCTCCTATTAGCCTATCAGTCACTGTGGAACGACGTTTGGGCCTATCAGACACTGTGGAACGACGTTTGGGCCTATCAGACACTGTGGAACGACGTTTGGGTCTATCAGCTGCTGAGGAACGGCGTTTGGGCCTATCAGCTGGGCCTACCAGTACTGCGTTCCGGCCTTCTATTGTTGTTTCCTCGATAGTTGCTGCTACCTGCTATTTCTCTGTTGCAGTTGGCAGGTTGCTTTTGTTTTTCCAGGTTTTTTCCTATGGAGACTGAAAGCTCAAAGACTTATTTACCTCTGCACTCCCCTTTCTCTTTAGATGCATAGCCAACGCCGCTGCCGCCATGCATATGGTAAACATAGCCTTTGCCAAGTGTCTCAAAGCAAAGGAAGGCTTTAGTGCCTATGAACAGAAAGAGAGGAGAGAGAGAGAGAGATGGAGCGAGATGGAGCAAGAGAGCGAGGGAGACAGACAGACAGAGAGAAGTAGAGAGAAAAGAGAGAGAAAAGGGCTGGCGGGGGAATGGGGGAGAGTTTGTTTTGTGTTCTACGGATGAAGATTACAGGTTGCATGCCAGCTCTCTGGAAGCACTCAGACATATGCAGTGGATACAAAGCACTCAGATGGGTAAAGGCACAAAGAAGCAAAGTCTTTAACACAAGAAACATCAGAGCTCAGTCTGACAAGGCACAGGAAGAATGCAGGTGGTCCATGGAACACAACCAGAAGTCAAAGTCTTCGATGGAGTCGAGCCTCTCATAGAGAATGAAGTGAGTCTCAAGACACACACACACACTCACGCACCCACGCGCACATACGGATGCAGTGCTTAATTTGAGCCGGATCCTGGCCCCTCTCAGTTTTGGACTGTTTCGTTCCGGTGCTGTGCCAAAAAAGCTCCCCCCTTACAGAACCCCCCTTCACGTAAACATGCACGCACTCAAGTCTTCATTGCTACGACTTGCTTGCTAGTTGAGATTTCTGATTAAGTATGGCTGCTTTTCATTTGATTTATTTACGGCGGTTTGATCGCTGGGAGGTACTAATAATGTCTGCAGTTTTTGGTCTGGATAACTGCTCTTCACTCCGTTGTCAGTTTAGTCTACATTGCACTGATCTTAGTAGCAGAAAGCAGTTTTCGGTCTGGACATTTGTTTCAAGTGTATGTGGCGGTTATAGCTTGTATGGCGCCCTGGGTCCGCTACTGATTTGTATTCGTCTATAAATAAATCTTCGTCATCTCTCACATGTCTTTTTCGACAGGTATTTTGAAAGTGTAAGGATCATTCAGCCATAGTTGTTCTGAAACGTTTATTGCTCGCCAACATTTTAGTCCCTCCTCTATGTTTAATATAATACACATACATTAATGAATAAGTCCGGGTGCCTGTCCTGATGTGAAGTTTATTCTATAGAAATGATTTGACTCTGATGTGTGCCACAGAAAGTATTTGAGTCTAGCCACAAAATTATGGAAATTAGAGGGGGCTATTTTCTTTCCTGCCGAAAGAGCTGTCAAAGGACACCAGAGACAAAATTGTAGTCCTGCACCAGGCTGGGAAGACTGAATCTGCAATAGGTAAGCAGCTTGGTTTGAAGAAATCAACTGTGGGAGCAATTATTAGGAAATGGAAGACATACAAGACCACTGATAAGATCTCACCCCGTGGGGTCAAAATGATCACAAGCAAAAATCCCAGAACCACATGGGGGGACCTAGTGAATGACCTGCAGAGAGCTGGGACCAAAGTAACAAAGCCTACCATCAGTAACACACTACGCCGCCAGGGACTCAAATCCTGCAGTGCCAGACGTGTCCCCCTGCTTAAGCCAGTACATATCCAGGCCCGTCTGAAGTTTGCTAGAGAGCATTTGGATCCAGAAGGAGATTGGGAGAATGTCATATGGTCAGATGAAACAAAAATATTACTTTTTGGTAAAAACTCAACTCGTCATGTTTGGAGGACGAAGAATGCTGAGTTGCATCCAAAGAACACCATACCTACTGTGATGCATGGGGGTGGAAACATCATGCTTTGGGGCTGTTTTTCTGCAAAGGGACCAGGACGATTGATCCGTGTAATGGAAAGAATAAATGGGCCCATGTATCGTGAGATTTTGAGTGAAAACCTCCTTCCATCAGCAAGGGCATTGAAGATGAAACGTGGCTGGGTCTCAGCATGACAATGATCCCAAACACATCACCTGGGCAATGAAGGAGTGGCTTCGTAAGAAGCATTTCAAGGTCCTGGAGTGGCCTAGCCAGTCTCCAGATCTCAACCCCATAGAAAATCTTTGGAGGGAGTTGAAAGTCTGTGTTGTCCAGCAACAGCCCCAAAACATCACTGCTCTAGAGGAGATCTGCATGGAGGAATGGGCCAAAATACCAGCAACAGTGTGTGAAAACCTTGTGAAGACTTACAGAAAACGTTTGACCTCTGTCATTGCCAACAAAGGGTATATAACAAAGTATTGAGATAAACTTTTGTTATTGACCAAATACTTATTTTCCACCATAATTTGCAAATAAATTCATAAAAAATCCTACAATGTGATTTTCTGGATTTTTTTTCTTCTCATTTTGTCTGTCATAGTTGAAGTGTACCTATGATGAAAATTACAGGCCTCTCTCATCTTTTTAAGTGGGAGAACTTGCACAATTGGTGGCTGACTAAATACTTTTTTGCCCCACTGTATGTCATCTTGTCAGGGTAATCAATTTATATATCTCAGTACATTACATTTACATTTAAGTCATTTAGCAGACGCAGTACACTTACAGGTACATTTTTCCAGGTGTTGCAGAGGCTTGGGGAGGAAAAGTTGTGCTGTTGTCTAGAATCGGCCCATATAAAATCTTTGATCAGGATCTCCACAGAACTGGTCCAAATATGGAGCTGGAAAGTGAAGTAAGACTGTGTTGCACATACAGTATATGTAAACACTGTGTGTGTGTGGTTAATCTGTGTATTTTTAAGGAACATCTAAATGGTTGTTTTTCCATGTAACAGATTTACCTTCATTGTCTATTTTGTTTCTTTCTGTCGGACCATCAATGTTCTCTCGTGTTCTCTCTCGGACCTACATGTTTTAAGAATTTTAATAGGCAGTCAACCAAGCTTTCTACATGGACACCTTTGCAATTACTGGCATTTTGGGGGAGGAAGAAATCAAAACTTAAGGTCGGTTGGATCATTCTCATAATATCATAATTTTATATGTTATGTTTGACAGATTTTGAACTCAAGCCACTGTATCTTTGCTCTTTTAAATTTCAGATTGATCCAATGATGTGCAAGTACATTATTGGCATCATCAATGAACACAACCACTGGACTGTGACGGTAAGAGCCGCTGAGGCAGTACAAAGAAATACATACATAATACAGAATATACATGTGAACACATACACGTGTGTAATATGTGTGTGTGCCATACATGTGTATTTATGTGTGTGCAATATGTGTGAATGTAATATGTGTATGTGTGTATGTGTGTGTAATGTGTGTGTCTGTCTGTCTCAACTTGAAAGGTTATGCTACCATCTAAAAAGAGGGCTCTGTTCCTCGAACAAATGGGGGAAAGTTCCAGAAAGATAAATTAAATGGAATCAATAAAGTCTTTGAAATGCTATACTGTTCATAATCTCTACACTGTAATCAATAAAGTCTTTCAAACTGCTGTACCTTTATTACTCTTATATGTTCAGATCATTCCTGAGAGAGAAGGGGTGTAATATCTCCTGATGGGCATGCGGTACTCTTCCTCACCCATGCCAAGAAGATGTTACTTCTAATGGGGTCTTTGCCTTGAAAGTAAGTATGAGAGTATAAGTAATGCACAATTAACCTACTGAAAGTATACTGACTAAAAGGCAAAACAGAACTGTCAAATTATATTATAGCTTTGCTGGTGTATACTCTTAAGTGTAACATAATTTTGTTGGGGAAAACATTCAGTTTGCTGAATGTGTTCTGAAGGAGGAGTCGATTGTCTTTTCAAATACGGATCAAAGATGCCAACATCACGAGAGAAGAAATAGGATCAAAGATGCTAACATCACGAGAGAAGAAATAGGATCAAAGATCCTAACATCACGAGAGAAGAAATAGGATCAAAGATGCTAACATCACGAAAGAAGAAATAGGATCAAAGATGCTAACATCACGAGAGAAGAAATAGGATCAAAGATGCTAACATCACGAAAGAAGAAATAGGATCAAAGATGCTAACATCACGAGAGAAGAAATAGGATCAAAGATGCTAACATCACGAGAGAAGAAATAGGATCAAAGATGCTAACATCACGAGAGAAGAAATAGGATCAAAGATGCTAACATCACGAGAGAAGAAATAGGATCAAAGATGCTAACATCACGAGAGAAGAAATAGCAGTCACTCTCCTCCAAAAACACTGGCATGTTCAATTTCTAATTTAATATAATTGTAGGTTAAAAAAAACATTTATTTGGATCTTTCAAGGTTATCTTCCATCCAACTTCTGACTATATGGCCACTAAAACACATGTATTTAAATAATTATGTTACAAGAAACCTATACTATTCCCTTGTTCCCTGTTCCCTGTTTGCTCAGAAAATAATATAATAAATAATAATAAAATTGCATGTAAAGATGGATAGCCTTCTTGACATTATGTTTTGCTGGATGACCTGAGCCAACTGTGCCACTTCTGTGGGGAGGTGGACAATAATGAGGAAGACACGAACTGGGTAATTGCTTGTTCACTTCTAAAGGCACATTTTTACGAGTACGAATTTGAAAAGGAGTAATATTCCTAGAGGTAGTATTATCCTCTTTGTCTGATAATGAAATAATTGTAATTCAAGAACATTTATTTAATGCTTTAAATATATTAAAACTGTTCATCTTAAATTGAAGATTTTTGGTGACCGCTGCCCACGATGATTCCACCAGTCCTGTATGAAAACCATAACAGCATTGAGGATTATGTCTGAGCTGCCTGTCAGGACGAGGTCAGGCTTGAGTTCCAGACGACGGTATCACCTGGAAAACTTTACATAAAAACTAAACGTTCAGTCGAGCAGCTTTCCAGTTTGTTTATGTTATTTATTGTCTTCTTATATTTGTTTATTGTCTTTTTATATTTGATTTATTGTCATTTTATATCTTATTATGCAAATATTTACATTTGTACTTCCCATGTAATGTTTTTTAACAAACGTAACTTTCTGTAATGTTTTTGTGTTATTGTGTGATAATATTTGGGTATTATCTTTATTTATTTATTCAAGAAAATAGCCTTGCCACAATCACCCCCCCTTCTAATTTCCTTACTTTTGTGGCTAGACTCAAATACTTTCTGTGGCACACATCAGAGTCAAATCATTTCTATAGAATAAACTTCACATCAGGATAGGCAACCGACATGAATAATGAATGTATGTGTGTTATATTAAACAGAGGAGGGAGTCAAATGTAGGCAAACAATAAACATTTCAGAACAACTACTAGTCGGATAAGACATGGGAGAGAACGATTTTTGCCAAAGAGATGTATTTATAGACTAATACACTTGAAACAAATAGCCAAACCGAAAACTGCATACATTTTTAGTGCCTCCCCGCGATCAAACCGACGTAAAAATAATAAAGAAAATGAAACGCAGAAATCTCAACTAGCAAGCAAATCGCAGCAATGAAAAATTGAGTGGGTGCGCATTCACGCGAAGGAGGGGGGGATTCTGTCAGGGGGAGATTTTCGGCACAACACCGGAACCCATTCGCCTAGATCCGATACCTCTCTTGGCATGAACATTTTTTTCACTGTTTGCAATGTAAACATTCTAATAAAAGCAACCATAATTGGACTAATTCAAGTTTACTCCTCTGTCATTCTAACGGCTGCCCCCTAAAAAACGTAATGTGAAAATGTGCCTGATAATTGATTCGTGTTGAGCCGGCCAGGGTTTATGATTTGCGCAACAGTGTAACCTATATAGACCAACGCGTGGCCATTGATGTGGTGAGAGAGAGGAGCGCACCTGTATCTCGCACAGAACTAGATTGAGATTTACTTTCTATTATCTTTCTCTCTCCCTCTCTACTCTGATAGACATGAGCCTGCAACTCTCGTCTCTCCAGAGTTGCATTCCATCATTTATTTCCTTATCGAATCATAGCCGCGCTAAGGGTTTTGGAGGTCCCGCAGCACCCCAGATTAATTTAAATACATTTGCCAAACATATATAATTACTGCTGTCTATTCCGAAGTAAATGATCAGTAGTTCATTTTTTTATTGCCTAGCTGTGGAATGTGTGTAGCCCAATCACGAGACGTCTACAGTCGGGAACGCGCGTCAAATCTGTCAGTGAACAGCATGCAGTCAAGACAGGCCTCGCAATATTTCCAAATGCAATCGTGGGGAAATACAGGTTGGAAAGCAAATGGACCCTGCTGAAAAGACAAGACTAATCTGTCAGTAGGCTACCAAGTTATCAACTTCCAAATAGGCCTATTGAGCAAAAGCATTGTTTTCCCAAGTAAAACAAGAGAGAAAATGTGCTTTTGGCAGGAGCGCATCGGCCATCACCGGTGAGTGAGCTGAGCAGAGATTCACTGAAACTGGAAATCTTTTTTAGGACTATAAATTCCTATTGTAGAATATATGAGTCTCCACACACCTAGGTCTGGGCTATTGATGGATTGAAGACAATGTCGTTTTTATTGATATCAGATTCTCAGTATGTCAGTGTCATTTCGATCATTTGTGAGGTGTTAAAAAATATTCTCCTAAAGTCCCCAGTCATCTAAAATGATGTAAAATAGCATGAAATGCATTTATTAAGGCCACATGTTTCACAAACCTATGCTACAAAACGTTTTCCCTATGTGCAAATTCTGCAAGCGACTCTAGTCTAGTGATCTATGCCAGTACACAACATCATGATAATGCATGCAAGGCTTTATTATAAAGGATTTTTTTTCATGCCGTTCTGGTACCTCAAAGCACCCCGTGTCACCCCCCCCTTTTTTTTTCCAGCACCTCCCAATTTACAAATCAAGCACTGTACGGATGCACATGCACACACACAAACACACAGTTTTAAATTCCTCAGTGTACACATCATGGACAAACTGAAACTGAAACTGAAATGGTCCACCCACACAGACAGTGTGATGAAGAACGTGCAACAGGAGGCTGAAGAAATTTGGCTTGTCGTCTAAAACCCTCACAAACTTTTACAGATGCACAGTTGAGAGCATCCTGTCGGGCTGTATCGCCGCCTGGTACGGCAACTGCACCGCCCACAACCGCAGGGCTCTCCAGAGGGTAGTGAGGTCTGCACAACACATCACCGGGGGCAAACTACCTGCCCTTCAGGACACCTACACCACCCGATGTAACAGGAAGGCCAAAAAGATAATCAAGGACAACAAACACCCGAGTCACTGCCTGTTCACCCCGCTACCATCCAGAAGGCGAGGTCAGTACAGGTGCATCAAAGCTGGGACCGAGAGACTGAAAAATAGCTTCTATCTCAAGGCCATCAGACTGTTAAATAGCTATCACTAACACAGAGAGGCTGCTGCCTACATATAGATTTGAAATCATTGGCCACTCTAACAAATGGATCACTAGTCACTTTATTAATGCCACTTTAATAATTATGTTAACATATCTTGCATTACTCATCCACATATATCCATATATATATACTGTATTTTATACCATCTATTGCATCTTGCCTATGCCGCTCGGTCATTGCTCATCCGTATATATATGTACACTACCGGTCAAAAGTTTTAGAATACCTTCTCATTCAAAGGTTTATCTTTATTTTTTACTCTTTTCTACATAATAGAATAACAGTGAAGTCATGAAAACTATGAAATAACACGTATGGAATAATGTAGTAACCCAAAAAGTGTTAAACAAATCCAAATATATTTTATATTTGAGATTCATCAAAGTTGCCTTGATGACAGCTTTGCACACTCTTGGCATTCTCTCAACCAGCTTCAACTGGAATGCTTTTCCAACACTCTTAAAGGAATTCCCACATATGCTGAGCACTTGTTGGCTGCATTTCCTTCACTCTGCGGTCCGACTCATTTCAAACCATCTCAATTTGGTTGAGGTTGGGGGATTGTGGATGCCAGGTCATTTGATGCAGCACTCCATCACTCTTCATCTTGGTCAAATAGACCTTACACAGGCTGGAGGTGTGTTAGGTCATTGTCCTGTTGAAAAACAAATGATAGTGGGACTAAGCCCAAATCAGATTGGATGGCGTATCGCTGCAGAATGCTGTGGTAGCCATGTTTGTTAAGTGTGGCTTGAATTCTAAATAAAGCACAGACAGGGTCACCAGCAAAGCACCCCCACACCATCACACCTCCTCCTCCATGCTTCACGGTGGGAAAAACACATGCGGAGGTCATCCGTTCACCTACACCCCGTCTCAGAAAGACACGGTGGTTGGAACCAAAAATCTGGAACCAAAGGAACAGAAAGGACAGATTACCACCAGTCTATTGTCCATTGCTCGTGTTTCTTGGCCCAAGCAAGTCTCTTCTTATTATTAGTATCATTTAGTAGTGTTTTCTTTGTAGCAATTCAACCATGAAGGCCTGATTCACACAGTCTCATCTGAACAGTTGATGTTGAGATGTGTCTGTTACTTGAACTCTGTGAAGCATTTATTTGGGCTGCAATCTTTGAGGCTGGTAACTCTAATGAACTTGTACTCTGCAGCAGAGGTAACTCTGGGTCTTCCATTCCTCTGGCGGTCCTCATGAGAGACAGTTTCATCATAGCGCTTGATGGTTTTTGCGACTGTACTTGACGAAACGTTCAAAGTTCTTGAAATGTTCCGTATTGACTGACCTTCATGTCTTAAAGTAATGATCTACTGTTGTTTCTCTTTGCTTATTTGAGCTGTTCCAGCCATAATATGGCCTTGGTCTTTTACCAAATAGGGCTGTCTTCTGTATACCACCCTTACCTTGTCACAACACAACCAATTGGCTTAAATGCATTAAGAAGGAAAGGAAATCCACAAATTAACTTTTAAGAAGGTACACCTGTTAATTGAAATGCATTCCAGTTGACTATTTGTTTAACACTTTTGTGGTTACTACATGATTCCACATGTGTTATTTCATAGTTCATGTCTTCACTATTATTCAATGTAGAAAACAGTAAAAATAAAGAAAAACCTTTGAATGAGTAGGTGTTCTGAAACTTTTGACCGGTAGTGTACATATTCGTATTCCATCTCTTTACTTAGATTTGTGTGTATTAGGCAGTTGTTGTGGAATTGTTAGATTACTTGTTGATATTGCTGCACTGTCGGAACTAGAAGCACAAGCATTTCGCTACACTCACAATAACATCTGCTAACCATGTGTATGTGACTAATAAAATTGGACTTGATTTGATTAGAACTAGGGCACAAAGAGGGCTAATCCAATTAGGAGACAGAGAGACAGCCATGGTGATTGGGCTGGGGCTCAGAAAGTCTTTAAGATCTGACGCCTCCCGTCTGACCTGACCTTCTTAAGCAGGTTATCCTGGTGCATTCTCTCTCCTGTCCTGTCCTGTCTGACTGATCTAATCTCATAAAAACGATTTGAAACAAATCAAAACAAATCAATTTGATTGATGAAACAGGACTGCTTTTTTTTAACTTGGAAAAATCTTTGAAACTTTCAGCGGGGGAAATAGGAAATGGAATTGAAATGTCATTTCACTTCCTGAATTGACTGAATTGAAATGGAATTGACCCCAACCTTTTCTCAGTAGAACACCACGTTAGGGCCTTCCTCCTCCTACATTTGCAGGCTATTTGTTTCCTCTCCTCCCTGCTTCATGTATAAACATGGGGTTTGTTTGAAAAGCAACAAGGTTAAGGTTACGTCATTGCAGATAGATTTCCCAGAGGCCTGTCAACATCAGCATGTTTATGAAGGGCCAGGGACCTGAACGCTCAACACAGTTTGACTACCATTATAGACCAAACGAAAGGGGGGTATTTACTTTGGGGAGAGAGTTGTACACAGTGCTGCAGTCTCAGAGAGAGAGAGAGAGAGAGAGAGAGAGAGAGAGAGAGAGAGAGAGAGAGAGAGAGAGAAGGTTAGAGAGAGAGAGAGAGAGAAGGTCAGTCAGAGTCAGAGTCAGAGTCAGAGTCAGAGAGAGTCAGAGAGAGTCAGAGAGAGTCAGAGAGAGTCAGAGAGAGAGAGAGAGAGAGAGAGAGAGAGAGAGAGAGAGAGAGAGAGAGAGAGAGAGAGAGAGAGAGAGAGACATTTAGTAAGAGTACTGACTAAACAAGTGATAGATCACTGCAGTTCATGATGTTATCAGTTTCATTATTGAGAAATTTTCGGTGTTTCTTAAACCGTGGTGATTCCTCAAAAGTCTGTTCCTCAATAGACTACGACGTTGTCAGACGGTTAGTGAGGTCATCAACGCTGGTCAAAACTACAAATACCAAATAAATATGTGTCTGGTTAGACTGTAAACTCTCCTTCCAGACTCCCCTGAAGCATCTCCAATCCAAAATGAAATCTAGAATCGGCTTCCTATATCGCAACAAAGCATCCTTCACTCATGCTGCCAAACATACCCTCGTAAAACTGACCATCCTACCGATCCTCGACTTCGGTGATGTCATCTATAAAATAGCCTCCAACACCCTACTCAACAAACTGGATGCAGTCTATCACAGTGCCATCCGTTTTGTCACCAAAGCCCCATACACTACCCACCATTATGACCTGTACGCTCTCGTTGGTTGGCCCTCGCTTCATACTCGTCGCCAAACCCACTGGCTACAGGTTATCTACAAGTCTCTGCTAGGTAAAGCCCCGCCTTATCTCAGCTCACTGGTCACCATAGCAGCACCCACTCGTAGCACACGCTCCAGCAGGTATATCTCACTGGTAACCCCCAAGCCAATTCCTCCTTTGGTCGTCTTTCCTTCCAGTTCTCTGCTCCCCATGACTGGAACGAATTGCAAAAATCTCTGAAGCTGGAGACTCACATCTCCCTCACTAGCTTTAACACCAGCTGTCAGAGCAGTTTACAGATCGCTGCACCTGTACTTAGCCTATATGTAAACATCCCATCTATAAACCTACCTCATCCCCATACTGGTATTTATTTATTTTGCTCCTTTGCACCCCAGTATCTCTACCTGCACATTCATCTTCTGCCGATCTACCATTCCAGTGTTTAATTGCTATATTGTAATTACTTCGCCACCATGGCCTATTGATTGCCTTAACTCCCTTATCTTACCTCATTGGCACTCACTGTATATAGACTTTTTGTTTTCTTTTGTTCTACTGTATTATTGACTGTATGTTTTGTTTATTCCATCTGTAACTCTGTGTTGTTGTATGTGTCGAATTGCTACGCTTTATCTTGACCAAGTCGCAGTTGCAAATGAGAACTTGTTCTTAACTAGCCTACCTGGTTAAATAAAGGTGAAATTAAATTAAATTAAAAAATTCAAAATGCTCGTCAAAACCCTGGACCGCCAGTATCCCATCAGGCCTCCTTAACATCAGTCTCGTGACTCTTTTACACATGGATATAAATACTATAGCTGCACCCCAAATGACACCCTATTCCCTATATACGTAGTGCACTACTTTCGACCAGGGCCCATGTGCTTAAAAAGTGGTGCACTATATAGGGAATAGGGTGCCATTTGGGATGCGGGCTGCATCAACGAATATCAGACACTGTGCTGGGAGTGTCTGGAGCTTTGACCCTCTGACCTGTGAGAGCAAAATGAAAGCCTGTAACTCAGAGTGAGAGAGGGCGTGTGGAGTGTTGATGTGCAGGTATGACAGCTAATGGGTGGATAAAGAAGACCTCAGCGGTATACTTCTCGCTGTGCTCACTCCCTCCCTTCACCCATCACTCGCTGTACCGGACAGACACTTAGCCCTGAGACGCTATGCTGTCAACACATCAACCCCCCTCATAGATGAATGGGGGAAGGAGGCATGGAGAGAGAGTGTGTGTGTGTGTATGTGTGTGTGAGTGGCCCTCTCCTCTTCTCTCTATACACCAAGTCACTCGGCTCTGTCACATCCTCACATGGTCTCTCCTGTCATTGCTACGCGGAACTACTTTTTTCCTTCCCCCCCTTCTGACACCCAGGTGGCGACATGCATCTGTGTGTGCCTGGCAGATAGCTCAGCTTGGATGTCAGCCCACCAACTCAACCTCAACAAGACGGCGCTGCTCTTCCTCCCGGGGAAGGCTTGCCCACTCAAAGACCTTCAACACGGTTGACAACTCCACAGTGTCGCCTTCCCAGAGTGTAAAGAACCTTGGCGTGACCCTGGACAACAGCCTGTTGTTCTCTGCAAACAGCAAAGCAGTGACTCGCTCCTGCAGATTCATGCTCTACAACATCCGTAGAGTACAACCCTACCTCACACAGGAAGCGGCGCAGATCCTAAACCAGGCCCTTGTCATCTCCCGTCTGGACTACTGCAACTCGCTATTGGCTGGGCTCCCCGCTTGTGCCATCAAACCCCTGCAACTTACCCAGAACGCTGCGCCCCGCCTGCTTTTCAAACTTTCCAAGTTCTCCCATGTCACCCCACTCCTCCGCACACTCCACTGGCTCCCAGTAGAAACTCGCAAACACTACAAGGCCATGGTACTTGGCTAGAGAGCAGCAAGAGGAACTGCCCTACCCTTCAGGCTATGCTCAAACCCAACCTATGTACTCCGATCTGCCACCTCTGGTCTCTTGGCCCTCCCACCCCTATGGGAGGGCAGCTCCCGCTCAGCCCAGTCCAAGCTCTTCTCTGTCCTGGCACCACAATGGTGGAACCAGCTTCACCCTGATTCTAGGACAGCAGAGTCCCTGCCCATCTCCCGAAAGCACCTGAAACCCTACCTCTTCAAAAAAGTGTCTTAAAACTATCCCCCTCCTCACCTCGACCCCCTCCCCCTTCTAGATCTGACTTTGCTGATAGCTACTTTATTGACGAAGTGTACTAACAATGCCTGTGATATGTTGTTGTCCCACCTAGTTAACTGTAAGTCGCTCTGGATAAGAGCGTCTGCTAAATGAGTCAAATGTAAAAATGTTTTAAAAAATGAGTGTGTGGGTAGAGCATGCATAGGACCAGGGCAAGAGAGTCAGTGCAACAAAAAAGAAGGGGTCTCAATGCAAATAGTCCCGGTCGCCATTTGATCAACTGTTCAGAAGTCATATGGCTTTGGGGGTAGAAGCTGTTCCGGAGCCTTTTGGTCCAAGACTTGAGTTTGAACTGTGGTTTGAACTGTAGTCAGCATTGTTTTGGAGGTAAACAAACAAACACAAATACCAAAAACAAAACTCAATTCAGCATTTTAGATTGAACTGTCGGCTCAGATAAGGATAAGTATATAATATAATAAATAGGACACAAACAGAGAAACTCTGCAAATGGAACAGGACAGCACTTCCTTTTTTGATTCGGATTAGGACCAAACAATGATTCACCTTTGCCCTTCGGTTAAGCTAACGTGTCCATCCGTCAGAAAGACTACGTGACAGTCAGCAGAACGATACATGGGACTTGTCCTCTCTGCTTGGCTTTAAAACAAATCCACAGATTTGACCTGCGGCGTGTCTGTTGGGTTGAAAGAGCCGGCAGCATGACCCCGTGACTGGAGCACCTGGCAGAGCTACAGCAGTCTCACACCACCAGGCCTCACTGAGATAGCAACAACCAACAGCAACAACCAACAGCAACAACCAACAGAAACAACCAACAGCAACAACCAACAGCAACAACCAACAGCAACAACCAACAGAAACAACCAACAGCAACAACCAACAGCAACAACCAACAGAAACAATCAGCAACAAACAAACAAAAACATGAAAGCAACCGACCACAAACCCTTTACAAATCACCACAGCGAATATACGCCATAGAAATATAATTCCTTGAACAGGCATTCCCGTTCAAGTTAAGGTGTAGTAATTTTGTGCCAATCTAGTGATTGCCCATTCTAATCATTCTATTTCTATGGTTCATTCTGCTCTATGCTTTATTCAACCTGTCTGGTCAGCTAATTGTCCACAGTGTTATGGTTCGGTGAAGGGCCTGAGAGGTACTCAGGGCTGTTTCTACAAGGGTAATCCTTCAACAGATTACACAGCAGAAACATTCACCAATAGGGATTACTCTTTGGAAACAAACTCTTACAATTTTGTGTGGGGAGATTGTAGACGGACTGACCCCGAAGGATAGGATAATTAATTTCGGGTGACCTGTTTTGTTCAAATCTGTTTGTGTACACTGGAATTCAGCAGAGCTCTTGGATTTGGGTGAGGACATTGACCTCTAGGCAATGATGCACATCTGCACAACTATGTGAAGAGATGCCGGGCGCTCTGTTTTCCCCATAAAGTAGACCATCTATTAGTTAGTCTACTCATACTGTCCTATTACAGACAAAATGGTATAACAGATGTACTCACAGCACGCATACATACTGTAGATGCACACACACACACACGGCTAAATGTGCATACGAATCCCCTTTTTAGTTTTGGTTGTTCTCTTCACCTCCTTTCCCCCCCCACACAGCTTTCCACATCACTTGGTGGCTAATTCAACGTAATGTAAACAAAGGCTTAAGGGCTATCATGTTTTAGGGTTGACACATAACTTCAGGGCACAGAGGCACGGAGATGAAGGGCAGCGAGCTGGCTCGGGCTGCACAGAGAAGAGATGGTTTAAAAGGAAAAATGAATGGAGAGGCCTGCAGTGGAAATATACTGTGGCTGCCTCTCTGCATCACAAGTGGGTGAAAATGTGGAGGAACGTAGGAACGTATGGGTGGTAGAGTGCCTGTTTTGCATAGATAAAATGGAAACTATTAAATATGATCTAATCTCTGCTGCCCACATTCGCAGATCTTTTTCATGCAAAGTTAGAAACGGCATTAATTTGATTTAAAAAGGGTCCTCGCAGGCAGTCGGTCGTCCTGACCCCACCCGGGTTCAACAGCATTCCCTTTCAGACGCAGGGAATAATGGTGTACGGGTACACTGTGGAGATACAGGTGGTCACATAGAGATAAATATAAACTCAAATCCTCTGTTCTCTATGCCTCACCAAGTCCCACTTACCAACCACCAACAGATAGCACAGGCCTAGTCCTAGTCTTTAACATGATGGCATTTGGAGCAGGCACGGATGGACGGCGTAGGTAGTCTATCTATATTCAACTCCATGTAAAGCTGTGACCCACGCAGAACCTGTAGAGCTGAATGAGCTCCACAGCTGGTCAGAACCAGATATCTACTATCTCAACAAGCAGGATGTAAAGTTTGTGTGTGTGTGTGTGTGTGTGGGGGGTTAGACTGTGTTTGAAATGGCGTCTTATTGGGCAGAGGATGAGGGAGAGTGAGGCAGGTTGGGTTCAGTGGACTGACAGTAGCCCTCTAATTACATTCCTAGGATGCATCCAAAATGGCACCCTATTCACTATGTAGTCATCCTCTGCCCAATCTGATGTCCAGCATCGGGCCTCTTCCCTCCGTCCCCACCCCTCCACCTCTGCCTCTCCAGTTGACCCCGTTTCCCTTTCAAAGCGGGCCACTGTTCTCTGGCTCTACCACGGAACACCTTCGGATTTTAAACAATCAGCACCTCTTGAACATCCAGCGACCCGCTGCCTCTGGACCACTGTGGAAGCTCACCGCAGAGCCAGAAGTCGAAACGGTTGCCCTGCCTGAGAAGGGAGCATCCTGCCACCGTTGTTACCCATCTCCACAATGTTGTTTTCCTCCTATTATCATCGCCAGTTATCCGGGCGGCAAGAGTGCCTGGATTTCCGTTGGAGGGAGGTCCCTCATTTCAAGAGGATAGTTGTGGGAGTATGTGGGGGTTTGAGCACAGGGTGTCGGGAGGAGTGAGCGTCCCAGCTGAGCCTTTCGTCTGGATTTTGATGGTGAACTGCGGGGAAACACAAAACAGAGCCTCGTCCCGGACCGTCCCTATTCAAAACATGGCAATGCTTTTCAACACGAGTTGCTGTCCCATTCCTCTCACAGAGGGGGGTCTGCTGTCCCATTCCTCTCACAGAGGGGGATCTGCTGTCCCATTCCTCTCACAAAGGGGGGTCTGCTGTCCCATTCCTCTCACAGAGGGGGGTCTGCTGTCCCATTCCTCTCACAGAGGGGGATCTGCTGTCCCATTCCTCTCACAAAGGGGGGTCTGCTGTCCCATTCCTCTCACAGAGGGGGGTCTGCTGTCCCATTCCTCTCACAGAGGGGGGTCTGCTTAAAGCAGGTCTCTTTCCCTCAACACAGATTTAAAGCCGAAGGAATATATTAATAATAAGCAGACTGAAGGTTTAGACACAAATAAATAGACACATTCAGCACACACACGCACTCTCTCTCACACACACAAACACACACACACACACACACACACACACACACACACACACACACACACACACACACACACACACACACACACACACACACACACACACACACACAGTGTCACACATGCTACGGTTATTTAAACACATTTATATTCAATTCAATAACGTCTTGATGTCTGACAGCTGACCAGCGGTTATTTAAACTTCTGTCTGTGTTTATATTCAATTCTGTGTTTGTGTGTGTATGCGTCTTGATGTCTGACAGCTGACCAGCGGGTGTGTGTATGCTTCTGTCTGTGTTTGTGTGTGTATGCTTCTGTCTGTGTTTGTGTGTGTGTGTGTTTGTTTGTGTGTGTGTGCATGTGTGCGTGTAGACAGAGAGCAAGAGAGGCCCGTAGTTCACCCAGTGTTTGATCAACACGAGCTGTGATGATTCTCTCTTCAATTCACACCTCTGAATATGTGTGATGGGCTCTGGGGGGGGCGTTGCCGCGACGGCAACGCACACAGCAGGACAGAACTGGGATGGGTGTTTTTTTTTCTGTTTTCATCCCAGACGCAGGACCTGTGGCAAAAACAAAGTGAATGCCTGTCTGTCTGCCTGCTCGCTTCGGGTGGGTGGGTCTTTTTTGGGTGGGTGGGTAAACAAGATGTGTCACATCGGAGTGACAGCCACGAAGGATACGTCACTGCATTTCGCAACAAGTGGCATTTGTCTGTGCCGAGAAATCTCCCCCCCCCCTACTTCTTACTCCTCTTCTTCTTCTCCTCCTCTTCTTCTGCCTCCTCTGCCCCCCCTGGAGAAGAATCCGCCCCTGTTCCTTCCTCTCTCCACACTCTCTCTGTGCACACTGACACCACAGTGATTCCTTTTTCTTGTGTGTTGAAGATGCGTCAACATGCTCTAGCTAGCAGAACTCAGCTCTCACAAACTTAATCCACCTCTTCTCACTGTGGGCCTATTTATACTGTGATTGAGAATGATGTGTTTTTCTATCTAAAATTCCACAGAAGTTCAAAATCATGCCGAAAGGGTGTGAAAACAGGACCGACACTTATATCCATAAACAAACAAAAGTGTGATATTCACCATATTCACTGTTCCTTTGGAAAAAAAATGCATCGATAAACAAAGCTACTGAACAGAATGTCTCAATTCTGTGTTATTTACGTCTCCCAATCACCATGCACCAACTATTTTCCCTTTGAGTGACTTTGTGAAATTTACAGTCCATTTTGAACGTCAAGGGCACTGGATGAGGAAGTTCAATAGAAACGCATCAATATCCGATAGCAAGTCATTTCACCGCAATCGAGCGGCGTCAACGAGCCAACGTGGCGCCGGAGCGACCTTGTCAGCGTTTTGAATGACCACGGACAACAAAATACGCTGCTGTCTTTCCCCGCTCATCTGTCAAACACACATTAGCATTTGAATAAAGTCACGGCGCATATCCCTGGACAGTTCACAGGTCTAAAGAGGGACGTAGACTTGATAAATGTGTCTGGTTTTATCTACAGAACGGTAGGAAACTCCTCAATGGGAGAACACCTGAGTAATGTCAATGAGTCTGTGTGAATGCATTTCATAATAATAATATAATATATGCCTTTTAGCTGACGCTTTTATCCAAAGCGACTTACAGTCATGTGTGCATACATTCTACGTATGGGTGGTCCCGGGAAACGAACCCACTACCCTGGCGTTACAAGCGACATGCTCTACCAACTGAGCCACAGAAGGACCATTTCCCCAGGCATCAGTTTTCTCTCACTTGCTGGTGTAAAGGACGTCACGCTTCTTGCTTAGCCAGGACCGGCCCCATACCTGGCGCAAACTCAGGACCTCTGCCTTGCTAGCATCATGACCGTCCTCCTGAAACGTCTTACCAGTCGGCGCCACGTGAAAAGCTAGCTATTCACTGGCGCAAGTGGAGAGACCGAGGACTAAGTTTCACACATCCCCACGTGCTACACTGGCTCTGACAGGCCATTACTCTGAGTGTAATTTAAGACCACTGGCTCCATCAACGGAGTGTGTGTGTCTGTGTGTGTGTGTGTGTGTGTGTGTGTGTGTGTGTGTGTGTGTGTGTGTGTGTGTGTGTGTGTGTGTGTGTGTGTGTGTGTGTGTGTGTGTGTGTGTGTGTGTGTGTGTGGGGCGCGTGCATGAATGCGTGCGTACGTGAGTGCCTGCCTGTGTGAGTGTCTTTGCTGTTGGACAAAGGCACGCTGCGACAAAGTGACTGATTCTTAATATCTCATTAACACTCTGCAGTGTGTGTCTGTGTTTGTGCGAGCATGCGTGTGTTTGATAGAGAGGGAGTGTGTGTCAGTATGTTAATGTCCCATTAACTCTCCCTGAGCATCATTTGCTCAGCTCTCTGCACAAATTCATCATCATGTATCCTTAGCCGCTCACCAACCTACGAGGAATGTGTGTGTGTGTTGCGTGCGTGTTGTGTTTGATGTGTGTGTGCTTGTGTATGAAGGTTGGCCATAGGGCTAAAGATAAAGCATTGGTGATTGATCGGTGAGATGTGGGACCTGGGCAAACCATCCGACCCTGACACTGGTGATATGAATTCGACATGAAACTCAAATGGATGTTTTGATTTAAACGTCAAAAAAAGAGAGGCTGAGAGCGCAAAAGAGAAAGAGAGAAAAGGATATGTAGCAAGGGGTAATCCACTCTGAGAGAGAATGGAGGGGAGGGGAAAGGGGTGGAGCAGCCTGATCACTGGGAATAGACTTCCGGACATTTGAAAAGGTCCTGAGAACGTTGATATATGCCTTCTCAGGTGCTCACAAAAAAAAAACGTTTTTATTTATTTCAAAAAAAAAATTGATGGATTGCCCAGCCCAAGCACTCTGCTCAGACCACTGCAGCTCACAATGAACCAGGAAGCCGCGAGAACACTTGATGATACTTGATGATATGAGTTCGGTTGGTTTGCAGATCCTGAACTTGTTTACTATTGACTTGTTTCTGTTTTAGCCCTGTAACCAGGCAGTATTAACCCCGTAACCAGGCAGTATTAACCCCGTAACCAGGCAGTATTAACCCCGTAACCAAGCAGTATTAACCCCGTAACCAGGCAGTATTAACCCATAACCAGGCAGTATTAACCCCATATCCAGGCAGTATTAACCCCGTAACCAGGCAGTATTAACCCCGTCACCAGGCAGTATTAACCCTGTAACCAGGCAGTATTAACCCCGTATTAAAGGCAGTATTAACCCCAGTATTAACCCAGCCAGGCAGTATTAACCCCGTAACCAGGCAGTATTAACAGTATTAACCCCCGTAACCAGGCAGTATTAACCCGTAACCAGGCAGTATTAACCCGTAACCAGGCACCCCGTAACCAGGCAGTATTAACCCCGTAACCAGGCAGTATTAACCCCGTAACCAGGCAGTATTAACCCCGTAACCAGGCAGTATTAACCCCGTAACCAGGCAGTATTAACCCCGTAACCAGGCAGTATTAACCCCGTAACCAGGCAGTATTAACCCCGTAACCAGGCAGTATTAACCCCGTAACCAGGCAGTATTAACCCCGTAACCAGGCAGTATTAACCCCGTAACCAGGCAGTATTAACCCCGTAACCAGGCAGTATTAACCCCGTAACCAGGCAGTATTAACCCCGTATTAACCCGTAACCAGGCAGTATTAACCCCGTAACCAGGCAGTATTAACCCCGTAACCAGGCAGTATTAACCCCGTAACCAGGCAGTATTAACCCGTAACCAGGCAGTATTAACCCCGTAACCAGGCAGTATTAACCCCGTATCCAGGCAGTATTAACCCCGTAACAGGCAGTATTAACCCCGTAACCAGGCAGTATTAACCCCGTAACCAGGCAGTATTAACCCGTAACCAGGCAGTATTAACCCCGTAACCAGGCAGTATTAACCCCGTAACCAGGCAGTATTAACCCCCCGTAACCAGGCAGTATTAACCCGTAACCAGGCAGTATTAACCCCGTATCCAGGCAGTATTAACCCCGTAACCAGGCAGTATTAACCCCGTAACCAGGCAGTATTAACCCGTAACCAGGCAGTATTAACCCCGTATCCAGGCAGTATTAACCCCGTAACCAGGCAGTATTAACCCCGTAACCAGGCAGTATTAACCCCCAGGCAGTATTAACCTGTAGGCAGTATTAACCCCGTATTAACCCGTAACCAGGCAGTATTAACCCCGTAACCAGGCAGTATTAACCCCGTATCCAGGCAGTATTAACCCCGTAACCAGGCAGTATTAACCCCGTAACCAGGCAGTATTAACCCCGTAACCAGGCAGTATTAACCCCGTAACCAGGCAGTATTAACCCCGTAACCAGGCAGTATTAACCCCGTAACCAGGCAGTATTAACCCCGTAACCAGGCAGTATTAACCCCGTAACCAGGCAGTATTAACCCCGTAACCAGGCAGTATTAACCCCGTAACCAGGCAGTATTAACCCCGTAACCAGGCAGTATTAACCCCGTAACCAGGCAGTATTAACCCTGTAACCAGGCAGTATTAACCCCGTAACCAGGCAGTATTAACCCCGTAACCAGGCAGTATTAACCCCGTAACCATGCAAAATGAATGCTTCCAAAATAGACGTACGTTCATACCATGTCGAAGGGAACTATCAGATCCTGCAGCACAGCGCTGGAGAGGGATCCACGGAAGTATCTCGTTATGATGGCTCACTAATGACTCCTACACATGTGTGCTGCTGAAATATGAATAAGACAGGAGCCTCTTGCTGCTTCATTAATGCCATCCAATATACCACAGACACAGAGACACAGTCAAGGAAGGAGGGAAGGAGAGAAGGAGGGAGGGATGCCTCCCCTCTGATAATCTGCAGTCGTTTCACACGCGCGTGGGCAGCGACCGCACAAGTAAGAGGGAAAAGTACAGAAACATGGAGTGAGGGAATATTGAAACCACACACGCACCCTCCCACGGTGCAGACTAAATGGGAACATAGGGACAGGAAGATGGGGAAAGAAGGAGAGAGAGAGGAGGAGAGAGAGGGAGAGAACTAGAGAAATGCAGAGACACAGAGAGAGGATAGGAAGGAGAGAGAGAAAGGGATAGAGGGAAAGAGAGAGAGAAAGAGAGGGAGAGAACTGCAGAGACACAGAGAGAGGATAGGAAGGAGAGAGAGAGAAAGGGATAGAGGGAAGGAGAGAGAGAGAAAGGGATAGAGGGAAAGAGAGTGAGAAAGAGAGGGAGAGAACTGCAGAGACACAGAGAGAGGATAGGAAGGAGAGAGAGAGAAAGGGATAGAGGGAAAGAGAGAGAGAAGGAGAGGGAGAGAACTGCAGAGACAGAGAGAGGATAGGAAGGAGAGAGAGATAGAGAGAAAGGGATGGAGGGAAGGAGAGAGAGAAGACCTCGTATTTCCTCAGTATTTCATAAAAGAAAAGAAGGTTGCAAGCATGCAAGGACACACAGAGCCCTAGTCCCATTATGCATCTGAATGGTATGTAAGTTCCATTTTCCACTCCACTACCAGGTCATGTCCAACAAAACCCTGACAGCATGATCCAACACACACTCTCCCAAAGTCCTGGACCAATAAACACACTCCTGAAAGTCACACAATGCCCAGAGTCCTAAGCAAACAGACACACACACACCTGCCTACAAAGAGTCATGTACTGAGACACCGCAGCAATAAGAGTGGGTGTTAAAATTACACTGGGAAAGAAAAATAAGTCCTTTTAAAGAAAGCTATTATTTCAGTGTGGAGCGTGAGATTGCCTTTGACTGTGATCAATGGGAGAAAGTCTATGCCTCTGTTACACAGAGATGTGATATGCCCGGGGACATTTATTACAAGCGCGCTTCGCTCGTATCTTACAACTGTTCCCTCGTAATGGTCGTACTGCGGGATCTACCCCAGTTCAGTCATAATTCACACCACCCTCAATTACCAAAGTCTTTTAGGGACTATTTTTCCCTCGTCACATTTATTAGCTTTAGGACACATCCCAAGTGGTACCCTGTTCCCTATACAGTGCACTGCTTTTGACCAGCGCCCATAGGGAATATACAGTGCATTCAGAAAGTATTCAGACCCCTGGACTTTCCCACATTTTGTTACGTTACAACCTTATTCTAAAATGGATTAAATAGTCCCCCCTCATCAATCTAAACACAATACCCCATAATGACATACCAAAAACAGGTTTTAAGAAATGTTTGCAAATAATACAAAAAATATATGCTGAAATATCACATTTACATAAGTATTCAGACCCTTTACTCAGTACTTTGTTGAAGCACCTTTGGCAGCGATTACAGCCTCTGGTCTTCTTGGGTATGACGCTACAAGCTTGACACACCTGTATTTGGGGAGTTTCTCACATTCTTCTCTGCAGATCCTCTCAATCTCTGTCAGGTTGCACAGCTATTTTCAGGTCTCTCCAGAGATGTTGTTCGGGTTCAAGTCCGGGCTCTGGCTGGACATTCAGAGACTTGTCCCGAAGCCACTCCTGTGTTGTTTTGACTGTGTGCTTAGGGTTGTTGTCCTGTTGGAAGGTGAACCTTCACCCCAGTCTGAGGTCCTGAGAACTCTGGAGCAGGTTTTCATCAAGGATCTCTCTGTACTTTTCTATGTTCATCTTTCCCTCGATCTTGACATGTCTCCCAGTCCCTGCCGCTGAAAAACATCCCCACAGCATGATGCTGCCACCACCATGCTTCACCGTAGGGATGGTGCCTGGTTTCCTCCAGACGTGATGCTTGGCATTCAGGGCAACGAGTTCAATCTTGGTTTCATCAGACCAGAGAATCTTGTTATAAACTCCACCATAAGGACCTGATTGGTGGAGTGCTTGCAAAGATGTTTGTCCTTCTGGAAGGTTCTCCCATCTCCACAGAGGAACTCTGGAGCTCTGTCAGAGCGTCTGGCGTTAATGATGCTGGAGATAATGGAAGTGACAGAGTTACAGTGAGCGGCGGCAGACGCTGTCATATCACCCCACCACCAGCTTGCTCTGTCTGCTAGTCAGAAACACAGAGATATGATGGATGTGATAATACTGTAACAAATACATTCCGGAGATTTCCCCCGTTCAACTGGAAGACATTTCTCAATTGAGAATGAAGGTGTGCTTGTCTCTTATGACAGAGATATTAGTTTCTGACAGAGATTAGCTTTCAAGAGCATTCCCACAATCACACACACAGGTACAGTATTCAGGGAGTGGAGGGACTCATAGTTTAGAAAGTGAGATTTTGCTACAACACAAAGCACTCAGGTGTGTATGGGGAAAACAAGACACAAAAAAACACAGTTCTGTGCTTTTCTTCCCACTGTGCATGCTTCTCAGTTTTCCAACTTCTCATATTAATTTATGTGTGAGCGTGTGAGCGTGTGTGTGTGTGTGAGCGTGTGTGTGTGTGTGTGCGTGCGTGTGTTTGCGCGTGTGTGTTAGCATGGTGAGAGGGCAGGCAGGAGCCCGATGGGCATAGTGTTCTGCTCTACTTCTTTGGAAATTGAGGAGAGATGAGTGATGCACAGACGGTGTGCATGGTTTGTTGTTGTCAGAGGGACTGGCTGTATAATGCCAAGCTTAAACTTGTCACGCTGTCAGGAGCACAGCTCTTCAGTGTCTGCAGAGAAGCCAACACACACACATACAAATGCATGTACCCATGCATGCACATGCATGCGCGCACACACACACACACACACACACACACACACACACACACACACACACACACACACACACACACACACACACACACACACACACACACACACACACACACACACACACACACACACACACACACACACACACACACACACACACACAGAGAGAGAGAACAGGCAAAAGCCAACAGCCACAGGAAGATGAATAAAGCCTTCACCCCTGACTTCCTACTGACCTCCAAAACTAACCTGCCCACCACGCTTCTATCACCCGCTTTCTATCACACTGCTGGCCTCCCACATCTTCCATTCTTTCTCATCCAATACTCCAAAAATACCTTGCTCTGGATTCTCACATCTCTATTTGACATCAGCCATGGCTGACTTCCTCGCCTGCCTCCTCTGTCCCCTTCACCCTCTCTATCCTTCTCAATCCGTCTCTATCCATACCTCTCCTCCATCCTCATCCTTCCCTCTGGCTTCCACCACTCACAGTGGAGTATCCTGGGTAGAGGAGTAAGGACAGCGTCCTCTAGCCCTGACCAGTCACATTTCCTCCCTCCATCCTTCCCTGATTGGTGTCCCCTGGGGCCTGGAAGTGTCAGGTCAGCCCCATTTCAACCACCAGTCCAATCATCAAATGTCCTCTAATCGTGTTTTGTGGGTTATCAAAAAAACACTGCCTTCTCTTCCCTCTGGCAGGGAGAATAGAGGAAAGCACATCAACATCAACATCAGTGCTTTAGAGCAGCCTCTGTGTTCTAACACCCACTCTCTCTCATGGGGGGCTTTCACTCTCTCTCTCCTCTCCACTATGTATAATACTGGGGGATGCTGATGTGATTTGGAGGGCTCTTGGGGGGAAAGAGAAACATCTTCATTCAAATAGGATGCTGCCTAGGGACGGATTAAACACCCAGTCCCAGGACAGTGCCTACTAGACTGGCTCAGTCTATTATGGGGTTGGTAGTACACAGACAGATACATGTCCCAACAATCCACTGTTGGGGGGGTGAACATGTGTTATTGGGGGAGTGACAGACAGACAGGGTAAAAGAGTCCGTCCCATCGGAACCGTTCATTCAGACACATCAGAGAGAAAGACCGGAGCTTTTTGTTTCAAAATCAAATACAGGGCCCAATTTGCATCTGTATGCACCTGCCATGCACTAATAATACACAAACAGGCATGCAGTCGCACACGGGCACACCCACAGACACACACAGCCCCTCCTATCCAGCTGTCGGTGCACACCCCTTACTACCTATCCCTTGTCTCCTCATCTCCCCTGCACTGCATTTACCCAGAGTAACACGCTAAAATAATGGAGTCTGCTCAGGCCTGGGCTGACAGATTGTTATTTGAACAATTACCAGACCTACCCTCTGACTACTGCACAGGGAGATTAGGCTATTTGACAGAACAGGGGAGGGGGAGACTGGGAGACGGGGAAATAAGGCGCGGCGGCGGAAGTTATCAGAACACAATGAGACACATGACTTTAGAAGCAGCCCTCGGATTGGATGAATGGAGCATTAGCTGCTCGCGCGGAGTGTAATATACAAAATGAGGCTCACGTAGCGTTCCGGGAAACGGATGACTGACAGGTTCCCTAACTGCCAATTAGCACGCGTGGCCTCTCATTGGTCGGATGGTGTGACTGTCGGGTGTCATATGCATTTATGGTCCCCGTAACGTGAGTGAAATGAATAGCTAGCCTTAAGCTCCAGGCATGGCCGCCACCTCGCCCCTCTGTGTTTAGTGGATACAAACATGACAAATTAAGAGCTGTCATCAGTGTGGAGTTGTTAACTGCTGTAGACATCTGTCCTGCAGGCCCAGAGGCCTTCGACTGCTCTCTAGCAGCCACTATGACTAGCTCGTTTCGCTGTATCACAACGTAGCACAGCAGCAACATCAGCAACCTGCACCATCAGTAACACACACTGGTAGACACTGCTGGTGAATGACCCAAATGCAACCTCCACTTGGCTAAATAACCACACTGAGACACGAGTAAGTGAATAGCCAATATGCTCCGAATTGTAATAACATGAAAGCACTAGCAAAATGCTCTTGCTATAGCCTGGTCCCTGATCTACTCTGTGTGACAATAACCATACTATTTAGGGAGACAGCGCACACTGATCTGGGATCGGGCTCGCATAACGAGGCTAAAACAGAGTAAATCAATTGAATCAGTAGCATCACAAATTGCAGGAGATGTGTCTGTGGTAGTAGTAGGAAGGTCTCAAACTGATCTCTCTTATTATCAATGCTCTGTAGGATATTATCAATGCTACTACACAGACTACTAGCCAAGCCCTTACACACATGCGCGCATGCACACGCACACAAAAACAAAAACACACACACACACACACACTGTAGCATAATATCATTTGATTCCTTAGCAATGAACACCTTAACCAGGATTAACTGTAACTATGAAAGGTGGGATTGAATCAATGTAATCTGAAGAGGCAAATCTAATCTCAGCAATTAGCCAATATGCTAATTCACTTAGAGTGAAAAATCATTGATTTTAGACGCATTTATCATGAGAATGTTGCTGCCAGCCAAACATCTTTATTAGTAGAGCAAGACCATCTGCTTGCTTACTGTCCTATCCGTCATGACAATGTAGAAGATTTTATACCCGAAGTTCAAATCAAGTAATATGATTCTTTCTCCTCAGTGGCACTGGATTGGTTTATATGAGCAATCCGAGAGCAAGAGAGCTAGCTAATTCTTGGTGTGGAGTTTGAATGAATGTAATTTGTTTGGAGTTTGAATGAATGTAATTCGTTTGGAGTTTGTATCTGGGTGTATCTTCTTTTTGAAGACTAAGGTGTTTAGTTCAAGTGGAATGTTTGATATCTGAGGGTAAAGGACTCTGTGAAAGGGCCAATAGGTGAACATTTGAACATTGAATATGTTCATTCATTTGATGAAATGCAACTGAATTTCCGGGCTGGTGTGTTTACGTTATAAAAGGGCTGTTTAAAGTATTCATGAATGAACTCTCATTAAACTGATATTTGTTTTTATTTAGTGCATTCCAATGAAAGATTCATGAAATAGTCCAATACTTCATAATATTTAGCATGCATACCTTGTTCCAAAATAGAGTTCAGTTTAGTTATAGATTACGGGAGAAAAGGAGACTGAGAGCACGCACGCACACACGCACACACACACACACACACACACACACACACACACACACACACACACACACACACACACACACACACACACACACACACACACACACACACACACACACACACTCCCAGGTGGTGAAGTTAAGAAAGCACCTCCACTTCGCTGATACTCAACACTGGGGCCCCACAAGATGCATTCTCAGCCCCCTCCTTTACTCCCTGTTCACCCATGACTGCGTGGCCTCGCACGCCTCCAACTTAATCATCAAGTTTGCAGACGACACAACTGATTACCAACAATGACAAGACAGCCTACAGGGAGGAGGTGAGGGCCCTGAGAGTGTGGTGCCAAGAAAATAACCAAACTGAAATGGTCCACCCACACAATCATTGTGGTGAAGAACGTGCAACAGCGCCTCATCAACCTCAGGAGGCTGAAGAAATTTGACTTGGCACCTAAAACCCTCACAAACCTTTACAGATACACAATTGAGAGCATCCTGTCGGGCTGTATCACTGCCTGGTATGGCAATTGCACCGCCCGCAACCGCTTGGAACTCCAGAGGGTGGTGCAGTCTGCCCAATGCATCACTGGGGGCAAATGTCCTACATCATGTAGGACACCTACATCACCCGAAGTCACAGGAAGGCCAAGAAGATAATCAAGGACACTGCCTATTCATATGTAAACATTATTAAAGTGACTAGTGCTCCATTATTAAAGTGGTCGCTGATTCCAAGTCTAAGTATATAGACCTTTTCACCTCTAAACAGATAGCAGAGAATGATGCACTTCCAGGCACTCATTATTTTTGGGGTGGGGAGACCATTTTATGTCAATGATGTATTAAGTGCCTTGCAAAAAATGTAGGAAAAAAAAATCCACAGGAGCTGATTCGCCTTAATCTCTTTCTACTGCTACTTTCTGCCTCCCTCATTGTAGAACCTCTGACACATATTTTTTATGTGGTGCTATCCCTAAGATCTGGAAGGCGGCGCATGTCCTTTACAAAGCTGGAGATCCTTCTGACCTAGATAACTATCCCCCAATTAAAAAAAATATTAGAATCACTGGCAAACTCTCAGCTAATAACTTTTTTTAACTTCAAATTATTCTTAATGTGTACCAGTCTGGATATAGCAATGTTTAATCAGATATGCCTCTCTTAAATGATATATTACATTTCTTAGATCATAGGAATTACTGTGCTGCCATAGTTATACCTAGGTATCCCGCACGGGTTGATTTTAGGACCTCTTTATTTACGGTGCCTTCAGAAAGTATTCATACCCCTTGACTTACTCCACATGTTGTTGTGTTACAGCATGAATTCAAATTGGAACTTGCTATGGCTGCAATCCCGTTAACGGGATAATTGTCATCAACAACCGCTGAATTGCATAGCGCCACATTCAATGAATATTACAAAAAATATTTATATTCATGAAATCACAAGTGCAATATAGGAAAACACAGCTTAGCCTTTTGTTAATCAACCTGTCGTGTCAGATTTTGAAAATATGCTTTACAGCTAAAGCAATCCAAGCGTTTGTGTAAATTTATCGATCGCTCGACAAAACATTATGTACACTTAGCATCAAGTAGCTTGTTCACGAAAATCAGAAAAGCAATCAAATTAATCGTTTACCTTTGATGATCTTCGGATGTTTTTACTCACGAGACTCCCAGTTACACAATAAATGTTCCTTTTGTTCCATAAAGATTATTTTTATATTCAAAATACCTCCGTTTGTTTGGCGCGTTATGTTCAGAAATCCTCAGGAAAGAACGGTCACGACAATGCAGACAAATTCCAAATAATATCCGTAATGTCCACAGAAACATGTCAAACGTTTTTTATAATCAACCCTCAGGTTGTTTTTAAAATATATAATCAATAATATATCAACCGCAAATGTCTTTATCAGTAGGAGAGGGAATAACAATGGCTGTCCAAACTCTGTTGCGCGAGAAAAACTAATGCGACCACTTGATGCGATGTTATCTTTCTGGCTAATTTTTCAAAATAAAAGCCTGAAACTATGTCTGAAAACTGTTGACACCTTGAGGAAGCGATAGGAAAAGGAACTTGGTGGATATCCCTTTAAATGGAGCAAAGGGAGGCTATGGAACATGGACTTTTCAAAATAGAAGCCACTTCCTGGTTTGATTTCCTCAGGGTTTCGACTGCAATATCAGTTCTGTTATACTCACAGACAATATTTTGACAGTTTTGGAAACTTTAGAGTGTTTTCTATCCAATACTAATAATAATATGCATATATTAGCAACTGAGACTGAGGAGCTGGCCGTTTACAATGGGCACCTTTTCATCCAAGCTACTCAATACTGCCCCTGCAGCCATAAGAAGTTAAGTCAAATTTCTCATCCATCTACACATAATACCAATAATGACAGTAAAAACATGTTTTTAGAAATTGTAGCAAATTTATTGAAAATGAAATACAGAAATATCTCATTTACATAAGTATTCACACTCCTGAGTCAATACATGTTATAATCACCTTTGGCAGCGATTACAGCAGTGAGTCTTTCTGGGAGTTTTCTCTAAGAGCTTTGCACACATTGATTGTGCAATAAAAATCTCAATTGGTTATTGATGATTGCTAGACAGCCATTTTCATGTCTTGCCATAGATTTTCGAGCCAATTTAATTAAATACTGTAACTAGGCCACTTAGAAACAAGCAACTCCAGTGTATATTTGGCCTTGTGCCTTAGGTTATTGTCCTACTGAAAGGTGAATTTGTCTCCCAGTGTCTGTTGGAAAGCAGACTGAATCAACTTTTCCTCTTGGATTTTGCCTGTGCTTAGCTCTGTTCTGTTTCTTTTTATCCTGGGAAACTCCATAGTCCTTGCCAATGACAAGCATACCCATAACATGGTGCAGCCACCACCATGCTTGAAAACATGAAGAGTGCTACTCAGTGATGTGTTGTGTTTGCCCCAAACATCACACTTTGTATTCAGGACATGAAGTTAATTTCTTTGCCACATTTCATGCAGTTTTACTTTAGTGCCTTAGTGCAAGCAGGATGCATGTTTTGGCATATTTTTATACTGTACAGGCGCCTTCTTTTTACTCTGTCATTTAGGTTAGTAATTGTGGAGAAACTACAGTGCTGTTGATCCATCCTCAGTTTTCTCTTGTAGAAATATTTCAGATGGCCCACGCATTTATGCACGGGATGGTTCTTTCATTGAGCTCCTACTTATAAACGTCGGGGCGTTTGGATTGACGTTTAAAAAGACCTAAGGAGGAGCTCGTTAAGAAGCTGAGATTTCAAGCTTCTTTTATATATTTATTTCTTTTTTCTTTGACATAAATCATGCCTCTTCTGAAAACATCAGGGACGCGCGCAGATTGTACAGTCAACTTTCCTCACAGTGCTTCACTATGGTGACACCATTTATCGGAACGCAGCGGCCACTACTCTTAAACCTTTGGATGCCGTCTACCATATAGCGCCCTTCGCTTTATCACAGGTGACAGTTTTAATACGCTTCATTGCATCCCGCGTCAAAAGATTGACTGGTCCTCATTTTAAAGTCCCCATAGATCACTTCAGTGCTCCCTTTTGGTTCACAAAGCTCTACTACACAAGCTGCCGATCTATCTCAATGTATTGTTCAAATCAAAAATGTGAGACTCCAAACCCGTTCACAGGGAAGGTTAACTCTTGAGGTTCCACTAGTACGTACCAGAGTTGTTGAATGAATTTAATGAGAATTTGCAAGTGTTTGGATTTAATGTAAATAATTGTATTTGTGGTGTTTGAAGCTGTCGTCTTGATTCTGTCATTTGTAGTTCATTTGATTTGTATTGATTTTGAAGTTGTTGTATTGTCGTCCTCAGGGCACTAATCTAAATGAGACCCTGGTCTCCGTTGTTTTGCCCGGATACATAAAAGTGTATCAAATCAAATTCAAAACAAGACACTAAGCAAATAAATACATTATTTCAACCCAACTGCTCGGATGTAGCAATGCTGATAAGAAAATATTCTGTTTTCAAAATGCAGAATGGGTTCTCTTTACCCCTATGAGGGAAAACAACACTGACGCAACACTAAAGCCTATGTCCAAGTTCTCAGTTTGTGGTTCAAGTTTCCACATTTCATATCATTTTTCAAGCAAATCCTCAATGAGAGCGAACATTTACCCTGTGTATTTTTTTTAATGTGTATGTTAAATAAGTTATGCAGTCTTCTCCAGGATGAAGATGAGAGAGAGAGAGAGAGAGAGAGAGAGAGAGAGAGAGATTAGGGATAGGAAAAGTCAGATACAATGCACACTAGGACCAGGCCGTGAACCCATTTATTACTTGTTCATATTACTGGCTGGAGAGATGGACACAGGCTCTGCTGCAGATGTCGAAGGGAGGGAGGCCAGATAGGAGAAGAATAGAGAGACAAGCACAATGAAAGTCGAGAGAGACAAGCAAAATGAACAGACCCTCATTTGCATATTGTCATGATATCCTTTCCTGCTGCTTGTTGTTGGCCTTTGTAAACGATGTAGCTGAAGAACAGGACTGATTGGATGACCACAAAGACAAGGAAGTGTGTGGTACCACGCAGGCGTATCTTATCAGACATCAGTGGCAACATATTGTGGTCCTTCTGTGGCTCAGTTGGTAGAGCATGGCGCTTGTAACGCCAGGGTAGTGGGTTCGATTCCCGGGACCACCCATACGTAGAATGTATGCACACATGACTGTAAGTCGCTTTGGATAAAAGCGTCAGCTAAATGGCATATATTATTATATATATTTTCAAAGGAAGATCAAACTGCCTGTGGTTTTCCCTGGGCTCTGAGTGTACTATGAATCAGGGATTTTTCTCTCTCTCTTTTTCTCATTCTCTCCCTCTTTCTTTCCATCCATCTCTGAGGCTGAATGAGGCAGTTTTACAAGCATGCAAGTGACGAGTAACGCAACAGTGGCGTCTCTGTATAAAAGGAGGAAGAGAGTATCATGGAAGGAAGACATAGTCAGAGGAAGAAAGAAAGGTAGAAAGAGAGTGATGGGCAGCTCACATGAAGAGAGGCAGTCCTGACAGAGGAGAGAGTGCTCGGCAGCCACCACAAACACCAGTGTCTAGAGGAGCTCCACTCAAAAACCGACCATTAAACCAGTGTCATCACCGGCAATGCTTCAATCCACACGCATCTTTACTTGAAAAATACAAACACTGTCAAACAGTATCTTGTGGAGAATTATTGTGACCTATTGGCAGAGCTTTCCTATCTTCCCAACAGCACTTATATCTCTCCTTGTCTATCCACACAGTTTCCACATTGAAGATAAAGAGTTCTGAGAACAGTCTCAGAAATACTCTGGGGTGCTTCTTAGTGTGACAACAGTAATCTGAGTTTTCAGGAAGGCAGGTGGGTCACACAGTCCTTCTAATGATGACACCCCACTGTGTCAGTCGTAATGGTGGAAACAGGAGAGTTAAGTGTCTTAGCCACCAGGCACCATCAAAGGGCCACAGCTGCCTCTGTAACCCAGTCAATTTCTCCAGATTAAGGGTAGATGGAGAGGCTGACGTGCCTGAGGGTCATCCCTCTCCGCCATAGGGTGAGGAGAGGAGGAGGGGGAGGGGGAGGGGGAGGAGAAGAGGAGAGGGAGCAGACACATGCACAGATAAGGCTCTACCTGTGCAGTGCACATGCCCCTTTGTCCTTTCAGACTCCAAAGCTCCCTTTTAATTTCCCCCAATTTTTTAAATGTATTAATTATTTCTCATCTAATCCTGAATGCTGATTGGTTAAAACCGCATTCCAGCCGGTGTCTATTCCACAAGTTACCACCGGCTAAATCTATGACATTAAAATGCCTATTTACTCTGATTCATCTGACTGCGCAATCCACCGTCTCATCAGCCCAGCCAAGCAATTTATAAACTTGATCTGTTATGGATATATCCAAATAAATTTCACTACTAAACAGCTTAAACAAACACAAATGCAGCTACTTTGCTGTTATTCTGGCTTCCATTTTTGACGTGACTGTAAGTTAGCCGTAGTTTGCTAGCTAGCAATCAAGGGATAAGAACGTTGCCAGCCAGTATAGCAACCAAACTCATAGAATGAACGACCAGCCGGCTTAGGTAGCAACCCTAGATTTGTGCCGGCACTATATCTTGTGGAAGAATGAAATAATATGAATGAATTAATCAAAATGTTTAATTTAATTTTTAATTAATTTTCGATTTTTTTAAAATGAAAATATATCAAACATTATTTGAATATGTTGGTAACCCGTAGTATAAACGTGATAATGCCGTTGAAGCCGGTATTTGGATATATTGTCACCCGTGGCAGTATAGAGCACATTTGGAAAGTATTCAGACCCCTTGACTTTCTGCACATTTGTGACTCACCACCTGGATTTGGTCTTATGTAGCAAAATTTGTAATTGGGTTTTTTACATTTGGGAAAAGTAGAGACTCAGAGCTACAAAATGGCATTTCATACAGTACACTGCATTTATATATATATATATGCCATTTAGCAGACGCTTTTATCCAAAGCGACTTACAGTCATGTGTGCATACATTCTACGTATGGGTGATCCCGGGAATCGAACCCACTACCCTGGCGTTACAAGCGCCATGCTCTACCAACTGAGCTACAGAAGGACCACCACATTTTTGAGGAACAATGGGGAAAAAAACATTTTGCAAAAGTGCACCTGGATGTTCCATAGTGCTACAGGCAAAATATTCTGTAGACAGATGAAACTACAGTTGAGTTGTTTGGAAGGAACAGACAACACTATGTGTGGAGGGAAAAAGGCACAACATAACAACATCTGAACCTCATCCCAACTGTAAAGTCTGGTGGAGGGAGCATCATGGTTTGGGGCTGTTTTACTGTCTCAGGGCCTGGACAGCTTGCTATCATCGCCGGAAAAAGGAATCCTCAAGTTTATCAAGACATTTTGCAGAATAATGTTAGGCTATCAGTCTGCCAAATGAAGCTCTATAGAAGTTGGGTGATGCAACAGAACAACGACCCAAAACACAGAAGTAAATCAACAACAGAATGGCTTCAACAAAATAAAATGCCTTCTGGAGTGGCCCAGTCAGAGTCCTTGATCTCAACCCGATTGAGATGCTGTGGTATGACCTCAAGAGAGCAGTTCACACCAGACATCCCAAGAGTTTGAAACAGTTTTGTAAAGAGGAATGGTCCAAATTTCACCTGACCATTGTGCAGGTCTGATCCCACAACTACAGAAAACGTTTGTTGGAGGTTATTGCTGCCAAAGGAGGGTCAACCAGTTATTAAATTCAAATTCAAATTCCAACCTGCACTGTGAATGTTTACACGGTGTGTTCAATAAAGACATGAACATTTATAATTGTTTGCATGTTATTAGTTTAAGCAGACTGTGTTTGTCTGTTGAGACCTAGATGAAGATCAGATCAAATTTGATGACCCAATTTATGCAGAAATCCTGGTATTCCAAAGGGTTCACATACTTTTTCTTGCCACTTGCCAAGTATGAAAAGTAAAAGTATAAATAACTTAAAATTGCTTAAACCAGACGGCCCTGGTGTTATTATTTTATTTATTTATTGACGGATAGCCAGGGGCACACTCCAACACTCAGACATCATTTACAAACAATGCATTTGTGTTTAGTGAGTCTGTGTGGTATGTCACAAAATCATGTTACGACCACAAATGTCAATATTAATTTTTATATATCAATATTTTGCTGTGGATGGGTCTCTGCAGAAGGTGTAAACGGTACAGCCAAAGGTTACTTGCATAATAGCAATATCAGAAATAGATGGTGTCAATATAAATAAAATATACAGTATGTTCACAAACAATATCAATAACGATGGTGATAGACGAGGTAGTTGTATGCATACAATCAGGAGTAAAGTGGCTGAGCAGCAGGAAAAAATATAGTAGCAGCAACGTATGGTGTGTGTCTGTGTGTGTGTGTGTGTGTTAGGTGAGAGTCATTTGAGTAGAGGCACTGCAGATGGTGCTGATGACTGGTCTGTCCGAACCATGTATGAGCAAGGGAATTTATATTCGGAGAGCCTGATTCTGTTCTGTTGACTTTGGTGCAGGACATAGCCTCTTCGTCGCAAAACACTCTGATCTTCTCAAAAAAGATAAGTTTGTCGAGCTATGTCCAGTCCAGGTGGTTCTTGTACAGGCAGACCATCTATGGGAGGAAGGATGTCAGCATTGAGCAGCAGCTGAAACCTGGTCCCGACTGAGTCCGAACGCTCCTTGGCGACAACACTAGGCTCCGGAGCATCGAAGCTGTTAAACAAGAAATAACAACAAAAAATACATTACAAACCTTGGACAACATCAATTCATGGTGCATGTAGCTGATGACTGCGCTGCTGTCTTTGCTGGATGACCATGCCTTCATCAATCAAGTATTTGACTTGTTGTTAAATCCCTTTGGAAAAGAATGTTAAATCCCTTTGGATTGATGAGGAATTGAAAAATGGTGTGGTTGAAAGGGATGAGGCAAAAGGTATGGCAAATTAAGTCTGGCAGCCCAACTGTCACGACTCCTCCCGAAGGTAGCTCCCCTTCCTGTTCGGGTGGCGCTCGGCGGTCGTCGTCACCGGCCTACTAGCTGCCACTGATCCTTTTTTCTCCCCTTGTCTGTTTATTAGTTACACCTGTGTTTAGTTAGGTTTAATGGTGGGGCTTTATTATTCAGCCGGCCCGCCTACTGGGTGTGCGGGATTATTCTCTGTGTACATTTTGTGCACGACTGTAGGTCACGGTTGTCCATGTATGTGTGTATTTTCTGGACTGTTTAGTTCCCCGTGTTTTGGGGAATTTGTCTGGGGGGGCCCGTCTGGGAGTCGAGATGGCAGGTGGAAAGCTTCTCGGTCACCCCAGGTGAGTCAGCACCAAACTCACCCAGAACCCCCTGTTGGTCATATGTTTGTCTTGATTTGTTTCTTGATTCTTTTCCCCTCTTCCCAGCATAAGGCGCTAGTCGATTCAGGTGCAGCTGGGAACTTTATGGTTCGCGGACTCGCCATCAAGCTGGCTGTGCCGCTCGTGCCGATAGATTCTCCCTTCCCTGTGAACTCCCTAGATAGCCAGCCATTAGGGTCAGGGTTGGTCAGGGAGGCCACGGTTCCACTGGACATGGGAATCATAGGGAGCGAATTAGTCTTTTCATTATTGATTCGCCTGCGTTTCCAGTGGTGCTGGGGATCCCTGGCTGGCTTGTCACAATCCTAAGATTTCGTGGAGACAGGGGTGGTCAGAGGAGTGTTCTGGAAGGTGTCTGGGAGTTTCCATCGGTGCCACGTCGGTGGAGAGTCCAGACCATGGTTCCACGGTGCACATCCCCCCTGAATATGCTGATTTGGCAATCGCTTTCAGTAAAAAGAGAGCGACTAAATTACCACCTCATCTCACGATAGATCTCGTGATAGAAACGCTGCGCTTCCCAAGAGTCACATGTACCCATTGTCCACGGAGGAGACGTGTGCTATGGAGACATATGTCACGGAATCTCTGGGACAGGGGTACATTCGGCCCTCCATCTCACCCGTCTCCTCGAGTTTCTTTTTTGTGAAGAAAACGGAGGGATGTCTACGTCCGTGCATTGATTATAGAGGTCTAAATGCCATCACAGTGGGGTTTAGTTACCCACTACCTCTCATCGCTATGTCGGTGGAATCATTTCACGGAGCACAGTTTTTCACAAAACTGGATCTCAGGAGCGCGTATAGTCTGGTGCGTATTCGGGATTGAGACGAGTGGAAAACAGCGTTTAGTACCACATCGGGCCACTATGAGTACCTTGTCATGCGGTTTGGGTTATAGAATGCTCCAGCCGTCTTTCAATCCTTTGTAGAGGAGATTCTCAGGGACCTGCACGGGCAGGACGTGGTTGTCTATATCGATGATATTCTGATCTATTCCGCCACCCGCGCCGCGCATTTGTCTCTGGTACACAAGGTGCTTGGCAGACTGCTGGAGCATGACCTATACGTCAAGGCTGAGAAGTGTGTGTTCTCCAAACTAGCCGTCTCCTTCCTGGGTTATCGCATTTCCACCTCGGGGGTGGTGATGGAGTGTGACCGCATTAAGGCTGTGCGTAATTGGCCGACTCCTACCACGGTGAAAAAGGTGCAGCGGTTTTTGGGGTTAGCCAATTACTACTGGAGGTTTATCCGGGGTTTTGGCCAGGTAGCGGCCCCCATTACCTCACTGCTGAAGTGGGGTGGTCGGCAGAGGCGGACAGAGCCTTCAATAGGTTGAAGGTGCTGTTCACGGATGCACCCGTGTTGGCGCACCTGGACCCCTCTCTAGCATTCATAGTGGAGGTGGATGTGTCCGAGGCTGGGGTGGGTGCCGTGCTATCACAGCGCTCGGGTACGCCACCAAAACTCTGGCCCTGTGCTTTCTTATCGAGGAAACTCAGTCCGGTGGAGCGTAACTATGATGTGGGGGCCCGGGAGTTGTTAGCGGTGGTCAAGGCCCTGAGGGTGTGGAGACACTGGCTTGAGGGGGCTAAGCACCCTTTCTCATCTGGACGGAGGAGGACTGAATCCACGTCAGGCAAGGTGGGTCATGTTCTTTACCCTATTCAGGTTTACTAGACCTCCCTGAACGTAAAGGCTGACACGCTGTCCCGTCTTTATGACACGGAGGAGCGGTCCACCGAGCCTACTACCATCCTTCCAGACTCGAGGCTGATGGCACCAGTGGTATGGGAGGTGGACTCGGACATCGAGCGGGCGTTATATAAAGAATGATAGTAAAAAGCTTTGGGGCACCTTAAATGACATTTTGGGGAAAAAAAGCCAACTCGGCTCCGTCATTCATTGAATCAGATGGCTCATTCATCACAAAGCCCACTGATATTACAAAGTACTTTAATCACTTTTTCATTGGCAAGGTAAGCAAACTTAGGGATGACATGCCAGCAACAAACGCTGACACTACACATCCAAGTATATCAGACCAAATTATGAAAGACAAGAATTGTACATTTGAATTCCGTAAAGTCAGTGTGGAAGAGGTGAAAAAAATGGTTGTCTATCAACAATGACAAGCCACCGGGGTCTGACAATCTGGATGGAAAATTACTGAGAATAATAGCAGATGATATTGCCACTCCTATTTGTCACATCTTCCATTTAAGCCTACTAGAGAGTGTGTGCCCTCAGGCCTGGAGGGAAGGTAAAGTCATTCTGCTGCCCAAGAATAGTAAAGCCCCCTTTACTGGCTCAAATAGGCAACCAATCAGCCTGTTACCAATCAGCCTTAAAGTATCAAGGCACAAGGCGAGACCCAGATACAAACACAGGAGGCAGATGGTTGGAGTATTACAATGAGTAATAATCCTAAGGGGTAGGCAAGAGAATGGTCATGGACAGGCAAAAAGATCAAAACCAGATTAGAGTCCAGGAGGTACAGAGTGGCAAGGCAGGCAGAATGGTCAGTCAGGCGGATACAGAGTCCAGAAACAGGCAAGGTTCAAAACCGGGAGGACTATAAAAAGGAGAATAGCAAAAGGAGTATGGGAAAAACACGCTGGTTGATTTGACTAAACATACAAGACGAACTGGCACAGAGAAACAGGAAACACAGGGATAAATACACTGGGGAAAATAAGTGACACCTGGAGGGGGTTGGAGACAATCACAGGAACAGATGAAACAGATCAGGGCATGACATAAAGAGTTACTTGTCTAACAGAACACAGAGGGTGTTCTTAAATGGAAGCCTCTCAAATATAATCCAGTTAGAATTAGGAATTACCCAGGGTAGCTGTTTAGGCCCCTTGATTTTTAAAATGTTTACTAACAACATGCAACTAACTTTGAGTAAAGCCAGAGTGTCTATGTATGCGAATGACTCGACGCTATACACGTCAGCTACTACAGCGACTGAAATGACTGCAACACTCAACAAAGAGCTGCAGTTAGTTTCAGAGTGGGTGGCAAGGAATAAGTTAGCCCTAAACTTTTCTGAAACGTAAAGCATTGTATTTGGAACAAAACACTCACTAAACTCTAAATGTTGTAATAAATTCATGTGTAAATTGAGAAAGTTGAGATGACTAAACTGCTTGGAGTAACCTTAGATTGTAAACTGTCATGGTCAAAACATATTGATGCAGTAGTAGCTAAAATGGGGAGAAGTCTTTCTACAATAAAACTATGCTCTGCCTTCTTAACAACACTATCAACAAGGCAGGTCCTACAGGCCCTAGTTTTGTCGCACCTTGTTCAGTCATGTGGTCAGGTGCCACAAAAAAGGACTTAGGAAATTTGCAATTGGCTCAGAACAGGGCAGCACGGCTGGCCCTTGGATGTACACAGAGAGCTAATATTAATAATATGCATGTCAAACTCTCCTGGCTGAAAGTGAAGGAGAGATTGACTTCATCGCTACTTTTATTTATGAGAGGTATTGACATGTTGAGTGCACCGAGCTGCCTGTCTAAACTACTGGCACACAGCTCGGACACCCATGCATACCCCTCAAGACATGCCACAAGAGGTCTCTTCACAGTCCCCAAGTCCAGAACAGACTATGGGAAGCACACAGTACTACAGAGAGCCATGACTACATGGAACTCTATTACACATCAAGTTACTCATACCAGCAGTAAAATTAGATTAAAAAACAGATAATGGAACAGCAGGGACTGTGAAGCAACACAAACATTGGCACACACACAACACACACACACACACACACACACACATGGATTTAGTACTGTAGATGTGTGGTAGTGGTGGAGTAGGTGCCCGAGGGCACACAGTGTGTTGTGAAATATGTGAATGTATTGTAATGTTTTTAAAATGGTAAAAACTGGCTTAATTTTGCTGGACCCCCGGAAGAGTAGATACTGCTTTGGCAGCAGCTAATGGGGATACATAATAAATACAAAATACAAAATACAAATACTAACAAGCCACACTTGCGAGGAGTTGAAAAGTAGATTGGACCTGGCTGCATAGGGTCAGAAGTATAGTGAACCTGAAAACAACAAAGGATAAATTACAATCAATAGTCTCATCCCTGTCAATATGTCTCTACACCTCTCAGTGAAATGTATTTGCCTGCCTCCCCTATATATATATATATATATATATATAGTCAGCATCTTCTGGTAGACAGACTGCTCACTCTGAACAAGCAGAGATGCTGCTCTTGCTTCTTCAACTTGGCTGACTTAGTTTTTTTCGATTGCTAAACGACAGTGGACACAACTGGAGTCACATGTGCAAAACTAACTACAGTCTGCACAGCAGCAGTTCATGTGGACCAAACTCTAGTTCGTTTTTCATTGCTTGAACACAGTTTTCAAAACTCTACACACTTATCCCATGACTTTAACCACAACCTGCACGACACTGTGGATTTACAGCACTTTGTTCAAATGCTAACACACTGCTGTCAAAACTGTGAACCACACATTCAAAACGGAATAGATTTCAGCCTTGTGCCTTTCAAACACTGCTGATTGCAATTTCAGCTGAAAGGCTAAGCAGGTGTCTTGTTTTAGACTTGTTAGTGAACACACACATATTACAGTATATATAGGTAGAGCTCAGAAAGACTCATTTTGGAAATGGAACAAGGAAGATGGGTTCGTGGAGGGAGAAGGGTGGCAGGGAGAGGGCGGATGCGTGGAGGAAGACAAAGAAGACAAAGAGCTGTTATTTCAGATGAAATAAGGGCTACACTTATAGACCATGTCGTGAACCATGGTCTCTCATTGAGAGAGCAGGGTTGAGGGTGCAACTCAATCTGCAAAGATCCACAGTGGCATCTGTAATGCGAATTTTCCATCATGCAAACAGGTGAGAGTTACATCCTTACAGTAAATGAAAACATTACAGGAATCTATTTTGTATTGCAATTATAGAATATTTACACAGATATATATATTACAGTAAGTTTGACTAAAATATATTTTTACAACAGGACCCAAAGGCTGCCCCCAACAGGGGGAAGAGGAAAAATATTTTCAGATGTGCAGGAAAATGCTATTGTTGACATGGTTGTTGTCAACAATGCAATAAAACTGCGGGAGATTCAAGATAGAGTGCTGGCTGATAATGATATATTTGAAAATGTTAATTCTGTCAGCACAACAACTATTGCTCGAGTCCTAAAGAAACACCAAGTTACAATGAAACAGTTATACACTGTACCGTTCGAGAGAAACAGTGAACGGGTAAAAGAGCAAAGATACCAATATGTCCAGGTAAGACGTCTGAGGTTACGTACACAGCTATACAAAATATTTACAGTAAAAAAAAACACTAGCATTTCTACAGTAAAACTGTGCACTTACTGTTTTTCAGAGAGTAATGGAGGTGGGGAAGCACTGGAAAGACCACATTCATTTGTATTTATCGATGAAGCTGGATTTAACCTTGCCAAAACACGGCGCATAGGAAGGAATGTTATAGGTCAAAGGGCCACTGTGGAGGTTCCAGGCCATAGGGGGGGAAATATCACCATGTGTGCTGCAATGGCCAATGATGGTTTGCTTCTCAACACACCACTCATTGGCGCATACAACACAGAAAGGCTTATAGCTTTCCTAGAACAGCTCTATGCTCAGCTAGTGCCAGCAGAACAGGGGGAGCCAGTAAGAAACCCCAAGTTTTTGTCATAGTTTGCGATAACGTTGCTTTTCACCACTCTGCAGCTGTCACAGATTGGTTTGCAGCACATCACAGATTTATGGTTTTGTACCTGCCTGCATATTCACCCTTCCTCAACCCAATAGAGGAGTTTTTCTCTGCCTGGAGGTGGAAAGTGTTTGGTCACCACCCACATGACCAAATGTCTCTTTTGGAAGCCATGCGTGCCGGATGTGAGGACACGAGTCCAGAGGACTGCCAGGGATGGATAAGGCACTCCAGAAGGTTCTTCCCCAGGTGCATGGCAAGAGAAAACATTAGATGTGATGTTGAAGAAAACCTGTGGCCTGATGCTAGAGAGAGGCAGGATTAGCCCCTCAATTATTTGTTCGAATTACAGTATGTACTCTTAGTTTCTACCTTTTTTTTCTCATTACTGTAATTCCGTAAATTACTACAGACTATTGAAGCAAACTGCTAATTTTCATTTACCTTAAAGAATTGTTATGTTCTAAAAATGTTTATAAATCATGTGAAAGAATGTCACTCTTTTCTTTGAAGAAAATATTACTTTGTATGAAGTCACTGAAATTGTTCAAACTGTAAAGATGAAAAGTTAGTATTTTCTGTATTGGTGTTTGATGCTAGTGTTTTTACTCTCAGTGTGTTCTGAGTGACAGTGTGTGTTATCTCAGTGAGGGTTGTGCATAGTGTTTGGCTGCACTGAGCGTGTTTTGAGCCATGTGTTAAGAGTTGTGTTGCTTGGAATGAGTTTTGCAGGTGATGTGAACTGTTTAGCTCAGGTGACTGTTGGTAGTGCAGACTGTAGTTAGAGTTTTGCACATGTGACTCCAGTTGTGCCCACTGTCGTTTAGCAATCGAAAAAAACTAACAGCTTCTGGCAGATCTGAAGACCTGATAGTTGTTCCTCTGGCACTGCCAGCACAAGTCTGTCCTCGGCTTAGTGCTTGAGATGTGGGGCAGCAATTTTCTCCACGGATTCCTGAAGGAAGAGAGCCCAACTACACGTACCTCTGGAAAAGACAGGAAAATGTGAGATCAATAAAAGTAGTGCCAATCATGTTGGAGGTCAATTAAATAATCAAAATGTGTTTATGCTTTACATACCTCGTGTTGTCATTGATTCCTTGTAGAGACGCCACACTGCTGCTTTTGTCACATGGGATTGCAGCAGCTTTTCACCAAAATGTTTGTGTCCTGGGTGGTGTCCTGGTAAAACTATGGCATTGTCATCTGTGTAGTTGTTGATGAAGTTCACCACTCGCAGCAAGTCCTCATGTTTCAGTTGTAACCTGTGCAAGCTTGGGATAGCTCTCTTTTTGATGGGAGGCATTAGACCATTCTCCTTGTATGACTGGTGGAGGAGAGTCAGGTGTGTTCTACTGACGCTAAAAGAAATTCCAGATACTAACGTTACACACACTTCATACATGTAAGTTAATGTTAGCTAGCAAGCCAGCAATCTAACATCTAACTTAAGCTAGCTAACAGCAAGCTTTAACTTGGGGTATTTTGTTTAGACATGTAACATTAATGTTAGCTAGCTAAAGAATTTACTAAAATCCCAATCCATAAAGTAACGTTAACAAGCAAGCCTTCAAACTGCAGCTGACTAGCTAACAGCAAGATTTAACTAGCAACACAAACTGATTGTCATAGCTAGCTAAAGTATAAGTATAAACAGCAAAAAAAGAAACGTCCCTTTATCAGGACCCTGTCTTTCAAAGATAATTCATAAAAATTCAAATAACTTCACAGATCTTCATTGTAAAGAGTTTAAACACTGTTTTTGATGCTTTTTCAATGAACCATAAACAATGAATGAACATGCACCTGTGGGGCCGCCCCAGGTGGTGAGGGTAGGCAACAACATCTCCTCCCCGCTGATCCTCAACACGGGGGCCCCACAAGGGTGCGTTCTGAGCCCTCTCCTGTACTCCCTGTTCACCCACGACTGCGTGGGCCACGCACGCCTCCAACTCAATCATCAAGTTTGGACGACACAACAGTGGTAGGCTTGATTACCAACAACGACGAGACGGCCTACAGGGAGGAGGTGAGGGCCCTCGGAGTGTGGTGTCAGGAAAAAACCTCACACTCAACGTCAACAAAACTAAGGAGATGATTGTGGACTTCAGGAAACAGCAGAGGGAACACCCCCTATCCACATCGATGGAACAGTAGTGGAGAGGGTAGCTAGTTTTAGTTCCTCGGCATACACATCACAGACAAACTGAATTGGTCCACTCACACTGACAGCGTGAAGAAGAAGCAGCAGCGCCTATTCAACCTCAGGAGGCTGAAGAAATTCGGCTTGTCACCAAAAGCACTCACAAACTTCTACAGATGCACAATCGAGAGCATCCTGGCGGGCTGTACCACCGCCTGGTACGGCAACTGCTCCGCCCTCAACCGTAAGGCTCTCCAGAGGGTAGTGAGGACTGCACAACGCATCACCGGGGGCAAACTACCTGCCCTCCAGGACACCTACACCACCCGTTGTTACAGGAAGGCCATAAAGATCATCAAGGACATCAACCACCCGAACCACTGCCTGTTCACCCCGCTATCATCCAGAAGGCGAGGTCAGTACAGGTGCATCAAAGCTGGGACCGAGAGACTGAAAAACAGCTTCTATCTCAAGGCCATCAGACTGTTAAACAGCCACCACTAACAGTGAGTGGCTGCTGCCAACACACTGTCATTGACACTGACCCAACTCCAGCCATTTTAATAATGGGAATTGATGGGAATTATGTAAATATATCACTAGCCACTTTAAACAATGCTACCTTATATAATGTTACTTACCCTACATTATTCATCTCATATGCATATGTATATACTGTACTCTACATCATCGACTGCATCCTTATGTAACACATGTATCACTAGCCACTTTAACTATGCCACTTTGTTTACTTTGTCTACACACTCATCTCATATGTATATACTGTACTCGATACCATCTACTGTATGCTGCTCTGTACCATCACTCATTCATATATCCTTATGTACATATTCCTTATCCCCTTACACTGTGTATAAGACAGTAGTTTTGGAATTGTTAGTTAGATTACTTGTTGGTTATCACTGCATTGTCGGAACTAGAAGCACAAGCATTTCGCTACACTCGCATTTAACATCTGCTAACCATGTGTATGTGACAAATAAAATGTGATTTGATTTGATTTGATTTGATTTGGAACGGTTGTTAAGACACTAACAGCTTACAGACGGTAGGCTATTAAGGTCACAGTTATGAAAACAAAGGACACTAAAGAGGCCTTTCTACTGACTCTGAAAAACACCAAAAGAAAGATGCCCAGGGTCCCTGCTCATCTGCTTGAACGTGCCTTAGGCATGCTGCAAGGAGGCATGAGGACTGCAGATGTGGCCAGGGAAATAGATTATAATGTCCGTACTGTGAGACGCCTAAGACAGTGCTACAGGGAGACAGGACGGGCAGATGATCTTCCTCACAGAGAAAGACCACGTGTAACAACACCTGTACAGGATCGGTACATCCAAACATCACACCTGCGGGACAGGTACAGGATGGCAACAACAACCTGCCCGAGTTACACCAGGGAACGCACAATCCCTTCATCAGTGCTCAGACTGTCCACAATAGGCTGAGAGAGGCTGGACTGAGGGCTTGTAGGCCTGTTGTAAGGCAGGTCCTCACCAGACATCACTGGCAACAACGTCGCCTATGGGCACAAACCCACCGTCGCTGGACCAGACAGGACTGGCAAAAAGTGCTCTTCACTGATGAGTCGCGGTTTTTTCTCACCAGGGGTGATGGTCGGATTGACATTTATCGTCGAAGGAATGAGCGTTACACCCAGGCCTGTACTCTGGAGCAGGATCGATTTGGAGGTGGAGAGTCTGTCACGGTCTGTGCGTTAGAGGGAAGACATCCTCCTCCCTTATGTGGTACCCTTCCTGCAGGCTCATCCTGACATGATGAAAGCTTGATGAAAGCTTCACGGCAGACTGCAACCCCTTTTTGTAAGGGTTTTCCTGTGGTGAAGGAGAAGCGGACCAAAATGCAGCGTGGTTGTTATTCATTTTCTTTCATTTATAAAGAAACTACACATGAGATAACTAACAAAAACAACAAACGTACAAAATACCTAAAACAGTCCTAGCTGGTGCAAAACACAGAGACAGGATCAATCACCCACAAACACACAGTGAAACCCAGGCTACCTAAATATGGTTCCCAATCAGAGACAATGACTAACACCTGCCTCTGATTGAGAACCATATCAGGCCAGACATAGAAATAGACAAACAAGACATCCAACATAGAATGCCCACTCAGATCACACCCTGACCAACCAAAACATAGAAACATACAAAGCAAACTATGGTCAGGGTGTGACACTTTTATTAAATAAGACGTCCTGTGTCTTATTTCTTCTACCAGACATTCCACCGATTTCAAAACTCTGTCAACTTCTTCCGTGAAAACAACACTGTTGATTGTCGCCGTTTATTCTCCATCACTGTCATCAGAAGACTCTCCCAATGTCTTCTTCGATTCAAATGTTTTTAGCTAAATCAGGGATTTCCTCATCGTCTGATTCAGAGAGAGTCCGCACGGCACGATCGTCCTCCAGAAAGTAGTCCATCACAACTTTTCCCCTCTGACCTTTGTCCATAGCGACTTATAAATTCAGGGCAGCAATGTTTTTGAAAGCAGTAGCAACATATTTGCAGTTCTCCATGTCTAACATTATATCTTTCGAAATAACTGCAGTAGAAAGGATTATCTATGCATTACAAGCAGCTCATTTTATAGACACAAGATGCAACGCTTATCCAAACTCATCTCTCGGCATGTCCAGCCCACTCATTATCTCAGCCAATCATGGCTAGCAGGAAGGTTGCTGGCTTTCTATGTGGCTAAACCAACTAGGCTCCTAACTTTACAATTTTATTCGTATTTACATATAGCATACAAGTTTGACATTACGGCACATGAGAGTTCACATGTTCCAGAAGGCGTTTATACGTTGTTTTTTTACCCCTTTTTCTCCCCAATTTCGTGGTATCCAATTGTTTAGTAGCTACTATCCTGTCTCATCGCTGCAACCGTACGGGCTCGGGAGAGACAAAGGTTGAAAGTCAGTCGTCCTCCGATACACAACCCAACCAAGCCGCAATGCTTCTTAACCCAGCGCCATCCAACCCGGAAGCCAGCTGCACCAATGTGTCAGAGGAAACACCGTGCACCTGGCAACCTTGGCTAGGACGACGCTAGGCCAATTGTGCTTCGCCCCACGGACCTCCCAGTCGTGGCCGGTTACGACAGAGCCTCTGGGGGCACAGCTGGCGCTGCAGTACAGCGCCCTTAACCACTGTGCCACCCGGGAGGCCTAAAAAACGCATTTTGATAAAAAAATATTGTTTCACGTTCAAAAGCCTCTCCTGTGAAGTCATGACTTGTGACATAAGCCTAGTTTCCTGAATCGGGTTAGTTTCCTGAATACTTTACAACCATATTCTAAAATCTATTAAATAGTTTTTTCCCTTTTTAATCTACACACAATAATGACAAAACAAAAAGAGGCTTTAAGAAAAATGTTTTCACTTCCATAGATACCAAACAAAAAGACGGACCGGGTCGATCCGCCGGCTTGGGTAGCAACCCTAAATTTGGGTCAGGACTATATCTTGTGGAAGGATGAAATGAAATAAAATGTTATTGGTCACATACACATGGTTAACAGATGTTAATGCGAGTGTAGCGAAATGCTTGTGCTTCTAGTTCCGACAGTGCAGTAACATCTAACAAGTAATCTAACAATTTCCCAACAACGACCTAATACACACAAATCTAAAGGGTGTGAATGAGAATATGTACATGTAAGTATATGGATGAGCGATGGCCGAGCGGCATAGGCAAGGTGCAATATATGGTATAAAATACAGTATATACATATGATATGAGTAATGTAAGCTATGTAAACATTATTAAAGTGGCATTATTTAAAGTTGCCTTGTTTAAAGTGCCTACTGATCCATGTATTAAAGTGGCCAGTGATTGGGTCTCAATGTAGGCAGTAGCCTACCTGAGTTAGTGATTGCTGTTGATCAGGTTGATGGCCTTGAGATAGAAGCTGTTTTTCAGTCTCTCGGTCCCAGCTTTGATGCACCTGTACTGACCTCGCCTTTTGGATGGGAACGGTGTGAACAGGCAGTGGTTCGGGTGGTTGTTGTCCTTGATGATCTTTTTGGCCTTCCTGTGACATCGGGTGCTGTAGGTGTCATGGAAGGCATGTAGTTGCCCCCAGTGATGCGTTGTGCTAACCGCACCACCCTCTGGAGAGGCTTGCGGTTGAGGGCGGTGCAGTTGACATACCAGGCTGTGATACAGCCCAACAGGATGCTCTCAGTTGTGCATCTGTAAAAGTTTGTCAGGGTTTTAGTTGAAAAGCCAAATTTCTTCAGCCTCCTGAGATTGAAGAGGCGCTATTGTGCCATTTCAGTTTGTCTGTGATGTGTAAGCCGAGGAACTTAAAACTTTCCACCTTCTCCATTGCTGTCCCTTCAATGTGGATATGGGGGTGCTCCCTCTGCTGTTTCCTGAAGTCCACAATCATCTCCTTTGTTTTGTTGACGTTGAGTGAGAGGTTGATTTCCTGACACCACACTCTGAGTGCCCTCACCTCCTCCCTGTAGGCTGTCTCAACGTTGTTGGTAATCAAGTCCACTACTGTTGTCTCGTCTTCAAACTTGATGATTGAGTTGGAGGCGTGCATGGCCACGCAGTCGTGGGTGAACAGGGAGTACAGGAGGGGGCTGAGTACGCACCCTTTTGGGGCCCAAGTGTTGAGGGTCAGGGAGGTGGAGATGTTGTTTCCTACATTCACCACCTGGGGGCGGCCAGTCAGAAAGTCCAGGACCGGGGTTGCACAGGGCGGGGTTGAGACCCAGGACCTCTAGCTTGATGATGAGCTTGGAGGGTACTATGGTGTTGAATGCTGAGGTGTAGTCAATGAACAGCATTCTTACATAGGTATTCCTCTTGTCCAGATGGGACAGGGCAGTGTGCAGTGTGATGGCGATTGCATCGTCTGTGGACCTGTTGGGGCGGTATGCAAACTGAAGTGGGTCTAGGGTGGCCGGTAAGGTGGAGGTGATATGATCCTAGACTTGTCTCTCAAAGCACTTCCAGATGACAGAAATGTGTGCTACAAGGTGGTCGTCATTTAGTTCAGTTATCTTTGCCTTCTTGGTTACAGGAACAATGGTGGCCATCTCAAAGCATGCGGGGACAGCAGACTGGGATAGGGAGAGATTGAATTTGTCCGTAAACACAAACCAGCTGGTCTGCACATGCTCTGAGGACACGGCTAGGTATACTGTCTGGGCCAGCAGCCTTGCAAGGGTTAACATGTTGAAATGTTTTACTCACGTCGACCACGGAGAAGGGGGGTGGAACAGTCCTTGTTAGTGTATTATCCTCAAAGCGGGCATAGAAGGTGTTTAGTTTGTCTGGAAGCTTGACGTCGGTGTCCGTGACGTGGCTGGTTTTCTTTTTGTAGTCCATGATTTCCTGTAGACCCTCCCACATATGTCTCGTGTCTGAGCCGTTGAATTGCGACTCCACTTTGTCCCTGTACCGGCAATTCGATTGTTTGATTGCCTTGCGGAGGGACTAACCACACTGTTTATATTCAGCTATATTCCCAGACCTCTTTGCATGGTTAAATGCGATGGTTCTCAATTTCAGTTTTGTGCGAATGCCGCCATCCATCCAGGCTTTAATTGTCACAATCGGTACAACATCTCCAATGCAAGTCTTTATAAACTCACTCACCGAGTCAGCGTATAGATCGATGTTGTTATCTGAGGCTGACCAAAAACATATCCCAGTCCGCGTGATCAAAACAATCGGGAAGCGTGGATTCCGATTGGTCAGAACAGCTTTGAATGGTTCTAGTCAGATTTGCTGAAGGGAGGGCGGGGGAGGGCTTTGTATGCATCGCGGAAGTTAGAATAGAAGTGATCGAGTGTATTACACCCGCGCATAGTGCAATCAATATGGTGATAGAATTTAGGTAGCCTTGTTCTCAAATTTGCTTTGTTAAAATTCCCAGCTACAATAAATGCAGCCTCAGGATATATGGTTTCCAGTTTACATAGAGTCCAGTGATGTTCCTTGTGGGCCATCTTGTTGTGTTGTTTGTTTGCTTGAGGGGGAATATACACAGCTGTGACAATAACTGACAAGAATTATCTTGGGAGATAACATGGCCGGCATTTGATTGTAAGGAATTCTAGGTCGAGTGCGCAGAAGGACTTGAGTTCTTGTATGTTGTTATGATTACACCATGAGTCGTTAATCATGAAGCATACACACCCGCCCTTCCTCTTCCCAGAGAGGAGTTTATCTCTGTCGGCGCGATGCATGGAGAAGCCCGGTGGCTGAACCGATTCCTACAACAAATCCTGAGAGAGCCATGTTTCCGTGAAACAGAGAATGTTACAATCTCTGATGTCTCTCTGGAAGGCAACCCTTGTTCGAATTTCATCTACTATACATTGTTGTTAAGAGACTGGACATTGACTAGTAGTATACTCGGGAGTGGTGGGCGATGTGCACGTTTACGGAGCCTGACCAGGAGGCTGCTCCGTCTACCCATTCTGCGGCGCCGTTGTTTTGGGTCGGCTTCTGGGATTAGGTCCATTGTCCTGGGTGGTGGTCCAAACAGAGGATCTGCTTTGGGAAAGTCGTATTCCTGGTCGTAATGTTGGTAAGTTGACATCGCTCTTATATCCTAAAGCTCATCCTGGCTGTACAGTCTTGGCCCAAACTTTAGAGAATGACACAAATATTAATTTTCACATTGTCTGCTGCCTCAGTTTGTATGATGGCAATTTGCATATACTCCAGAATGTTATGAAGAGTGATCAGATGAATTGCAATTAACTGCAAAGTCCCCCTTTGCCATGCAAATGAACGGAATCCCCAAAAAACATTTCCACTGAATTTCAGCCCTGCCACAAAAGGACCAGCTAACAACATGGCAGTGATTATCTCGTTAACACAGGTGTGAGTGTTGACGAGGACAAGGCTGGAGATCACTCCGTCATGCTGATTGAGTTTGAATAACAGACTGGAAGCTTCAAAAGGAGGGTGGTGCTTGGAATCATTGTTCTTCCTCTGTCAACCATGGTTACCTGCAAGGAATCACTTGGGTTCATCATTGCTTTGGAAAAAGGGCTTCACAGGCAAGGATATTGCTGCCAGTAAGTCAACCATTTATCGGATCATCAAGAAGTTCAAGGAGAGCAGTTCAATTGTTGTGTAGAAGGCTTCAGGGCACCCAAGAAAGTCCAGCAAGTACCAGGACCGTCTCCTAAAGTTGATTCAGCTACGGGATCACCACAAGTACAGAGCTTGCTCATGAATGGCAGCAGGCAGGTGTGAGTGCATCTGCACACACAGTGAGACAAAGACTTTTGGAGGATGGCCTGGTGTCAAGAAGGTTAGCAAAAAAGCCAATTCTCTCCAGGAAAAACATCAGGGATAGACTGATATTCTGCAAAAGGTACAGGGATTGGACTGCTGAGGACTGGGTTAAAGTCATTTTCTCTGATGAATCCCCTTTCCAATTTTTTGGGGCATCCGGAAAAAATGTTGTCCGGAACAGACAAGGTGAGCGCTACCATCAGTCCTGTGTCATACCAACAGTAAAATATCCGGAGATCATTCATGTGTGGGGTTGCTTCTCAGCCAAGGGAGTGGGCTCACTCACAATTTTGCGTGAGAACACAGCCATGAATAAAGAATGGTACCAACACATCCTCCGAGAGCAACTTCTCCCAACCATCCAGGAACAGTTTGGTCACGAACAATGCCTTTTCCAGCACGATACCTGACGTCTGACTCCACAGTGAGACTGGGGGCTCGGAGCGATGCCAGGTTCAGATCAAAGACATTGAGTGAATTCATACAGCACAGAGTGAGATAGAGAGGAAGTATCCAAACTTAGGGCAGAGGGTCATGGGCATTCTTCTTCCTTTTGCAACATCTTATCTTTGTGAGACTGGCTTCTCTGCTGTTGCTGCACTGAAGACCAAGTACAGGTCCCAGCTAAACATTGAGCAGGAGCTGAGAGTTGCAGTATCATGCTTCAAACCCCGCTTCGAAAAGCTGTGCTCTGCAAAACGTCCTCATTGTAGTCATTAATCCTGACTTCCTCATTTTGATTTTAAAAAATAAGCACAAATTGTTTTATTCATTTTTGTTTTATAGGTCAAAGTGTTTCATATATTGTGCTCCTGAGTTAATGTTGCTGGTCAATTTAAATGTATTATTATTTATTGATTATATTTAATTACATTTTTCAGTATCAAATACAATGGATACAATGTTATGCAGAGGTGTACAATTTTATAGACACATGATACTATTTACAGTCGCGGCGGAGAGTTGGGGGGCGCAGATTGTTTACTTCTTCCTAGGGGGAGGGGTATTTGATATTTTGGGTCCATGGCCAGGAAACTCCCCAGACCTTAATCCCATTGAGAACTTGTGGTCAATCCTCAAGAGGCGGGTGGAGAAACAAAAGCCGAATTCTGACAAACACCAAGCATTGATTATGCAAGAATGGGCTGCCATCAGTCAGGATGTGGCCCAGAAGTTAATTGACAGCATGCCAGGGTGGATTGCAGAGGTCTTGAAAAAGAAGGGTCAACACTGAAAATATTAACTCTTTGCATCAACTTCATGTAATTGTCAATAAAATCTTTTGACAATTATGAAATGCTTGCAATTATACTTCAGTATTCCATAGTAACATCTGACAAAATGATCTAAAGACAATGAAGCAGCAAACTGTGTGGAAATGAATAATTGTGTGATTCTCAAAACTTTTGGCCACGACTGTATGTAATAAGACTTAAGATTTCCTGGGGTAACAATGTAAGAAATACTACATAACAAACAAAACACTGTATAGTTTCCTAAGGACTCGAAGCCAGGCAACCATCTCTGTCGGTGTCTACTGAATAAATGAATCAAAATAACGTTTTTTTATGAAAATAGGTCAATCATTATTTAAATATGTCGGTCACCCGTAGTATAAAAGTGATAATGTCGTCGAAGCCGGTATTTGGAGGATATATAGGCACCCTGCCAATATACAGCACATTTGTCAAGTATTCAGACCCCTTGACTTTCTCCACATTTTATTATGTTCCAGCCTTATTCTAAAGCTGATTAAATTGTTTCCCCCCTTGTCAATCTACACACAATAATGACAAAGCAAAAAGATGACTTTAGAAAAAAATGTGGAAATTTATTACAAATTAAAATCTGTAATATCACTTATCACTCTGTAGTCTCCCAGTCCCTACCGATTAAAAACATCCCCACAGCATGATGCTGCCACCACCATGCTTCACCGTAGGGATGGTGGTTTCCCCTAGACATGACGCTTGGCATTCAGGCCAAAGAGTTCAATCTTGGTTTCATCAGACCAGAGAATCTTGTTTCTCATGCTCTAAGAGTCTTTTAGGTGCCTTTTGGCAATCTCCAAGTGGGCAGTCATGCGTCTTGGCTTCCATCTGGCCACTCTACCATAAAGGCCTGATTGATTGAGGTCTGCAGAGATGGTAGTCCTTCTGGAAGGTTCTCCCATCTCCACAGAGTAACTCTGGAGCTTTATCAGAGTGACCATCGGGCCCTTCACCCCCAATTGCTCGATTCATCTAATCAATTTTAGAATAAGGCTGTAACATAACAAAATGTTGAAAAAGTCAAGGGGTCTGAGTACTTTCCCAATGGACTGTATGTACAGTTGAAGTTGGAAGTTTACATACACTTATGTTGCAGTCATTAAAACGTGTTTTTCAACCACTCCACAAATTTCGTGTTAACAAACTATAGTTTTGGCAAGTCGGTTAAGACATCTACTTACTGCATGACACAAGTCATTTTTCCAACAATTGTTTACAGACAGATTATTTCAATTACAATTCACTGCATCACAATTCCAGTGGGTCAGAAGTTTACATACACAAAGTTGACTGTGACTTTAAACATCTTGGAAAATTCCAGAAAATTATGTCATGGCTTTAGAAGCTTCTGATAGGCTAATTGACATCATTTGAGTCAATTGGAGGTGTATCTGTGGATGTAATTCAAGGCCTACCTTCAAATGCAGTGCCTCTTTGCATGATATCATGGGAAAATTAAAAGAAATCACCCAAGACCTCAGAAATATAATTGTAGACCTCCACAAGTCTGGTTCATCCTTGGGAGCAATTTCCAAACGCCTGAAGGTACCACATTCATCTGTACAAACAATAGTATGCAAGTATAAACACAATGGGTCCACGCAGCCGTCATACCGCTCAGGAAGGGGACGCGTTCTGTCTCCTAGAGATGAACGTACTTTGGTGCGAAAAGTGCAAATCAAACCCAGAACAACAGCAAAGGACCGTGTGAAGATGCTTGAGGAAACAGGTACAAAAGTATCTATATCCACAGTAAAACGAGTTCTATATCGACATAACCTGAAAGGCCGCTCAGCAAGGAAGAAACCGCCATAAAAAAGCCAGACTACAGTTTGCAACTGCACATGGGGACAAAGATTGTACTTTTTGGAGAAATTTCCTCTGGTCTGATGAAACAAAAATTGAACTGTTTGGCCATAATGACCATCGTTATGTTTGGAGTAAAAAGGGAGTCCCTTGCAAGCTGAAGAACACCATCCCAAACGTGAAACATGGGGGTGGCAGTATCATGTTATGGTGGTGCTTTGCTGCAGGAGGGACTGGTGCACTCCACAAAATACATGGCATCATGAGGAGAGAAAATGATGTGCATATATTGAAGCAACATCTCAAGACATCAGTCAGGATGTTAATGCTTGGTTCGCAAATGGGTCTTCCAAATGGACAATGACCTCAAGCAAACTTCCAAAGTTATGGCAAAATGGCTTAAGGACAACAAAGTCCAGGTATTGGCGTGGCCATCACAAAGCCCTGACCTTAACCCTATAGAAATGTGTGGGCAGAACTGAAAAGGCGTGTGCGAGCAAGGAGGCCTACAAACCTGACTGAGTTACACCAGCTCTGTCAGGAGGAATGGGCCAAAATTCACTCAATTTATTGTCGGAAGCTTGTGGAAGGCTACCCGACACGTTTGACCCAAGTTTAAACAATTTTAAGGCAATGCTACCAAATACTAATTGAGTGTATGTAAACTTCTGACCCACTGGGAATGTGATGAAAGAAATAAAAGCTGAAATAAATCATTTTCTCTACTATTATTCTTACATTTCACATTCTTAAAATAAACTGGTGATCCCAACTGACCTAGAACAGGCCATTTTTACTCAGATTAAATGTCAGGAATTGTGAAAAACTGAGTTTAAATGTATTTGCCTAAGGTTTATATAAACTTTCAACTTCAACGGTATGTAAATACAGTGGGGCAAAAAAGTATTTAGTCAGCCACCAATTGTGCAAGTTCTCCCACTTAAAAAGATGAGAGAGGCCTGTATTTTCATCATAGGTACACTTCAACTATGACAGAAAAAATGAGCAAAAAAATCCAGAAAATCACATTGTAGGATTTTTAATGAATTTATTCGCAAATTATGGTGGAAAATAAGTGTTTGGTCACCTACAAACAAACAAGATTTCTGGCTCTCACAGACCTGTAACTTCTTCTTTAAGAGGCTCCTCTGTCCTCCACTCGTTATCTGTATTAATGGCACCTGTTTGAACTTGTTATCAATATAAAAGACACCTGTCCACAACCTCAAACAGTCACACTCCAAACTCCACTATGGCCAAGACCAAAGAGCTGTCAAAGGACACCAGAAACAAAATTGTAGACCTGCAGCTTGGTTTGAAGAAATCAACTGTGGGAGCAATTATTAGGAAATGGAAGACATACAAGACCACTGATAATCTCCCTCGACCTGGTGCTCCACGCAATATCTCACCCCGTGGGGTCAAAATGATCACATTGAGCAAAAATCCCAGAACCACACAGGGGGACCTAGTGAATGACATGCAGAGAGCTGGGACCAAAGTAACAAAGCCTACCATCAGTAACACACTACCCCGCCAGGGACTCAAATCCTACTGTGCCAGACGTGTCCCCCTGCTTAAGCCAGTACATGTCCAGGCCCGTCTGAAGTTTGCTAGAGAGCATTTGGATGATCCGGAAGAAGATTGGGAGAATGTCATATGGCATATGGTCAGATGAAACCAAAATATAACTTTTTGATAAAAACTCAACTCGTTGTGTTTGGAGGACAAAGAATGCTGAGTTGCATCCAAAGAACACCATACCTACTGTGAAGCATGGGGGTGGAAACATCAAGCTTTGGGGCTGTTTTTCTGCAAAGGCACCAGGACGACTGATAAAGAAAAGAATGAATGGGGCCATGTATCGTGAGATTTTGAGTGAAAACCTCTTCCATCAGCAAGGGCATTGAAGATGAAACGTGGCTGGGTCTTTCAGCATGACAATGATCCCAAACACACCGCCCGGGCAACGAAGGAGTGGCTTCGTAAGAAGCATTTCAAGGTCCTGGAGTGGCCTAGCCAGTCTCCAGATCTCAACCCCATAGAAAATCTTTGGAGGGAGTTGAAAGTCTGTGTTGCCCAGCAACAGCCCCAAAACATCACTGCTCTAGAGGAGATCTGCATGGAGGAATGGGCCAAAATACCAGCAACAGTGTGTGAAAACCTTGTGAAGACTTACAGAAAACCTCTGCCATTGCCAACAAAGGGTATATAACAAAGAATTGAGATAAACTTTTGTTATTGACCAAATACTTATTTTCCACCATCATTTGCAAATAAATTCATTAAAAATCCTACAGTGTGATTTTCTGGATTTTTTTCCTTCTCATTTTGTCTGTCATAGTAGAAGTGCACCTATGATGAAAATTACATGCCTCTCTCATCTTTTTAAGTGGGAGAACTTGCACAATTGGTGGCTGACTAAATACGTTTTTTACCCCACTGTATATTGAATTTTTATGTTTTCCATCAAGTCCTCCAACTAGGGCAGGGGGTGGTAGGGGCAACAAAACAAAAAAACGGATCCGGAATGATCCGGAATGATGCAAGGAATGCTCTTTGATAGTCTAATCTGTCTGCTTGTAACTGACGTCAATGATCAACTGATAGCCCACCGTCTATTCCGATGCTAATCATGTGTTTAGGAGAAACGGTAACTAGCTTTGCTTACAATTTGTGATGACGAGTGAGTTTGTTGTTGCAGAAATAAACGGTGGTATGCTATGAATGATGTTATGAATGGTCTGTGCGTTGACCTGGAGAGGAGAGATGTCTTGCTGGGTAGAGAGGTAGAGCCAGAGTGATGTCCCCAGCATGTGGGGAAAAACAGCCAGAGCAAGGTAAGAGCATCTCTGTCTGTCTGATACCACTGTGGGTGGCAAGATGGAGAGGATGCTGGTCTACATTAAGGTTTAATGCCAGGTTGCTTTGTTTTGCTTTTCTCTGTAATATTTAAGATGCATTTCAGTATCCAGCCACTCGGCAACTTATAGTACATATCATGCGGTCACCTATTTCTTACTTCTCTTTTTTTCAATTAAAAAGTTACTGCTACAGCAACTTTCAGCGGATTTCTCCCCTGCGGGTTGTTTTGAAATGTAAGTGGCAATGTTGTCCAATTCTCTGTGTCTTAGAATATATATCTCACAGACAGACAGACAGACAGACAGACAGACAGACAGACAGACAGACAGACAGACAGACAGACAGACAGACAGACAGACAGACAGACAGACAGACAGACAGACAGACAGACAGACAGACAGACAGACAGACAGACAGACAGACAGACAGACAGACAGACAGACAGACAGACAGACAGACAGACAGACAGACAGACAGACAGACAGACAGACAGACAGACAGACAGACAGACAGACAGACAGACAGACAGACAGACAGACAGACAGACAGACAGACAGACAGACAGACAGACAGACAGACAGACAGACAGACAGACAGACAGACAGACAGACAGACAGACAGACAGACAGACAGACAGACAGACAGACAGACAGACAGACAGACAGACAGACAGACAGACAGACAGACAGACAGACAGACAGACAGACAGACAGACAGACAGACAGACAGACAGACAGACAGACAGACAGACAGACAGACAGACAGACAGACAGACAGACAGACAGACAGACAGACAGACAGACAGACAGACAGACAGACAGACAGACAGACAGACAGACAGACAGACAGACAGACAGACAGACAGACAGACAGACAGACAGACAGACAGACAGACAGACAGACAGACAGACAGACAGACAGACTCCTTCCAAGTTGCACTTGTTTTTTTGTGGGTTTTTTTTTAGCTGTGAAGAGCGGTGGGGAGTTGAGACACTGTCGGCGAAATTTCCTTTTGTCGGATAGCGTCAAAGTCATTCAAATTGATGAGTTACGTTGGTTTATTGGTTGATCCTTCTTGGGTGTGTGACGTCACACAGGTACGCTGCAGAGACATTTGTTTTGCTTGCTCGCCGGCATGAGCAAGTGAGCACCGAACGACTTGGAAAACCCAGCTTCAGCTTAATTAATTGGGAAATAAAATGAAAGCCTCACTAGCTAGCCCCCAATCTATTTTAGTTTCACTGTGCGATCATTCATAAAATGAGTCCACTAACTGTGATTTTTACCTTTCCACAAACCTTCTGTTGCTTGATATGAGCAGTTAAGCCAAATGCATCAAAGAATAGGAAATCCACGATTAGTTGGCTATAATAGTGGTTACTGCCTCTCTAGCTACAGCTGAGGGAAGTTGTTTTGAGTAGGGTGTGCTGACCAATATAAAATAATCACATTTATAATAAATCATTGCATGCATCTATGCAGGCTAACAATAAAATACAATTCCTAATGTCATGAGTAGCCTAAGCATAGGACAAGATTCGGTATCAGTAGTCACTGCAGCCTAAGTTAATGTAACTCATGACTGTTGTGAACAGCAGGCACATTTCTTTGTAATGCGCAATCACACCGCGTGTGTGAGAGAGAGAAAAATGAGAGGGGTGTTATAACTAAATGAGGAAACACAGGACTTTGCCTAATAAAACTGAGCACAAAAAGAGGTTTCAACACACCACCAGACTGTTCGCCGTCTGGCCAGCTGTCCCACCGTCAGTTACTGAACCTTTCAACCAGGAGCACCAGAGTGAGAGTGAGTGAACAGCAATGTAGCGAAGCCTATACAGAACTCTGTACCCGACACAGCACCGACCACAGAGTACTGGATGCAGGCCCGGGCGGACGATCAAATGCACTAGTCAAAGAAACAAGTCACAATTAGCATTTGCTCATCTCCAACCGGTCTCCAGTGTCTATTCCTGGTTCTTGTCAAATTAAAGACAGGCAGATTGTTCATGCATTCACTAATTGTCTAGTCGTAAAAGCTTTCTAACAGCCTATAAACAAATATCAAAACTCTCTTACTGAACATAATTGTCTGGGGAAATCCTTCCTCCTGTGCGTCCGTCGGCATGCGCAGTGCTGCAGTAATCTTTACCTTTATTTGCATCTCATCTGAATAAGATTACATTAAAACCCATTTAATCCAGCTCCCCGGTGCAGCGGAATAGTCACATGAGGTCATAATGATGTGATTTGCAATGCAAAGCACCGCCTCTATCTGCTCTGTCAGACCCACGCTGGAGTCGAGGGGGTCCCCTACGCCTCAACTCAGCCTATAGGCCTGAAATAGCACTTGATGTAATTATTTTCCAAGGAAATCCAGCCCCATAGGCTTTAAAGGGACAATCTGCGATTGCGACATCCATGTTTAGACTTTTAAATGAATGATATGTACCCATTGATTCTTGAAGAATCGAACTTATAAATGCCACTGTGAGCTTAGTTCAACTGTCATACTCCATCAGAACCAACAATATAAGCGTGTTTTACTCCTTTATTTGTAAACAATGTAATTGTAGACAAATACTATAGAGCCTCAAAACATGATTAAAACTATCATTTTGACGTCATGGATGGTCATTCCTTGTATCTATAGCTCTGTCTATGCATTTGAGAGTGTTTACATTTCTCCGGCCCCATCCCTCTGCTGTTTACTAAAACAGGGGCCTCGTGAGCTCTTTGTTGTTGTTCAAACTGCAGATTGCCCCTTTAAGGAAAGGATGAACATTTATCAGAAAGAGAGAAAGAAGCGGAGGCTGTTTAGAGTAGAATGAGCTTTTCATTATAACAAATGTAGCAGCAGAATGATCTCAGATTCAGTTGCAACTGCCAGAAGTAGATGCTTCAGAAATACAATGAGATCAGAGATTTTGGGAGGTATCTTTCTATGGCTGCTAAGATGTTTTATCACAAAGACAGAAAGTAAGAAAGAAATAAAGAAAGAAAGAAAGAAAGAGAGAAAGAAAGACAGAGCGAGAGAGAGAGAGAGACTGGTATGTGCACAACCTACACAGCATGCAGGCAGGCAGAGCTTAATCTGCATTATTTAACACCTCTCATTAACCTGAGCTCCAATACGGCAGGAATCAATAGCTACGCTGAGCTGAGAAACACAGCTTCAGAGACTGGCTGTGTGTGTGTGTGTGTGTGTGTGTGTGTGTGTGTGTGTGTGTGTGTGTGTGTGTGTGTGTGTGTGTGTGTGTGTGTGTGTGTGTGTGTGTGTGTGTGTGTGTGTGTGTGTGTACTGCTCATTCCTCTCATCTCTCTCTCCCTCCTCCCCGTCTGTGAAAGATATATGGGGTACAGGGCAAGATATAATTGCAGATGTGGACCGAACACATTTACTGAGAGAACAAACTCATCTAGCCTGGAGAGGGAGACTGCTATTGCACTGATTCTCCTCTGTCTGTGGTGTCACATGTTAAATAGCACACGCTAATCATGCTGCTCTGTGTTTTGTATGAAAACACCCCCCACTAATAGACAGATATGTGATGAATGGGTTGCACTTAATCGGATATCAATATGCCTTGATTATGAATCATATACAACCTAATGTTATGCTATACTGTAAGTAATAGCATAACATTAGAACAGCACTCACCTGAGACAGTATCTCATTACAGACAGGCCCTTTGGACAGAGTCCAGGCCACACAGTGCACTGTAAGTCACCTTTCAACCTTCATTCACCTGGCTGCAACTCCTAAACCCAAACTCGATTGTGTATTTTCAATAGGGAAAGAGAGAAGGAAACAGACATAGTACTGTATGGGAAAACAGAGGGCAGAGAGAGAAATTGAGAGAAAGGTAGCGTGCAAGACTGAGAGAGAGAAACAAGAGAGAGACGAGACAGAGAAAGAGAGAGATAGAGAGAAAGAAATGAAGAAAGAAAGAAAGAAAGAAAGAAAGAAAGAATGATGATCAAACAATGTAAAGTGCCAGCTCAAATGGACTGGAGAGGAGAGACTCCTGGCTCTGAGATTTTCTCCAGGTCATCAAGCATCTCATCAGGCATCTCGTCAGGCAGGCGTGACCTGTTCCGCAGCGTGCACACACACACAGGCACTGTGCCATGCCTCCACACTGGGCCTACAGAGCATTTCACAGCTCTACTTGGGGTTGTCTTTGGTAAAAAGGTAGGGTATAGGCTCCCCTCCGGTGCTTTAATCCCAGCGCCATATGTGCTCACAGAGTGTGCTGCATTGGGGGTTTCCATAGGCAGCGTGGCATGAAGACCCGGTTGCATGAATATGCCAGAGTGATGCTTAGTACCTGACTGTGATGGCTGCTGGGGAAGGGAGGCTGGCTGACTGGATGGCTGCCCCTCCATCTGGGCCCTTGTGCTCTCCATCTCCTCCACCTCCTCTCTCATCCTCCCTTTAGTGTCTTCCTGCTCTGTATGCTACCACAGTGACCATGAAAAGAGTCCTGCATCACTGGGTTGTCAGGTCTATGGTCAGTTCAAGGGCCCTACGCTAGTTTACATATTTCCAAAGTACTTTAGCAAAAGTAATTTGCTGAAGACAACTAAAGGCTAAAATAAAATGTAATCTAAGACAGCTTTGACTAACCCTGTCCAAAACTAATAACTAGCTGCCTATTGGAGTCTCTTCTCTTAGATAAGGTGGGAAAGGTGTTAAACCGTGTGAAAAGTAAAGCTAACAAAGGCCAGGTTCTTTCCATGCCCTTTGAAAGCAGATTGACATTAAGCTCAGGATTCAGTTTGAAAGTCAAAAACACACCGTCCTCTTCTGCATTTTTTATTCTCCTTAAACTTCACTGCATTAAAAAAAGTCGAGCCTTCTCTGACCTTGAGGCTAACTTCCAGGTTTTCTTTTGGTGTTCTTTTGATGTGTTTTCTCAGTCGAGACTGACAAAGAGCTAGCAGTCGTAGGGAGGAAGGCAGGGGCTAGGAAAGAACGCACTCGCACGGCGAAATGAAGGAATGGAGGGGTCTGTCAAAGTCCATCTCTTCAGATTAACCGAAGCAGGGGGTGGCACTACTCTCTCTCTCCCCCCCCCTAAAAAAATCCAGTGGATGGAGGGATAAACTGAGGAAGAAGGGAGAAAGGAGAAGGGAGAAGGGGACTGTGTGACCAGAATGCTAGAGGAAATGTCTGAGCTGATGAGGGTCACTTTGTTCAACAGCCAACATTTGGCATCTGGGTTCTCAAGGACTCCTCCATGTTCAGGATTTCACTCCAACCAGTCTCCTAAATCATGTCGAATTGAGTACTGTAATTCCGACAGGTTTTCCCCATGTCTCAAGATTGAGAAGAAATACATAGACAGGAAAAGAGGGAGAGAGAGAGAGAGACAGAAAGAGAGAGCGAGGGGGGCAGAGAAAAATAGAGATAAGGAGAACGAAAGAGAGAGAGCGAAAGTAATACACGAGAGGACAGATGCCACCCTCTAAAGAGGCTTCACGCTTTTGCCTGACAACTCATTGTGAAGGAAGGCCTTCACAGGTACCTGCCATCTCTATTTGGTGTGGGAGGGCCGAGTATGAGAGAATGGATGTATGAATGTTTATATGTTTATCCTTTATTCTACTGGCCAATAAATAAGCCTGTATCATAATCCTTATCTAATCAACTTGCAGTTAGTGATATGCATAATTTCATCATTAACCCCTGATCCATTATTCTTAACTATTTGTATGAATTGGAGTTATGTGATTGAATTTTCTAGTGTTATTATTTGGTTCCCTCTCTCTCCTCCCTCCATCTCTGAACACAGGTGACAAACTACACCTGTAACAGAGGAGAAATGTATATATTTGGGTGCTATCAAGTCTCCTGGGTTCCAGGCCTGGGAGGAACATGAGTATTGCCACCCATACCATGTTTTGTTAGTTTCAGCCTGAGGGCCATGTATTTGTAATAAACATCCCTCAACTTTCGCATCAGAGAATGTGGTCCTGCGATTCCTTTTATACATATGGTCCAGGCAACAGACTGTCTGTGACACTCATCCAGACAATTCCACCGATCTATCGATCGCTCCATACGTTGAGTCTGAAAATGCCAACCCTGGAAGTCGTTTGTGCTGACGTCAAAATGGGGGCATTTTACAAGACAAATTCATCAGCGATTTCGATCGTCTCAAACCAATCAAAGTATCAAAGCCAATGACATGATTCTTCTATACATAGACCATAGTAATTACTACCCAGGGTGTAATTGCTTAATATGACCACTAGGGAGCACACCTCTCATGCCCTCTCTTGGTCCTCATGGTGGTATCAGGAAGCATGTTCTCTCCCCATGTACACAAGCCCTGTCAGTGTGATGATTGAGCTCTCTATACATTGAAGAAACCATATTATAAATTCATAGCCCATAGCACAACAATCATCTTACCAATTTCAGGTAAATGACAGCATGTCAGTGTCTATACTTACAGGTCTTTCTGAAAGGTGTGTACTGATTTGATTGCCCTCTAAACATGGTTGACCATGGAGACCGAGTCTGATTCTGTGCTCTCTTACCTTTGTGGGGCCACGCTCTCTTACTTCTGTGGGGCCACAGCCCTCCAGGTAGGGTGGTCCCTCCGCTGACAGATATACTGCTAATGCTTATTATTATATTATTATATTATATATATTATTATTTGCAAGAGAGCACTCGGACCTGGAAAAGAACAGAGAGGCGATTGAGAGGAATTATTTTGTACGTATTCACCTTATTGACTGAGTGCTATTATATACTGAACAAAAATATAAACGCACCATGCAACAATTTCAACGATGTTCCTGAGTTACAGTTCATATAAGGACATCAAGTCAATTCAAATCAATTCATTAGGCCCTAATCTATGGATTTCACATGACTGGGAACACAGACATGCATCTGTTGGTCACAGATACCTTAATAAAGGTAGGGGGGTGTGGATCAGAAAACCAGTCATTATCTGCTGTGACCACCATTTGCCTCATGCAGTGTGACACATCTCCTTTGCATAGAGTTGATCAGGCTGTTGATTATGGCCTGTGGAATGTTGTTCTACTCCTGTTCAATGGCTGTGCGAAATTGCTGGATATTGGCGGGAACTGGAACCTGCTGTTGTACACGCCGACCCACAGCATCCCAAACATGCTCAATCTGTGATATATCTGGTAAGTATGTAGGCCTAGGAAGAATTGTGAGATTTTCAGCTTCCAGGAATTGTGTACAGATCCTTGCGACAGGGGGCTGTGCATTTTATGCTGAAACATGAGGTGATGGTGGTGGATGAATGGCACGACAATGGGCCTCAGGATCTCGTAGCGGTATCTCTGTGCAATCAAATTGCCATCGATAATATGCAATTGTGTTCATTATCCGTAGGTTATGCCTGCAAATACTATAACTCCACCGCCACCATGGGGCACTCTGTTCACAACGTTGACATCAGGAAACTGCTCGCCCACACAACACCATACATGTTGTCTGCGGTTGTGATGCCGGTTGGACGTACTGACAAATTCTCTAAAACAAAGTTGGAGGTGGTTTATTGTCGAGAAATGAACATGAAATTCTCTGGCAACAGCTCTGGTGGATATTCCTGCAGTCAGCATGCCAATTGCACGCTCCCTCAAAACATGAGACATCTGTGGCATTGTGCTGTGTGACAAAACTGCACATTTTAGTGTTGCCTTTTACTGTCCCCAGCACAAGGTGCACCTGTGTAATGATCATGCTGTTTAATCAGCTTCTCGATATGCCACACCTGTCAGGTCAATGGATTATCTTTGCAAAAGAGAAATGCTCACGAACAGCAATGTAAACAAATGTGTGCTCAAAATTTGAAAGAAACAAGCTTTTTGTGCGTATGGAACATTTCTGGGACCGTTTATTATAACTCATGAAACATGGGACCAACACTTTACATGTTGCGTCTATATTTTGGTTCAGTGTAGATAAATACAGGGTGGCGCTGTTGCTGGTGTGCTCATAAGTAATCTTGTGTGAAATTATATAGGCAACTCTTGACTGGCCATGATTTTAACTGCAGCAAAGAGGTACAGCCTATGTAAGAATAATAGATTAACATAACTGCAATATTAAATACAAAAGTTCAGCAAGGAAAAGCCTAGAAATAATATGCTTTACCCACTAAGCACAGCCCGACATCTCTTGGATGTCTTTTTTTTGTCCTGTCGTCTTTTTTTGCAGGTTGGCATTTATTGTCATGAATCTTGCCCTGGAGGCAGCACTGCGGAGTTGTCACGAGCTGGCACAGCCACAAAGTCATAAAATCTAATTTTAAACCTAACCCTAATCTTAACCACACTGCTAACCCTAATGCCTAACCCTAACCTTAAATGATGACCAAAATCCAAATTTATGTATGCATACATTTTTACGATTCAGCTGGCCCATCTAGCAGATATCGCTCAGTTCTGCCTTTTGGAGCAAGATTCATGACAATAAACTTTCATCTGCTCTTTTTTATGGTGCGGCCAAAACAGGCATTGATTTGAACAACTTCCACGTACGTTCATTTTGGGTCAGGTCCAGACCAAATCTGAACCAATCATAGACGTCTATGTTTGGTTCAGATTTGGTCTGGTCCAGACTGGCGTATATTTGGCCCAAGCATAGATATCTATGTTTCACAACTTTGGACAGCACAGTACCTTAGAACACAGTAGAGTACAGTACATTACAGTACAGTGAATAACAGTAAAGTATAGCACAGTACAGTAAAATACAGCACAATATAGTAGAGCACAACAGTGGACAGTAGAGTAAAGTATAGTTCAGTACAGTAGAGTATAGTACAGTGTAATGTACTCTATTTTACCCTCCTTTACTTTAATGTACTCTACTGAATTATTTACTTTTTTATCCCTTTGCCTCCCCAAATTCGTGGTGTCCAATTGGTAGTTACAGTCTTGTCTCATCGCTGCGACTCCCGTACGGACTCGGGAGAGGCGAAGGTCGAGAGCTTTGCGTCCTCCAAAACACAACCCAACCAAGCCACACTCTTTCTTGACCACTCAACCCGGAAGCCAGTCGCACCAATGTGTCCTTAACCCGGAAGCCAGTCGCACCAATGTGTCCTTAACCCGGAAGCCAGTCGCACCAATGTGTCCTTAACCCGGAAGCCAGTCGTCGGAGGAAACACCGCGAACAGGGCGACCATGTCAGCGTGCACCGCGCACGGCCCTTCCACAGGAGTCACTAGTACCCGATGGGACAAGGACATCGCTGCCGGCCAAACCCTGACCCCTAACCCGGACGGCTCTGGGCCAATTGTGCGCCATTTAGCTACTAAGGTAGCTAAACAACAACATATCAGTCATAACAACATAAAAACATTTCCGTAACCGCTACTGAGAAAGTTATTGTAGGTGAAGTGGTCTGTTGGTTTATTCTGTGTGTATGTCAGAGTTTGAATATCATCGCTGCCGTTAATTGCATGTGACATATGGGTGCAATAAGAAATACTCAATGTTGCAATCTTCAATTGGCTCCTCTTTGTGATATTACATGGATTAAACTAATATTATTGTGATATAATGTTTACTTCATAGAGAATATATGTGCCATAGAATTAATGAGCGGAACATTTGTATTTTCATTTTGCTTGCTTACTGGGTAGTCATTAAATACTGATGTCTATATTATTGAAAAACATATTCTACAATAAGCAGAATCCTCGGCCTCAGTAAAGTGATTCATTTGTATGCAGAGGAATTAAAAGAAAATTCGGGATATTCTTAACTCCATTAATGCAAAAAACAGAATAATTCAAGAGCAGTTATGTCTGAGGGAGTAAAGATAACTGCCAGATACTGTAAATGGGAAAATATAATCTGTTTTACTTTCCCCTCAGCTCTATGGTGACACCATACTCTGCAAGTAGAGCTCTGCTCGAGCCCCCTTGAGGCGCATGCCGTGTGTAATTAACATCTACATTGTGCCTCGTTTCTCTGTCTTGTCTAAACTCACCTTGGTGTGAAAACAGTTTTAACCGCCCTTCTCGGTTTCACCTGTGTCAAAAGTAACGTATTACACTGTGTGTAATTTACACATCATTTTAGTGTTTACATGGTGTGTCACATAAACTGGATAAAGGGGTGTAGTTATTCCTTCATTATGAAAATTATGTAATATTCCATATTTGTTTTGGAAAGTTTGGACATACAAATCACTCATATTTTTTTGATATAGGGAAGACTAAAATAAACTAAATTGGAAAATACCTTAATTTAGTAGTCCATCTAGTAGTGTTTACTGTCAAGTGCGTGTGCTCCGTGGGCAGGAGGGGTTAACCTGGATTAAATGTCCAATTGATGACGTTGGAGAAGTATGGAGATTCGCAACGTTGGGGAGCCCAATAAATTGTGGTGTGGCCTGCTGTCTGAAGGTAGGTAGGGCAAGTAGACTGTGGTGTGAGCAAACATATCCTACCACAGTAGCTGTCTCACCAGCCAGGAGCCCAGCAGTGTCAATGCGACTTCGCCTCTGTTCTGGGAAACAGCCCTGTCAAACGTCAGAGGACAGCGGAGAGTTTAACGTTTCAAAAGTCTCGTCTCCCTGCTCAGAGGAATGTAGGCTATGTGTGTCGTCACAGCCAAACGAAACTGTGCACTTCGACAACGTTAACAACTTGTAAAGTGGAAGATACAGCATTGCAACGGCGTGGAAGACATTTCTCATAGATGTCCACTCAATTGGAAAGAGGCCTACAGCTAGAGAAGACCAGACTTAATGCGCTGAAACTCGAATTGGGTGAGGAGATTGATGTTGAGAGTCTTGACGGATGCCTGCCCGAGGGGCGGCACGGCGACTTGGAGAAAGGAGCGAAGGTGGCGGAGGAGCAGACGGCGAAGCAGCGCAAAATGACCCGCAGCCCCAAATGCGCCCGCTGTCGGAACCACGGCGTCGTGTCTTGTCTCAAAGGCCACAAACGCTTCTGTTGCTGGCGTGACTGCCAGTGCACAAACTGTATGCTCGTGGTGGAGCGGCAGCGGGTGATGGCTGCGCAAGTCGCCCTGCGGAGACAACAGGCGACAGAGGTGAGCCATGCGGCAGGGACATCCGTATTATACTGGTGGGATAGAATTTAAGAAAGATAATTTTTATATAATCTAGGCCAAAATGCTGTAACCCTGTGAGCACGACCAGCGAAATTAAGGACTATGAAATAACACATATGGATAAACAAATTAATATGCATTGCTATTTTCCTTTAGTGATAATGAAAAAAAAAAAACGATATTTTCCACTTTTACATAAAAACCATAGGCTGTTTTTGCTTAACATTTCTGAATAGTTCATGTTAACATTTTTTAAAATTCAGTTATTCCACTCATAAAACGAATTTGTTTACACAGCATTTTGTCATACGAATTGTAGGCGTTACACCAGGGAAACTAACATATCATTATTCTGTAACAAACTAGCCTATAATATATCACATGGCTATGGCTGTGACCGTACGCCTACCATGTACAGTACCTGCCTGTATTTACTGCTCTCGTGTTTTTAAGATATATTGCCTTAAGTCATTTCGCCATGGGGTTAATGGATACAGTGCTTTCAGAAAGCATTCAAACCCCTTGACTTATTCCATATTTTGTTGTGTTACAAAGTGGGACTAAAATGGATTTAATAACAGTCATTTTTTCAATGATCTACACAAAATACTCTAATGTCAAAGTGGATTGAATCTTTTTTTTCTTCTCACCTATCTACAAACAATACCCCACAATGACAGTAAAATACTGTTTTTTAAATAAAAATATATATTGCAAATGAAAGAAATATTAAATTTTCATAATTTTTCACAGCCCTTGGTCCATACTTTGTAGAAGCAGCTGCGATTGCAGCGTCTTGGGTATGTCTGTATCAGCTTTGCAGATCTGGATTTTGGGATTTTCTCCCCATTGTTCCTTGCAGATTTTCCTCAAGATCTGTTAAATTAGATGGGGAGCGGCGGTGACCAGCAATCTTCAAGTCTTTCCACAGATTTTCAATGGCCCAACCAAAGCCCTGACTTGAATATTATGTAAATATATTTTAATGTATGTTACTTCTACCCCGTTCCTTTGCAGGGTAAGAAAGTGATCAGGGGAGCAGCCACACCATTCCGTCGCACCGCTTATCAGCGCTACACCAGAGCACCTAGCATCTTAGCAAAGAGTATCCTAGAGGGTAGGTATCAGTGATAGACCAGATCATCTACTGAAGCACCCCTAGCTAAAAGTAGTCTATCCTACACAAGTGCCTTCAGAAAGTATTCACACCCCTTGAATTACAAAGTGGGTCTAAAATGGATTTATTAGTATTTTTTCCCCCAACAATCTACACAAAATACACTGTAACGTCAAAGTGGAACAAAATGTATGAACATTTGTAAAAAAATAAATAAAAAAATAAAAATAAACACTATATCATGATTAGGTAAGTATTCATCATCAAATCAAATGTTATTTGTCACAATGCGCCGATAACAATAGGTGAAACCTACCGTGAAACCAACAAAGCAGTTCAAGAAATAGAGTTAAGAAATGTTTTACTAAATAAACTAAAGTAAAAAAAAAAAAAAATAACGAGGCTATTTACAGAAGGTACCAGCACCGAGTAAATGTGTGGGGGGTACAGGTTAGTCGTGGTAATTTGTAAAGTGACGATGCATAGATAATAAAAAGTTAGTAGCAGCGGTGTAAAATCAAAGGGGCAGAGGGATCAATGTAAATAGTCCAGGTGGCCATTTGTTTAATTGTTTAGCAGTCTTATGGCTTGGGGGTAGAAGCTATTAAGGAGCCTTTTGGCCCTAGACCTGGCGCTCCAGTACTGTTTGCCATGCGGTAGCAGAGGGAACAGTCTATGACTTGGGTGACTGGAGTCTTTTTCATTTTTGGGGGGCCTTCCTCTGACAGCGCCTAGTACATAGGTCCTGCATGTCAAGAAGCTTGGCCCCAGGGATGTACTGGGTTGTACGCCCTACCCTCTGTAGCATCCTTAGGGTCAGATGCCGAGCAGTTGCCATACCAGGCGGTGATGCAACCGGTCAGGATGCTCTCGATGATGCAACTGTATAACCTTTTGAGGATCTGGGGACCAATGCCAAATCTTCTGAGTCTTCTGAGGGGGAAAGGTGTTGTTGTGCCCTCTACTGTCTTGGTGTGTTTGGACCATGGTAGTTCATTGGTGATGTGGACACTAAGGAACTTCAAACTCTCTTCAAACTGGGGGCGGCCTGTCAGGAAGTCCAGGATCCAGTTGCTGAGGGAGGTGTTTAGTCACAGGGTCCTTAGTTTAGTGATGAGCTTAGTGGGTACTATGGTGAACAGAATGCTCACATACAGTGAGGAGAACAAGTATTTGATACACTGACGATTTTTGAAGGTTACAAAGCATTATCTGTGGATCTGTTGGAGCAGTATGCGAATTGGAGTGGGCCTAAGGTTTCCGTCATGATGGTGTTGATGTGAGCCATGTCCAGCCTTTCAAAGCACTTCATGGCTACCGACGTGAGTGCTATGGGGCGGTAATCATTTAGGAAGATTACCTCCACTTTCTTGGGCACAACGACTATGGTGATCTGTTTGAAACATGTAGGTATTACAGACTCGGTCAGGGAGAGGTTGAAAATGTAATTGCAGACACTTGCTAGTTGGTCCGTGCATGCTTTGAGTGCACGTCCTGGTAATCCGTCTGGCCCACATCGACTATGGAGAGCGTGATTTCCCTGGGTTTCCCTTTATAGTTTTCATGCTTTGCCACATCCGACGAGTGTAAGAGCCAGTTAGTAGGATTCATTCTTAGTCCTGTATTGACGCTTTGCCTGTTTGATGGTTCGTCAGAGGGCATAGCATCATTTCTTAAAATTGTCCGGATTAGTGTCCCACTCCTTGGAAGTGGCAGCTCTAGCCTTTAGCTCGGTGGGGATGTTGCCTATAATCCATGACTTCTGGTTGGGATATGTACGTACAGTCACTGTGGTTGTCGATGTCGTCTATGCACTTATTGATGAAGCCAGTGACTGAGGTGGTATACTCCTCAATGGCATTGGATGAATCCCGGAACATATTCCAGCCTGTACAAGCAAAACAGTCCTGTAGCGTAGCATCCGCGTCATCTGACCACTTCCGTATTGAGCGAGTCACTGGTACTTCCTGCTTTAGTTTTTGCTTGTAAGCAGGAATCAAGAGGATAGAATTATGGTCAGATTTGTGAAATGGAGGGCGAGGGAGAGCTTTGTATGAGTCTCTGTGTGTGGAGTAAAGATGGTCTAGAGTTTTTTTTCTCCTCTGGTTGCACGTGACATGCTGCTCGAAATGAGGTCAAATGGATTTAAGTTTGCCTGCATTAAAGTTCCCAGCCAGTTGGAGTGATGCTTTTGGATGAGCATTTTCTTGTTTACTTATGGCCTTATACAGCTCTTTGAGTGTGTTCTTAGTGTCAGCATCGGTTTGTGGTGGTAAATAGATGGCTACGAATAATATAGATGAGAACTCTCTTGGTAGATAGTGGGGACTACAGCTTATCATGAGGTATTCTACCTCAGGCGAGCAATACCTCGAGACTTCTTTAATATTTGGCATCGCGCACCAGCAGTTATTGACAAATAGACACACACCCCTGCCCCTCATCTTATGAGACATAGCTGCTCTGTCCTGCCGATGCATGGAGAATCCAGCCAGCTTTATATTATCCGTGCCGTCGTTTAGCCACGTCTTGTGGAAACATAAGATATTACAGTTGTTTATGTACCGTTGGTAGGATAGTGTTAATCGTAGATCGTCCAGTTTGTTTTCCAACTGCACGTTGGCCAATAAATAATACAGAGGGTAGTGGTGGTTTACCTACTCGTCTGCAAATTCTTACAAGGCACCATACCTCTTCATGCAGATAACAGGGATTTGGGCCTTGTCTCGTTAAAGCAGTATATCCTTCGCGTCAGACTTATGAGTTACAAACAATGCGACAAAACAAACAAAATAGCACAGTTGGGTCAATACACGTTAAAATCCCCTTTGGCATCGATTACAGCGGTGAGTCTTTCTGGGTAAGTCGAAGTGCTTTCCACACTGGGATTTTGTGTGAAGTCCCTGAGCGGGTTCCTTCCTCTCTGGCAACTGAGTTTGGAAGGATAGCTGTATTTTTTGTAGTGACTGGGTGTATTGATACTCCATCTAAAGTGTAATGAATAACGTCATGCTCAAAAGGAATATTCAATGTCTTTTATCTGTATTTTCTTTTACCAATCTACCAATAGGTACCTTTCTTTGCGAGGCATTGGAAAACCTCCCTGGTCTTTGTGGTTGAATCTGTGTTTTAAATTCACTGTTCGACTGAGAGGCCTTACAGATACTTGTATGTGTGGGGTACAGAGATGAGGTAGTCATTCAACAATTATGTAACCTTTTACTGCAGTGGGCTAAATCAGGTTCACACATAGTGTTTCTTGGTAGTCTTAAACAAATCTGTTTCGAAATAGAAGTATACACCACACACACATGGTTATGGGCTTAAACAAAATAACACACCTGTATCATATAGAGATGTATTACATTTTGAGTTTGCATCCCAACATTACACTGTTTACCACAGCATTGTTGATTACTCGTTTCTGATTGGATAGGGATGCATTCTAGAATGGACATTAAAATCCGATAACGGAACAGTTGGAAAAGATATCAGGACAACTTGCAATCATGACCCAATAATATACGCCGACACATGCAGACCGTACTTGCTGCAAAGTTACAGAAAGCTAAACCAACAACTACACAAATGGAAATAGGTTACATTGTAAACGCAGGTCCAATAAGGAAAGAACATAGCTAGCGAGCAAAGGTTTGTTTTTGCAGAGACATATTTTTTTTTGGAGCATCTGATGACCTAACGTGGTGAGTGATGAACATGCATTTCTCCTGTCCCCCTCCACCGCTAAAGCTGTCAAATCCTTCCACGTTTCAGGTTTTACCAGCTGTTTTTTAGCAACTGATTTTTGAATTTGGTTTTCGTATTGGCAGGTTTGCTAGCAACAAACTATTTAGCTATTTTCTTGCCTAGTGTTTGATATGCAACGCAATATCCTCGTAATTAACAGTCAGTATTGACGAGTGTCCGGACAAGGAGGCAAACTTTTCTAGCTATGCCAAGCAAAATCGGGCATTATCAGCTCATTGTTATGGATGTATCCAAATGAATGTGAATATAAAACAGCTAATTTGCTGTTATTCTGGCTGCAGAGGTCGTGAATGTGTTAGCCGTAGCTAGCTGGTTAGCTAGCAAGCAGGGGATACGAATGTATCCAGCGACCATGGCAACGGACGATAAAGAACGAACGAACGACCGGGTCGCGTCAATAAATATCGAACCAATCGAACATGTGACTGGGTCGTGTCTCTCGCAACCAAAAGATGAGAAAGTATGAATGAGCTTTTTTTTTTTTTAAATGAAAATATCAACAAACAAAATGTCGTTTCTACCGGTAAATATGTGCTTATCGTTGTTTTCTTTGTCAACTGTGGTATAAGTGGGATAAAAGCCTCCGTTCTGTACATTACCGTGGAAAAATGAACTCGACTCTCTCGTTCGGATGTATCGTCCATTATTTCCAAGGTAATGTACAGAACGGAGGCGTTTAGCCCTTAGTTATATAAAATACATCACTGAAGATTGAACTATGACACTATCTGACATATAAACACCAGATTAAAAAATATATATATATATTATGAAATTATGAAAGTACAGAGTGAGTCCTTGCAACTTATTATATGACTAGTTAAACACATTTTTACTCCTGAACTTTAGGCTAATAACTAAGGGGTTGAATACTGAGTGACTCGAGACATTTCAGCTTTTAAAAAATTATTCATTTGTAGGCATTTCGAAAACATAATTCCACTTTGACTTTATGTGTAGGCCAGTGACAAAAAAAACAACTAAATGTAATCATTTTAAATTCAGGCTGTAGCACAAGAAAATGTGAAAAACATGTTAAGGGGTGTAAATACTTTATGAAGGCACTGTAGATTAGAGGATGAAGCTTCATTAGCATCTAGCTCATTACCCCATCTCCTGTCCCAGACCAGACAGTGGGCTACACCACACGGGATAAGTCAGTAATTACACTGCCTGTTTCGTCTATAGGGACTAGATCTGTTTGTATTTTATTTATGGTAATTAAAATTATGCAAATGGAGGTTATGGAATTACAAGCTGTGTTTACCAGCGAGCGGCTGGGAGACAAAATGATGAGGTCACGTTACCTCTACGTTCCCCTGAGTAAGCACATGTACACGCACTACAGCAATGTCATCACAGCTGTGTTTAGAGCATCTACTTTGGCTTTATGAATTTCAACTTCATTTACCTAAATAAAGTTGGTAAATTAACATGTTCATTGTTTAACTTCCTATTTGGTAGATTTAAGTTATTATAGTGAGACAGACTGTGTTCTCAAGGTAATCATTATACAACTTAATGACATCAGTGTTGTACATTACCCAATAGGGTACAAACTCCCTATGGCGGAGGACGGCCCCTGGTCCAAGCGATGTCACTTCCCCTCTGTCAGTGCCAGGATGAGGAAGAGGAGGGCGTTTGCTGATAAGGAGCTGGAGAGTGTGATGCTGGAGAGAGAGCTGAGACAGAGAGAGCTGGAGGACATATCAGGTCTCACCCTGCTTCACCCCCCGGCCCTGGCAGTGATGCCCGCCTCCCCCCACCACTGCTGCCCACACAAGGACCATGGGGCATCCACCTACGTGCCTGTGTACAAATACAAACCGGGCCCTGTGCTGTATGAGTGTGACTTCCACTGCTACCAGGAAGAGCTCAAGGCCAGATCAGCAGAAAGCGGTTATAATTATGGTCAGTTCATGTCAAAGTGTAACTCTAACTCTGGGGTTCTGGAACACATGGAGCAAGCCAGGGAGAGAGCACTGGAGAGCTGGGAGTGCTCCAGGAAGAGGGAGAGCTGTCGAGAGCCGTTACCCGTGCCCTTACTACAACTACAACAGCGGGGGAGTAGTTATTCTGAAGGCTCAGCTGATCTGGACAAGGATAAGGCCGTGCCAAAATGGGTCAAAGACGATCCAACCGTTCCAATGGCCATCATGCCAAAAATAGCCATCACACACTCTGACTCTCCCTCTGAACCAAAGCATATGTTTCAGGGAGAGGTAGAACCCTACAGACCCAGCAGGTTCCCAGAGCCTCACTTCCTCACACCCAGGGACTGGTCAGCAGGTGGGATTAGGCATCAGGACAGGCCTCAGATCAACTCAATGAAACCCGCAGTGGTGAGGCGGCCATTACCGTTCTCAGTAGAGTCATTGCTGAGGGCCTGAGGAACTCATGTCCATAAGTGCATTTTCTAACAACATTGGTTACTGTAAGATACATAACTAGTGAAATAATGTATTTAAGAAAATAAGTATACCCACATCTATGTCAGTATTTAGTTTTAAAAAATGTGCTCAGCATTTTTCAAAGGATTGTAAGATAGTATTTTTAGAGCACAAGGTACATGTATACAGTGGGATCCAAAATAAATGACACCCTTGATAAAGATGAGCAATAATGACTGTTGTATCAAGTAAATAATAAAGATTCTCTGCTATAATGTGCAGTGGCTTCAGGAAGTGTTCATACCCCTGGACTTTTTCACATTTTGTTGTGTTGCAGCCTGAATTCAAAATGGATTTAATTGTTGTTGTTTTTCTCACCCAACACCCCATAATAACAAATATTTTTTGTTTGTTTGACCAAATACAGAAATATCTCATTTACATAAGTATTCACACGCTATGACACTCCAAATTGAGCTCAGGTGCATCCAATTTCCTTTGATCATCCTTCAGATGTCGCCACAACTTGATTGGAGTCCACCTGTGGCCAATTCAATTGTTTGGACATGATTTAGAAAGAAACACATCTGTCTAAGGTCCCACAGTTGACAAGTCTATGTCAGAGCAGAAACTATACTATGAAGTCCAAGGAACTGTCCGTAGATCTCAGAAATATAATTGTGATGAGGCATATACAGTACCTGGGAAGAGTGTAAAACAATTTCTAGAGTGTTGAAACGTTTTCAAGAGCACAGTGATGACCAACAACCCATTGACCACTCGGACAGAACTGCATAGGTCCTTGGCTGACATGGGAGAACCTACCAGAAGGACAACCCTCTCTACAGCACTTAACCAATCTGGGCTTTATGGGAGAGTGGCCAGACGGAAGCCAATCCTGATATAAAAGAAACATGACAGCAGGCCTGAAGTTTGCAAAAAAGGCACGTGATTCTGTGGTCTGATGAGACTATTTGGCCTGAATGCAAAGCGCTATTGTCTGGAGAAAACCAGGCACAGCTCATCACCTGTTTAACATGACAGCATCATGCTATGGGGATGCTTTTCAGCAGCAGGGACTGTGAGACTGGTAAGGATAGAGGGAACAATAAATGGAGCCAAATACAGGCAAATCCTTGACGACAACCTGCTTCAGAGTGCAAACAACCTGGGGGCGAACTGGGGGCGTACATTTACTTTCAAACCGAACAATGATCCCAAGCATACAGTCAAAGCAATGTTGGAATGGCTTCAGAACAAGAATGTGAAAGTCCTTAAGTGGCCCAACCAAAGCCCAGATTTGAATCCCATTGAGAATCTTGAAGATAGCCGTTTACCACCCTCCTTCTAATTGAACAAAGCTTGAGAAAATCTGCAAGGAAGAATGGGAGAAAATCGTTTGTTTCGAATCACAGTATCCACACTGCCTGCTCCGGTCCTCCCTCTCAGGGCTAACACTGTCAAAATAAACTCTGTGGTGTTCAAAATTCCCTTTAATTCTAAAGAAAACTAACAAAGAAAGGAGTACATGGGGAGGCAGGTGGCCTGCAGCTCTGAGAGAGAAAGAACATTAGAAACCAAAGAGAAACACCTCCAAGCCTGTTCAACACTTTTCTAGTCCCCTATATACATGTTATAAAATATATGAATACAAAAACAATTGCCTCATTCCATGCCTTTGTTCAAAAATAGAACACACACACACACACACACACACAGATCAGACAGAGACAGGATGGGGCTGGTGCCAGCAATACCTACCCAGCAAACCAACATTTTTTCTACTGTATGAATGTTCCCTGAACATTCATTATGTTGCGGCAAATGTTCTCCTAACACAAAAACTATCCAGTTGTCTATATGATTATAGATTGTATATAAAACATTCGCCTGATGTAGCAAGAACCTTCCCAGAACGTTGCTCTCACATTTTGTTGTGGCGGTATGCTATAAAAACATTACTGGTACATTGTGTTATTACATTACCTGGAAGACTAATGAGAACATTTGGGCAATGTTCTGTGGTGGTTGATACAGATGTTGTGCACAACCTTCCAAGGATATTTCGTTTAAACATTTTCTGAGAGAAATGTTGGGATGTTATCATCCTATTGTTAGACAAAGCCCTAACTACAACTAGAATCTTGGGAATCTTCGCTAATGTTCTGTGAATGTCCCAGGTTTGCTGGGTAGGCAACATACGCTGTTCTTTATGCTACGCCAAGCTTGTCGCTACTTGGGTTTGTTTCAACCCGCAGCTGATCTGCATCCTTCACGATGTTTTCTTTCTTTCTCGCTTTCTTGTCCTCCATTGTAACCTGGGCGATATGAAAGCCAGATAGTTTTGACAACTCTGGACTGTGTGGCGTCAACCGTGTGGCGATAGCACACTGCTCCGGTCTTTGTGCGTCGCTCACTATCTCAGCACATCTCGGAATGCAGAAAGATAGGCCTTTCCCTCTCTTTTCTCTCTCAGGCCTTTCATAGACAGTAGGCTCTGCACTGAAGAGAGAGAGGTGTGCCCACCAGTGCCAATGACAGACAGAACAGAAGAACGTGGTGTCTGTGTCTTTAATTTAGTCTATCAATGTGGATTTAGCAATATTAAGATGTTGCGGAGGGCAGAAATTACCATTCTCACCGTAGTAGTTAAACACAAGCACCCCTCACTAAGGGAGATAATGACTTGTGTAAAGAATATAATACATGGGATATAAATCCATTTTTCCCCTCGCAAAGAGGAAGACCCAATCATTCATCCCCACATTCCATTTTGGGGCATCTTTAGATCGGCTAGAATGGTGTGATGTGGGTTTAATAGATTGTGACTTCACTCAGAATGCTAGTCGTGTCCCATTTCTCATTAGGATTGTGTGGGACAGAAATATTAGCCATATTGTTCCCTGTCTGCTCTTTGGAAACGTCTGAATCGGCTTCCTATCGGCAGTTTATTAAAAAAAATCTTTGTTTGGCCTGGGTGCGTGCGTGCGTGCGTGCGTGCGTGCGGCCAGTATCTGACAGAGCAGTTCGATGCTGTTTTAAACACAATCCGATTCATAACAGCTCTACAAAACAGCTTCAACCTCCAGTCTTTTGTCACCCACCTTTTGGCTGCTTTCAGATCCCTCCGCCCGCTTATACCTCTTTTCCATTTGAGACATATTCATTTCAGAGAGATGGTTTTAAAAAGCTTGATTTGGCCCTCAAGCTCTGCTTCCTGTACTAAACACACCGCTGCTTGGCTTGTAGCAGACCCTGACCAATCTGTTATTTCAAACCCAGACCAAGCCTCTCTCCAACCCCAACCCCAACCTCAACCTCACAACCGCCACAGGTTTACTTACTCTGCTGGCCTAGCGCAGTGCCTAGCATGAAGCCACCGGCCCGCAATGTTAGTGTAATGTATATAGTAGTGTCTGAGATCCCCTGACAGGTCATGAGCAACGATTAGTATCAGAGACAACATGGAGGCTCTTTGATCCAGCTCCTCGGATTTTCTGGATTCTGCCCTGTTCTTGAGTTTGGCAGGCAGGCTCACGCCCCGGAAGGTCCCGGAGCCCTGGCTGTCCCAGTTCAAGAACTCTGTCCCTCTACCTCAACCCTCTCCCTCTGCTAGGAGTGCTATCCCTCACAGTGTGGGCGGGCTGGACAGTGACCACTCGTACTTCACCCTCTGAGCCCAGTTAAATAAAGGCCAGTTGTATGGAGTCACGTGCCTCAGAATATACCAAGACCAGTTAAAAACTGAAGGTACTCCAATGCAACACAATATACACGACGTGTTGCACAGTAAAGTGAGCCAAAGTAACGGCACAGTAAAAGAAGAAGCAAAGTGGGTCAGTATAACAACACACTGTAACAGACACAGAAACTAGTGAATAAAACAGTATTTCTCAGGACAATTTTTTTCTCTCACTTAGGATCAAGCGGAACAGGACTGTCCTTCTCTGATCTCGACTTCGAGCCTCTCCTAAATATACACTTTCTGGTTTGGTCTAACCACCCCACATAACACTTACAGAAGCACAAACACAAGCACTTAGTAATGGACAGGCTGTGTAACTGAGACAGCCTTGGCGCAATAGACATTTCACAGCTTTAAAAACATATTTGAAACCGTCCATACAGAGTTCTCTCTCGTCTCTCCCCACATACATCTACCTGCTTGGGGATTTTCCATCCATCCACTTGGGTTGAGTGGGCAACTCCCCCCTCTGCCACTCTCTTCCCTGGCCAAGTGAACAGCTAACAGCCCCTGGCACCCACAGTTGCAGCTGTGCAGCGATACTGTTACCTTCACTTGGCCACTGGAGCTCTACCTCTGCAATATTACAAACCACACCGCAACCTCTCCTCTGTCAGCCTGCCTCAGCCCCTTTCAGCCGCACAGGCCAACAGGACCGAGGGCTACATAGAAGCTGCTGGGTCATGTGCAGTTATGAAGATAACAATTATGATTATGGTTGATGGTGATGATGATGCATTGTCATTTGGCGCCAGTGACCTTCACCTTCATCTCATTTCGTGATAGGGTTAAATCACCTCTCTATCACCAGATACAGTGACACACCACTTGTGACTCAGGGGCGTACCATTTGCATCCTAAATTGATCACTGCGACACGGAGGTGAGAGGATCTCTCTGCCTTATCCCCACCGCAGTGCTCTCGGTTTAACTTCATAGTCCATCCCAGCCTCAACCCTCACCCCCTTCACCCTCCATGCCAGGGCAGAGGCATGACAGCACAGCCAGTTCAATACTTTTATTGGCAGAGGGTGCCAGTTGTAACAGTCCTGAAAAAAAGCCTTGATCCTCCACCCTGTGAACCATTAGCGCGGTATTTACCCAGCCTGGTTCTGATTCTACCTCCAGAGTAACCCACACCAACAACATGCCTAACATATTCCCAGTCCCGGTAAGGCAATCCACCACAATGTTATTTGGGTCTCCGTCTGTAAAGCTCCGACGCTGACTTATTGGCACACTCTTAAGAATGATTGATTACCACGGGGACCAATCTCGTAAAAGGGGAAAAGTGGAGGGTTATTGACATATAAAACTATGTTTTGATGTCGGGTTACGAGACCTCTGGGGAATAACAGCTGGCAGAAGCTGAGAGCTAGAAGGGTGGGGTGCTGGAGCAAGGCAAGATGGCAAGATGTAATATTGTATGAGAAAATGTGCTGTATATGACTGACTGGAAGGCGCCACAAGATTGTGTTAGCCCGCTGAGCTAAAGCCTAGTCATTAGCGCATTAAGCAGCTGGCCCTCACCTTCCAATAACATCAGCTGTTTAAAAGCTATTTAGGGTTACAGACGTACTGTAGCTAACCATAGTTTACATAGCTAACCATCCACCTTGATCCACACACAAAGAGCGCCAGCAGAGAGAGCGGAATACCTGTGAGTGGTTAGAGTCTGGAATACAATTTACTCTAATAGCTGTGGCAATATATAGTGTCAATAAAAGGCTGCTCTTATCCATCTCAGGTTTCCATGCAGCATATGTTAGGATAATTCACAGGGATCAAACAGGTCTCCCTATTCCAGTCCTGTGTTTTGACTGGAGATCAATGTACCGGATGATGAGGTGAATGAAGCCTGTCTGTTTTTGACTTGAATTCTAAGGTCCCTATAGGTATCAAACAAACATTTGATAAAATATTGAATTTGGCTTCCTTCTTTTCATTCTGTCATTTAGTTTAGTATTGTAGCATAACCACAATGTTCCATCCTCAGTTTTCTCCTATCGCAGCCATTAAACTATGTAACTGTTTTATACTTACCATTTGCCTCATGGTGAAAACCCTGAGCAGTTTCCTTCCTCTCTGGCAACTGAGTTAGGAAGGATGCCTGTATCTTTGTAGTGACTGGGTGTATTGACACTCCATCCAAAGCGTAACTGGTAACTTTACCATGCGCAAAGGAATATTCAGTGTCTGGTTTTGTTTATTTTCACCCATCTATCAACAGGTGCCCTTCTTTGCGAGGCATTGGATCTTTGTGGTTTAATTTGTGCTTGAAATCCACTTCTCGACTGAGGTACTTTACAGATAATTGTATGTGTGGGATGTAGAGATGGGGTAGTCATTAAAAAAATAATGTTAACCACTATTATTGCACACAGAGTCCATGCAACTTATTATATGACTTGTTAACTACATGTTTACTCCTGAACTTATTTAGGCTTGACATAACAAAGGGGTTGAATACTGAGTGACTCAAGACATTTCAGTTTTTAATTTTTAATTCATTTGAACCGGTACAGTTAACTTCAGTTTGTGAGAGCCTCCTCTTTTCCATATCAGTTTGTAGCGCGACAGACCTTTTCGTGAGAAGACCAGTTTTCAGAATGTCTCCTGTTCTGAGAATCAGCGCTGCAGTTCTGCCTCTTTCCACTTAAGATGCGGAAGGCCAACATAGGCGGATGCGGTGGATTGAGACTCATGCAAAAAAAAAAAAAAAAAAAAAAAAAACATGCAAGAAAACCCCCCAGACATCTCTAGCTTAAACAGACATATTTTGATTGGGATATGTTAATTAGATTGACAGTCAGCCCCAGTTTAACGTCTGGTCATTATGTGTCACACACACTTTTTGAAATGAAACACTTCCTTTTAATTTGATCGCTAAATCTCTGTTTTGACAGATGACCTTCACGAGTATGTTGGCAGATCCATAAGAAGCTGAACATTGAGTCAAGCCTGTAGACCGGAGTAACCCGCGCCTGCTCGACGCTCCAACTGACTGACCACATTCAACATGAATGATTCTGTATATCACTCTACATCTTGTATAAGGTTACTTGTCATGATAGTGCATAAACCGATTTTTACGTCTAACACGGTCCAGTGCAGGCTAGGGCAAAGCAGCATGACACACAATGAATAAACACAGGTACAATCATGGTGTAGAATTACAGACATCAATCAGAAAGACTTCCACTGACACTTCATTGACTGAAATGGAAAGAGAAGGGGATTCTACTCTCTGAAGGTGATGGTATCTATTACTATGCAACGGTATTGACTGCCTCCCGTTTATGTGGTGCTTGTGGGAAAACGGCTGCACTTGATTCAGATGAGTAGGACTACGCATTACTTCAGGCTTTCCACCGGTAATGAGGAATGCCTTAGAGAAAGACTATGGGAACCACAGACTGTGAGACTGTTTCTCGTATGGAGGAGAAGATCATTTACACTCTCAGAATGGTACACACACACCGCACCGGCTGTGTGGGCACACGCACGCAAATACAACACACGATCACAGTCTCACTACAGAATGAGACATTCGTCCACGTGCTCCAAATTTCGCAGTTGCTCCACGCACAAACGTGTTTTTGTTGCTCCTGCATCTTTCCATTTCTCCAAAACATTATTTAAAAAATGTGATTTAATTTATTTAAACTAGGCAAGTACATTAAGAGCGAATTCTTACTTACAATGACTGCATACTCCGGCCAATCCGTACCCTAACCCGGATGACGCTGGGCCAATTGTGCACCGCCCCATGGGACTCCCGATCACGGCCGGTTGTGATACAGCCCAGGATCAAACCCGGGTCTGTAGTTTAGGCGAGGTGCTGGCTAGCGGAGTAGAACACTTGAAAAATAAAAGGAGGGCCGCAAACTCTAGGAGCTCAGATGCAATAATGCAATAACCTAATAACCAACGTTTTTGACAGACAAGTTGTCTTCATCAGGGTGTAATGACAAACACTGCAGGTCACTAGTTTATATAGTGTCAAAGGACACACAGGTGTCTGTAATCATGGCCGAGTGTGTCTTGATATCATTGGTTAATTCAGAGATATCAATAGAACATGCAAAGAAACATGAATGAATAGCGTACGATCATGGATACAATTTGGCTACACAGGCCTACGAACATTTACAATGAAACACAAAATCACAACAATGGCAAAGTCACAATAATCACAAGACTGGCTTCAGATCAAAGTCTACGTCGAGACCGAAGGGGACCAAGGGTCTTTAAATGAAAGATCCAGGCAGCCTCTCGTTTTAACAATAAATTGTCGAGGTCACCCCCTCTCCTAAGGAGGGTGACGTGTTCGATGCCGATATAACATAGGGACGAAATCGAGTGGTTCGCTTACCAAAAAGTGGGCCGCAACTGGGTACGTCGAGTTCTTTCACCTAATGGTGCAACAATGCTCCGAGATTCGTACTTTTGATTCACGCTTCGTTTTACCCACATCTTTTTTTTTTACCACAAGGACTAAGATAAATAAGTTCCTTAGTAGAGCGCGTGATAACACCTTTGATTGGGATCTGTTTCCCTGTTTGGGGTTGTGTGAAGGATCTACATTTGAAGATTTTGCATCTGAGCTCCTAGAGTTTGCGGCTCTCCTTTTCTTTCCAAGGGTAAAGTTTAAACATTCATTCCAAATGGTTAAGGTTTGGGATAGGTTTTGGATAGGTTTGGGATAGGGTTAAAACCAAAACATTGAAAACCAGTGTCCTCGACTGGGGTCGAACACGCAGCCTTCTGATCCATATTCATGGGATTATCCATTACCAGCCTAATTGATGGTAATAACGCTCAATGATGCCCCTAGTGGCTGGTTTAAAAGTAATTTCCCGACATCCTCAGGATATGTTTAGACGACCAATTTTCACATCAATCTTGAACAATTTGGCTGTGCAAGCATGCACACACGCACACACAAATACACACACTCTCAAACAGACTCTCAAGTAAGACAAAAGATAACACACACTGTCCTAGTTTCTTATAGAATCACTCAACCACACACACATACTCCATAATACACATTCTCTGCTCAGACACACACAGATGTACACACACACTCTTGTTAAACAGTCACCAACGTCATGGCAAACTTAAACTGAGTCGTCTCGCACAGACAATCATGAGAGTGGAGTAGAAACAGTTGCTCTTTATAACCAGCTAGCTCCGTGTCAATATTACTCTTTCCCCCTCAGTGCACACAGCACAGGGCTCTGTTTCCCCACACCATCAGGCCTACCTGCCTGCCGGCCTTCAACCTCTCACCTTCCCTTCCGACCTGGGGCTGTCTTTGGAGCCTGCTCTGTTTCTGACACACACACACACACACACACACACACACACACACACACACACACACACACACACACACACACACACACACACACACACACACACACACACACACACACACACACACACACCTGCTTTAACAACACCTCCACCTGAGACACATACACACACAGGGACACGGACATACAAAACCTGCTTTCATACATCCATTTCAGACACACACACCACATTCACACACAGCCTAATCGTATGTGTCACTACCACTCAGGCCCCCTCCCCTCTCCCTCCACTCCACCCACACTTGGCTGAAGGCTTTTTCCCAAAAAATATTTGGGCTGTAACAGAAGCCGTTCTGTCTTGTGTTTTCACTTCAAACAAACCTATTAATCACCTTAATCGCCCTCAATTAACCCCCCTGCACCAGATGGTCTCTCTGCACGTCAGACCAAGAGGAACCAACCGCTCGGCGCTCGCCTCCGTCGCCCCCCAGCCGGCTCGTCCAAACAGGTGATAAATCACCCACAAGGCACCTCTCCTGCGCCAGCGCAAGGTAATTCACATAACATCACTGTACCGGATGACAAAACATTAGCCACAGGGAAAAGGCCATTTGAAACCTGGAGAGGAGAGATGGGTGGATTTGTTAGTGTCACTGACTTTGGGAACAGGGGAAATCCCCAGTGTGGAGTGAAGTGAAGTAGAGAGAGAGAGAGAGACGAGGGGATGAAGAGAAAGAAAGAGAAAGGTAGCGAGAGAGAGAGAGAGTAGAGACAAATGAAAGGCACTGAGCGATGTTACGCTTGAGCGCCTTGTGTATCCCCTTTACTGCAATAACTTATTGAGTTACTTACACTGGTGCTCTGCCAAATGTTTGATATCTAAGACGAAAGTATGTGGCTTTGAACACATACTTACAGATGGCTCTCTCCTGTTACAACACTGAGAGGCTTGGATCATCACAGACTTCGGGGAGGCAAGGCAGCGTGTTGACAGGTGGGACAAGACTAGATTTAATAAGAGACAGTTGTAGCAATTGCGATGTGACATTTACACCCAACACTCGTGTGTGTCATATAGTCCATGGAAAAACTCAGAAAGAAAAACAACTGGATGGTTGTGAATCACGCAATTAGAGCTAAGAAGATATTTACTGAAGAAACTAAAGTGAATTGAAATTAAAACAATTAACACACAGGAAAATTACGGAACAACAACGAGGCTATATACAGCGTGTACCAAGTCAATGTGCAAGGTTACAGGTTTGTCGAGGTCATTTGTAAAGTGACAATGCATAGATAATAAACAGCGAGCGACACTATCATAATAGTGTGTAGTGGACAGAAAATCTAAATGACGGACAGGAAGGAGAGAACATGGCAGACTCAAGCTAATGTTTTCAGCTAGTGCGTTAGCTAGTGTCTATTTGAGAACACCTCATTGCGTTGATTGTGGTATCGTTACACGTGAAGACTCTGCTATACCGTTATAAATCCATCTTGAGACCTCTTTAAACCTCCACCCACTCACTGACCTGTGATCAGTCAAGCCCTTGGTTGTGTGTAAAGCCCCTTGACACCCAGTCTCACAGCCCTGTTATGGCAACAGCTCTTCTAGAAGGCTGTGGTGACAGGTAGATGGTCCTGGAAGAGCATAGCGAAGGGGGTAATTGTCAGGCTTTCGTAGTCACTGAGTGATTCTTAACACAATGGGCACAGGTATGTTTCTTGTGTATTCAGTAGAGATGAAGGAGTAGCAGGGGGACTGTTTGCTCATTTTGGCTGAGACCCAATGGGAGTTTAATAAGACACACTAGTTCAGTGGATCACTAGGCCTTAGCTCTGAACACAAAACATGGCTTATAGAGGGTTGATTGGATAACTAGCTACGTCTCAGAGTATATGCAGGGTTAATCAGCAGCGGCTTGACAACACGGTTCTGCTGTGAGCGTAATGGTTAAACATGTGTTGTGGGGATTATACCAATGTAGACCGTCTCTCTCCCTTTGAACCAGAGCAGGAGAGTGAGACAGACGCAAAGACACACGCACGCACACATACACACACACACACACAGAGGGCCCTGTGGGAGCCGTTCCGGACCAGAGGTCGATCAGGCCAATGTTCACATACTTCCCCTCCGAGACCATTTCAATTACACTTTCATCCCATCACATAGGTTATATACAATACAAAAATACTGTATCAAAGTATAAAATGAAATAATTTCCCTTTTTTTTTAGCATACAGTTTTTCAATTATTTATTTCATACAATCTATTTATCAAGGTTGACAGTTAATTATGGACCTGACTGTATGTGCATACTGTATGTACTCACAGATTAGCCTATAGACAACCCTTCCTCCAGTGTATTAACAGCTACTTTATAGAGACAGGAGAGTTGTGATCGTGGAATATACACTACATTAGATTGTATAACAGCGTAAGAGTGTGTTTGATTCTTTCGGCAAAAGTGACTATTTATTATTCAAATAAAAATGTACAGCGGAAAGTATTCAGACCGTTTCGTTATTTCGTTACTTATTCTAAAATTAAATAAGTATTCAGACCCTTTGCTATGAGACTTGAAATTGAGCTCAGGTGCATCCTGTTTCCATTGATCATCCTTGAGATGTTTCTACAACTTGATTGGAGTCCACCTGTGGAAAATTCAATTGATTGGACATGATTTGGAAAGGCACACACCTGTCTACTGTATATAAGGTCCCACAGTTGACAGTGCCTGTCTGAGCAAAAACCAAGCCATGAGGTTGAAGGAATTGTCCATATAACTACGAGATAGGATTGTGTCGAGGCACAGATCTGGGGAAGGGTACCAAAACATTTCTGCAGCATTGAAGGTCCCCAAGGTTTACAGTGGCCTCCATCATTCTGCAGCATTGTCCCAAAGAACACAGTGGCCTCCATCATTCTTAAATGGAAGAAGATTGGATCCACCAAGACTCTTCCTAGACCTGGAGAAGAGCCTTAGTCAGGGATGTGACCAAGAACCCAATGGTCACTCTGAAAGAGCTCCCGAGTTACTCTGTGGAGATTGGACAACCAGGTGCGATGGTGTGGGGTTGCTTTACTGGTGACACTGTCAGTGATTTCTTTAGAATACAAGGCACACTAAACCAGCATGCCTACCACAGCATTCTGCAGCCATCCCACCTAGTTTGTGCTTAGTGGGACTATCATTAGTTTTTCAACAGAACAATGACCCAACACACCTCCAGGCTGTATAAGGGCTATTTGACCAAGAAGGAGAGTGATGGAGTGCTGCATTATATGCCATGGCCTCCACAATCACCCGACCTCAACCCAACTCTTTCAAGACTGTCGGAAAAGCATTCCAGTTGAAGCTGGTTGAGAGAATGCCAAGAATGTGCAAAGCTGTCATCGAGGCAAAGGGTGGCTACTTTAACACCTTTTGATTCCATATGTTTTATTTCATAGTTTTGATGTCTTCACTATTATTCTACAATGTAGAAAATAGTTTTAAAAAATAAAGAAAAACGCTTGAATGAGTAGGTGTGTCCAAACCTTTGACTGGTACTGTATGTAAATGTCATATTTCCAATTTTAATTTGTAATACATTTGCAAAAATGTCTAAAACTTGGTTTTGCTTTGTCATGATTTGGTATTGTGTGTGGATTGATGAGGAACAAAAACGATTTAACCAATTTGAAAATAAAGCTGTAACGTAACAAGATGTGGGAAATGTAGAAAGGTAACAAAAGCTCCCTTTTTAAAGTCCAATAATAAGACGTTACTTCAAACAAAGAGCACTGTCTTCTATTGTTGGACACCATTGCACAAGTGATATAACAGTAGAGTATGTACTACAAAAAATGTTTTACCACAACGCTGAAGCTCCTCTCCTCCGTTTAATAAACAAATCAAAAACAAATATATCTGGGGCAGCAAGTGGCGCTATTTCTACTAATACGGATTTCAGCTTTAACAACAACAAAAAACTATCACTAGCTATGTTTCCATGAACTTGTCCAGTGATTTTTTTGTCGACATTTACAAAGTTTGCCTGCTTTTCTCTTGAACTATCTTGTGTCACTGAAAACAGCTGGACGTAGTGACGTCACACCTTAAAATATTGTATAAAATAAGAATGTAAAATGTCAGAATAATAGTAGAAATAATTATTTCAGCTTTTATTTCTTTCATCACATTCCCAGTGGGTCAGAGGTTTACATACACTCAATTAGTATTTGGTAGCATTGCATTGCCAAGTCGCAGTTGTAAATGAGAACTTGTTTTCGACTAGCCTACCAGGTTAAATAAAGGTGAAATAAAAATAATAATAATAAAGTATTCCTCCTTGACTGAGTCAGGTTTGTAGGCCTCCTTGCTCGCACACGCTTTTTCAGTTCTGCCCACAATTTTTCTATGGGATTGAGGTCAGGGCTTTGTGATGGCCACTCCAATAAATTGACATTGTTGTCCTTAAGCCATTTTGCCACAACTTTGGAAGTATGCTTGGGGTCATTGTCCATTTGGAAGACCCATTTACGACCAAGCTTTAACTTCCTGACTGATGTCTTGAGATGTTGCTTCAATATATCCACATCATTTTCTCTCCTCACAATGCCATCTATTTTGTGAAGTGCACCGGTCCCTCCTGCAGCAAAGCACCCCCACAACATGATGCTGCCACCCCTGTGCTTCACGGTTGGGATGGTGTTCTTTGGCTTGCAAGCCTCCCCCTTTTTCCTCCAAACATAACGATGGTCATTGTGGCCAAACAGTTCTATTTTTGTTTCATCAGACCAGAGGACATTTCTCCAAAAAGTACGATCTTTCTGCAGTTGCAAACCGTAGTCTGGCTTTTTTTATGCGGTTTCTTCCTTTCTTCTTCATTGCTGAGCGGCCTTTCAGGTTATGTCGATATAGGACTCGTTTGTGGATATAGATACTTTTGTACCTGTTTCCTCCAGCATCTTCACAAGGTCACTTGTTGTTGTTCTGGGATTGATTTGCACTTTTCGCACCAAAGTACGTTCATCTCTAGGAGACAGAACACATCTCCTTCCTGTGTGGTATGACGGCTGCGTGGTCCCATGGTGTTTATACTTGCGTACTATTGTTTGTACAGATGAACGTAGTACCTTCAGGCGTTTGGAAATTGCTCCCAAGGATGAACCAGACTTGTGGAGGTCTACAATGTTTTTTTCTGAGGTCTTGGCTGATTTCTTTTGATTTTCCCATGATGACAAGCAAAGAGGCATTGATTTTGAAGGTAGGCTTTGAAATACATCCACAGTTACACCTCCAATTGACTCAAATTATGTCAATTAACCTATCAGAAGCTTCATGACATAATTTTCCTGGAATTTTCCAAGCTGTTTAAAGGCACAGTCAACTTAATGTATGTAAACTTTTGACCCACTGGAATTGTGATACAGTGAATTATAAGTGTAATAATCTGTCTGTAAACAATTGTTGTAAAAAATGACTTGTGTCATGCACAAAGTAGATGTCCTAACCGACTTTCCAAGACCATAGTTTTTTAACAAGGAATTTGTGGAGTGGTTGAAAAACTAGTTTTAGTGACTCCAGCCTAAGTAAACTGTAAACTTCCCACTTCAGCTGTATCTGTTTGATGTCTCAGGTAGCCTTCAAGAGCTAGCATGGACGGAATGCAAGAATTGACAAATATTTGTCATAGGCCTATTGTAATTATCATGTGCCTAAGCCTACTTATCGTCAGAGTCCGTTTCATGGTGAACCTTGCACTCATGTAATAAATCTGAAACCCTTTTTTAAATTGCGGGCATTCTTGAAAGTCAAGACAATCCTTGCCCTGCAAAGAAACATTATTTTATTGGTGAGTAAAATAGATTTTCCAAGCAGTAGGCATTTTCGTGATGACATCACGGGCCCGCAACTTCAAAATGATTCAACAATCACCATTTATTTGAAAAACACTGTTTCCATCATACATTTTCTCAATAAAGGAAGTTTGACCAAAAGAAAAATACACCCCTGTCGAACGGATCAAATGATAGTCGATATTTCAAAAAATGGTCTCCTACATCTGACGTGTCCGTTACATGGCTTATTGAGTCGAATAAACCTGGTTCAATGGAAACCTGCCTACTCAGGATTGAAAGGCCACTTCTCTGACACTGAATATAGTGTTGTGAATATTGACTGAGTAGCAATCAGAGGCAGTGGAAGGTTTTACTCACTGAAGTCTTTAACTCCACTCTCTCCTCACCATGTCCCCATCATTAACACACCGAGTGAAGAGTACCGACTCGAGACCATTATTTATCAATCATTATCGTGTGTGTGGAGGGAGGAAAGCCATTCCCTTCCCTGCTAGTTTCCACTGAGTATAGTACTCAATCACTGCCCTCCTAGTCACGGACACCAGAGAAAGGATCTCAAATCGCATCCTTTTCCCTATGTGGTGCACTACATTTGACCAGGGCCCATAGGGTTCTGGTCAAAAGTAGTGCACTATGGAGAGAATAGGGTGCCATTTGGGGTGCACACCCAAATTATCAGCAGGAATTAAATTGGCTGCTGAACTACCACCACTCTGAACCATGAGAAAATACAGCTCCAGCAGCTGACAAATGGGGCTAGTTTTTTCCCCAAAATGACCGAGTATTATGAGGTTGTGGATGGATGGCTGACAAAAATAGGTTTGACATTAACAAGTTCTGTTTAACTTAAGGGGTTCATGCACCGATGAGAGGAGCTGCTCTGTCGATTTTGGATATTGTGTTCCACTTAAGCGGCCTGGGCTTTTCCTGAGTGGAGCACGGCACGCAGAACAGACTGAAACACTGAATCTACTTTCAGCTTTCAGGGGATTTCACATTGTCCGTTTTCTCGTGATTTATTAAATGAGAATATTGACTTGCATTGCACAATGATACAGTATATGCATGAACCTTTTTCACCTACTGTAAAGTCACAGGAACTTATGAACATATGCTACAAGCTGAGGAGCCTCGTTAAGACAATCAGAGTGTAGATTCTCTCTGTTTGTTTGTCATCACCCTCTCCACTCTGTCTAGTAATGTTACACCTAACAGGGTCACAATCTGGGAGAATGTAGGTCAATATGTATGGGTCACACACACACACACACACACACACACACACACACACACACACACACACACACACACACACACACACACACACACACACACACACACACACACACACACACACACACACACACACACACACACGGGACAATGGAGATACTGGGACTTATTGTAACGCCTGTCGTAGGTGGAAGTAGGAGAGGACCAAGGTGCAGCGTGGTAAATGTCCATGTTCATATTTATTATAACTCAGAACACTAAGACCAAAATAACAAAAATAGACCAACACGAAACAGTTCTGTCTGGTGCAGACACAGAGACAGAAAACAACTACCCACACCCATAGTGGGAAAACAGGCTGCCTAAGTATGGTTCTCAATCAGAGACAACGATTGCCAACTGCCTCTGATTGGGAACCATACCAGGCCAAACACATAGAAATACAAAACCTAGAGTACAAAACATGCCCACCCCAACTCACGCCCTGACCAAACTAAAACAGCATAAAAAAGAAACTAAGGTCAGGACGTGACACTTATAGGATTGTCAGACTGGGTGTCAGCCCTGATGCCTCCACCCCTCCTTCTCCTATCCTATTCTCCCATCCCTCCATCTCCCTCCAGCCATCTCAATCTATCTCAGCCCTATCACTGACATGGTTCTGCACTGCTCTGATCTACCATGCTATCCTATCTCTGTGGGTAAAACTACACTGCGTCTGTCTGTCTCCAGAATTACAGTACAATAAGTGACACAGTCTCACCCAGTACAGAGAAAACACAGAGGAAATAACTAGTATTGTTTTAAATCCTTTTCATTCACCCAAACGAACTAACAAAACATCCCCATAAAAATCTATACGTTTAAGCTGGAGAGATGTTTGTCACAATCCACCTATGTCCCCCTTCCGCATCTGTAGTAGAGAGTGGCAGAGCTACAGCCGCTCTTTGTCAGACCAGGCGACATCCCAGAAATCAGTTTTCTCGCGAAAACGTCTTTAGTTTTCAGAAGGATTTGGCCTAATAACTATTATAACCCAACTTTTGGAAAGGGGAGACGCTTACGAACGCGATAGTGTTTTCTGTTGTGTCACAGGACTTGTCTGAAGGTAACCCGGTATGGAGGTAGTTTTGTGCCCCCTCAAAAGGGGGTTAAATACAGTGAACGCCGAAAGTATTGGGACAGTGACAATTTTGTTTTTGTTTAGACTGTGTATTCCAGCACTTTGGATTTGAAATGATACAATGAAAGTGCAGACTGTCAGCTTCAATTTGAGGGTATTTTGACCCACATTGGATACCATACCCCCAAGACATGCTAACCTCTCACCGGAACAATAACAGGAGAGATAAGCTTTTTTTGTGGGTGTATTATATTTATGCCTCTGTAACTTTCTCACTCACCATTATTCATGATTAATTCAGGATTATCTGTAATCATGGTAGCATCCACATTCATGTAGAAGTGTTAAGAAACATATTCTATTCTTATTTGCAATAAAAGTGACTCCAAAATGACACAATACATTTTCTACCATTCATTTCTATCGGGCACAAAATGATTTATAACGCAACCAAACAAACAGCAAATGCATCCAAAAAGTTTGTGGAGTCACAAGTTTGATGAAATCATTGGGTTTAAAGAATGTGGGACCAACCTACTTTCATACACATCTAAGTGAATTTGTCCCAATACCCCTAAAATGGGGTGTGACTATGGACAAAAAGTGCTGTAATTTATAAACGGTTCGCCCGATATGGATGAAAATACCCTCAAATTAAAGTAGACATTTTGCCCCTGAACCCCAGTCATTGGGTCAAATCAAACGGGCTGGAGTACAGAACCAACAACAACAGCAAAAAGCAACAGAACCAGTAAGACCACAGAGAGAGAAACATCGAGGAGAGACGACATGAATGACAGTAGGATGATATAATAAGATGGCCTATTAGGTTGATATAGTTGTTATCAATGTGGACCAGCCTTGGTGTTATGCTGTACCATCCTCTAGTCATCACAGGTACTTAACCCGGTCGGTACCGAACAACTCTCAGCCCTCCACTAAGAGATGTCATCTACCCAGCTCACCTGATGCCAAGATACCCAATCAGATATCTGGGTTAACAAAACTCCACAAAGCTTCTTTCTACATTATGCCTACAGCGGCCTGGTATAACTCAATTACCCCCCAGTACAACATTTAAACCAGCCTAACCCTATCACCGTCCTGTCAGAGTCTGGCAGTAGCAGAATAGCAGTGACACCCCACAGACGGAGGTAGTCTTAAGAGGCAGAACACATGCCTGAACAAAGGAGGCCACTTGAGTTGAGTGTGTCTCTAAGTGGAGGGGGATATTGCTATAACGCGATCCTCCAAATAGAGTCAGACGTGACAGGTAGTGAGTCACCATCTTCCTTCCCTCCCAGGTAGAATCCAACTCCCAAGGATGGAGGGAGGGGGAGGAATGGGCCTCGATCTCTGTTCTTACCTGTCCGGTCCTGCAGTCGACCACCTCGGTTTGGGATCAGCTTAAACGGTCTCTCATCTCCCCTCTATCTGTCAGGCTCCAGCATACGGTCTATGGGCTGCAGACATCACCACTCAGTTCAGCTCTGAACAAACAAATCGGACTTCGACCGACAGTTCACATGACAACGCGTCTCTTGCTGATAGCAAGTCAGTGAAGCTCTGACTGATTGGCTGAATTGTTTGCATATTTCTACTCTGTGGTCTGGTGACGGTTGAAAATATAAGAGAAAAAAAAGCATATGCCATCATAATCTCCTTTTTGAGTTCAGTTTTTTTGACCAATGTAGCTGCAGGAGTAGACAGGGGTAGACCATCAATGATGACATTTGTCATGTTGGCCATGATGTCGGTCCCATTTATTGTATGATGAGCATTACATAGAGCACCCAAAACAACAGGAGAAAAACCAGAGAGAAACTGGACACTTGAAAAGAGATAAGAGTCGGAGTTTCCCGGCAGCTCGCCATCTCTTTGAGAGCACGACAGCCATTGCTGCCAAAGCAGTTGATCCTTGCCCAAACTGGATGGATACACAACACATGTACAGAGCGTATGGAGGGAGATGCATGGAGCCATTATGTACTGATAGGCTTGCGATCACATAAAAAAAACAAAGATCTTAGATGAAGCCTATTACCGTACTTGATGGACCTTGAATAGTGCTTAGCAGATAACCAGCTGGCAGTGTGTGTGTGTGTGTGTGTGTGTGTGTGTGTGTGTGTGTGTGTGTGTGTGTGTGTGTGTGTGTGTGTGTGTACCGCGGTGAAACAAAAACTTTTGATGCCTGCATCACAGCTCAAATTATGGACTGAGTTCATTGTCAGCTAGTCATTTTCTGACACGTTAACAGGAGAGTTGTAAAGATGATGCACTGCCAAGCCACTGCCAGGTGAAAAGTGTGACGATTGGTTGTTGGCAGTCGCCGCGGCATCACAAGAGCTGGCCGCAGACCAGAGCTCCATGTAAAGCCATTCCTCGTGAGGTGTGTGTGTGTGTGTGTGTGTGTGTGTGTGTGTGTGTGTGTGTGTGTACGCATGCGTGCGTGGCCATGCATGTGTGGGTGTTCATGGATGTTTTCCAATATACTGTTCTGAAATTTGCCAGTCAGAACTTCCTTCCCGGTAGGAGTGTGATATGGAAGCTGAACTAACAGTATGGTCGTCCTCCACTCCCTCCAACCCATACTAACACATACCCACCTACACACACAGAGCTACAACTGTGTTGCAAACTTCGATTAAATCCCAAACTTCGATTAAATCCCAAACATCGACTAAATCCCGAACATCGACTAAATGGAGATCTCAACAAGTTGATGTTACATAAATAAACCTGTATGTTTGAATTAGATTGAAGATGAGTGTGTGTCTCCACAACATGTTTCTGACATTTGAAGAGTAATGTTGCCAGGCACTACAAAGTGAGGTGTCACCCAGAGATATTGCTTCAGATCACGGAGGACTGACAGAGGGAGAGCAACCTACAAGCTGTCCTAGATATTCATCCGCTCAGGTTAACAGGGCTCAGTGTGTTCTTGCTTTGAGATGCACAGGAATCAGCGAAGCAAACAAAACCCTGCCAACTTGAAGCACCAGACACATAGCCTGTTAACCCATTCATCTCTGTTGAACATTGGAGAGAGGTTGAGATATCAAAATAGTTTGAAATTTAGATACACAACATGACCGAAGGTATGTGGAAATCTGCTTGTCGAACATCTCCTTCCAAAATCATGAGCATTGATATGGAGTTGGTCCCCCCCTTTGCTGCTATAACAGCCTCCACTCTTCTGGGAAGGCTTTCCGCTAAATGTTGGAACATTGTGAGTGGGCTTGCTTCCATTCAGCCACAAGAGCATTAGTGAAGTCGGGCACTGATGTTGGGCGATTAGGCCTGGCTCGGCATTCCAATTCATCCTAAAGGTGTTCAATGGGGTTGAGGTCAGGGCTCTGTGCAAGCCAGTCAAGTTCTTCCACACTGATCTCAACAAACCATCTGTATGGACCTCGCTTTGTGCACGGGGGCATTGTCATGCTTAAACAGGAAAGGGCCTGCTCCAAACTGTTGCCACAAAGTTGGAAGCACAGAATCATCTAGAATATCATTGCTTGCTGTAACGTTAAGATTTCCCTTCACTGGAACTAAGGGGCCCGAATCATGAAAAACAGCCCCAGACCATTATTCCTCCTCCACCAAACATTACAGTCGGCACTATGCATTCGGACAGGTAGCGTTCTCCTAGCATACGCCAAACCCAGATTCGTCCGTTGGATGGTGAAGCGTGATTCATCACTCCAGAGAAAGCTTTTCCACTCAGTCCAATGGGGGCGAGCTTTACACCACTCCAACCGACAGTTGGCATTGCGCATGGTGATCGCATGGTGATCTTAGGCATGGCTGCTCGGCCATGGAAACCCATTTCATGAAGCACCCGACAAACAGTTCTTGTGTTGACGTTACTTCCAGGGGCAGTTTGGAACGATTAGAGTTGACCGGGGCAGCTCTACCAGGGCAGAAATTTGACAAACTAGCATGTTGGAAAGGTGGCACTCTATGACAGTTGAAAGTCACTTCAGCAATGCCATTCTACTGTCAATGTTTGTCTATGGAGATTGCATGGCCGTGTGCTCAGTTTTACACTCCTGTCAGCAACAGGTGTGGTTGACATAGCTGAATCCACTCATTCGTAGGGCTGTCCACATATGTATGATGGACACGCTCCATTTTAATGTTCTGCGCTTGGTCTCTTAGCGCAAACAGAGAGGACTGTGTGTAGTTCTAATGAGCTGTCTGGGAGTCTATTTTCCGTTCAAAATTACACCAATCTCCATTTATTCTGCTTTAGAGAGCAACCAAATCAAACAATATGGGTGCTCTACCGAGACCTTTTTATCGATTGAGTTTCAATTTTAAGTTTCAAGTTACATTTGTCACATGCACAAGTACAGTGAAATGTGTAACTTGGACGCCCTAACCAACAGTTCAGTATTCAACATCGCATTGTATTAGTAATATTTGTATTGTGGAAAAAAAAACAGGATAAATAAGAAATGAGAGAGTACGCTAAACACAGAGTCAGTACCACATGTACAATGTGCAAGGATACTGGAGGTAGGTATGTATACGTAGGCAGGGATTAGGAGAAAGTAACTGGTAGGATAAATAATATTACAAATAGAAAACAGTATGGCAGCAGCGTAAGTGGTGTGTGTGTGTGTGTGTGTGTGTGTGTGTGTGTGTGTGTGTGTGTGTGTGTGTGTGTGTGTGTGTGTGTGTGTGTGTGTGTGTGTGTGTGTGTGTGTGTGTGTGTGTGTGTGTGTCAGTGTAGGCGGATATACAGTGCATTCGGAAAGTACTCCGACCCTTTCAATTTTTCCACATTATGTTAAGTTACAGCCTTGTTCTAAAATGGATTCAATTGATGAGGAAAACAATGAATCTACACAGAATAACCCATAATGACAATGTGAAAACAGTTTTTTTTTAATGTTTGCATTTTGTTTTTTAAAGAAATACCTTATTTACATAAGTATTCAGACCATTTGTTATGAGACTTGAAATTGATCTCAGGTGCATCCTATTTCCATTGTGTAAGGGTTTTCCTGTGGTGAAGTAGAGGACCAAAACGCAGCGTGGTTATATTGACTCATGTTTAATAAAAACAGATAAACATGAACACGACAAAACAATAAACGTGGAAAACCAAAAACAGCCCTATCTGGTGCAAAACACAGAGACAGGAACAATCACCCACAAACACACAGTGAAACCCAGGCTACTTAAGTATGATTCTCAATCAGAGACAACTAATGACACCTGCCTCTGATTGAGAACCATACTAGGCCGAAACATAGAAATACCCCAAAACATAGAAAAACAAACATAGACTGCCCACCCCAACTCACGCCCTGACCATACTAAATAAATACAAAACAAAGGAAATAAAGGTCAGAACGTGACACATTGATCATTCTTGAGATGTTTCCACAACTTGACTGGAGCCTACCTGTGGTAAATTCAACTGATTGGACGTGATTTGGAAAGGCACACAGTTGACAGTGCATGTCAAAGCAAAAACCAAGCCATGAGGTCGAAGGAATTGTCCGTAGAGCTCCGAGACAGGATTGTGTCAAGGCACAGATCTGGGGAGCACAAAAAAATGTCTGAAGCATTGAAGGTCCCAAAGAATACAGTGTCCTCATCATTCTTAAATGGAAGAAGTTTGGAACCACCAAGACTCTTCCTAGAGCTGGCCGCCCGGCCAAACTGAGCAATTGGGGGAGAAGGGCCTTGTCAGGGAGGTGACCAAGAACCTGATGGTCACTCTGACAGAGTTCTTCTGTGGAGATGGGAGAACCTTCCAGATGGACAACCATCTCTACAGCACCCCACCAATCAGGCCTTTATGGTAGAGTGGCCAGACGGAAGCCACTCCTCAGTAAAAGGCACATAGCAGCCCGCTTGGAGATTACCAAAAGGCACCTAAAGGACTCTCAGACCATGAGAAACAAGATTCTCTGGTCTGATGAAACCAAGATTGAACTCTTTGACCTGAATGCCAAACGTCACGTCTGGAGGAAACCAGACATCATCCCTGTGGTGAAGCAGCATCATGCTGTGAACAGATGAGCAGAGAAAAGTACAGAGAGATCCTTGATGAAAACCTGCTCCATAGCGCTCAGGACCTCAGACTGGGGGCGAAGGTTCCCCTTTCAACAGGACAACGATCCTAAGCACACAGCCAAGACAATGGTAAGCATTTCAGTGTTAGTCTACACCTGTTATTTACGCATCGTGACAAATACAATTTGATTTGGTAATAATGAACCTAATCAATAATCATTTTAGCAGCAGCGTAGGTGTGAGGGGGAGCAGTAGTTGTTAAACATTTACTAGTCTTATAGCCAGGGGATAGAAGCTGTTTAGGGGTCTGTTGGTCTGAGGCTTGATGCACCGGTACCATCTGCCAGACGGGAGCATGGATGACAGTCCATGTCTCAGGAGGCTGGATTCCTCTGCAATTTTTCAGTCCTTTCTCAGACACCGCCTGGCATGTATGGGGCGACAGGTAATAATAATACATTTTAGTGCGCCTTTCAGGCTACTCAATGCATTAAAAGATGGCCTATATAAAAGCAAGTGCAGCACATAAGATCATAACATCAATTGCATCAATCAAAGTAACATTTCAATCAAAGGACAAGACGAAACAGGATAGATAAAAAGAGGATGGAGGGGTTGGGTAGAGTATACAAACCTGGTTTAGGGTAAGGTTGTGGGTTCACATAGGTATACTGAGAATGCACAGAAGGGGGGTAGGACAGAGTCAATTCTAGAACACGCGCTATAGGTTTTCGGCATCCTTGAAGAAGTCTGTTTTTAGGAGGTTTTTTGAAAGTGTCTGCATGTTGTATGTGTGGGGGGAGTGCATTCCAGAGCCTGGCTGGGCACCCATGGTGGAGAGGCGTAATGGGGGCGACAAGGAGACCATCGGAGGAGGAGCGGAGGAAGAGGGAAGCTGAGAAGGTCTGAGAGGTAGGAGGGTGCCAGGTTGTGAAGGGCTTTGTAGGTGAGGGGTGTCTTAAAGTTAATAAGGGATTGCACATGGAGCTATTGTAGATTGATGAGGATTAGTGTGATGTGTACCGTGGATTTGGTGTGGGTGAAGATTCTGGCAGCAGAGTTCTGGACCAGTTGAAGTCTGTTGGTGAGTTTGGCGGGGATACCAGTGAGCAATGTTGCAATAGTCCAAACAGCAAGTGACGAGGGCATGGATGAGGGTTTTGGTGCTGGTGAGGGGCGGAGCCTGGAGATATTGCAGAGGTGAAAGAACGCTGTCCTGGTGATGGTTTTTATGTGGGGTTCGAACGAGAGGGAACTGCACAGGAAGAAACAGTGGTTTGTATTGACAGAGAGAGTGGAAACTATCTATGGTGATGTTGAGCTGTTTGGAGAGAGGGGTAGCCTCTTACCGGTAGGCCGGTAACCAAAAGGTCGCTGGAATGAATCCCCGAGCTGACTAGGTGAAAATTCTGTTGACGTGATCATAGTCCATTACACTCACACTCGCACATTTTGGCAATAATAAGCACCTAAATTGGAACGTCGTGGCTGTACAGTAACATGCTATACATCAGAGCGCTGCACTTCACTGTGCTGTATGGGTTTTGACTGACAGCCATTCTGAACTTCAGTACCACGCACCACAAGAAGTTGCCTCCACCCCTCCTGATAATTAGGGAAACCTTTCCAAATGTTTTGTTGTCGGAGTGAGGGAAATGCTGCAAATTAAGATGACTATGCATTTTAAAAGAGGAGATGTTGAGGAATATAATAAGCAAGCCAAAACACCTGCGAGTCCAAATGTGCACTTCACATTTCCAAATCATAAAACTCAAGTCGGCTTTGACAGAGCCAACGTTTATGATCACTATGACGCATTTTAACGTGATAACATGAAGCTACACGTGACAACATTTTAACGTGATAACATGAAGCTACACGTGACAACATTTTAACGTGATAACATGAAGCTACACGTGACAACATTTTAACGTGATAACATGAAGCTACACGTGACAACATTTTAACGTGATAACATGAGGCTACACGTGACAACATTTTAACGTGATAACATGAGGCTACACGTGACAACATTTGAACGTGATAACATGAGGCTACACGTGACAACATTTTAACGTGATAACATGAGGCTACACGTGACAACATTTTAACGTGATAACATGAGGCTACACGTGACAACATTTTAACGTGATAACATGAGGCTACACGTGACAACATTTTAACGTGATAACATGAGGCTACACGTGACAACATTTTAACGTGATAACATGAGGCTACACGTGACAACATTTTAAACGTGATAACATGAGGCTACACGTGACAACATTTTAACGTGATAACATGAGGCTACACGTGACAACATTTTAACGTGATAACATGAGGCTACACGTGACAACATTTTAACGTGATAACATGAGGCTACACGTGACAACATTTTAACGTGATAACATGAGGCTACACGTGACAACATTTTAACGTGATAACATGAGGCTACACGTGACAACATTTTAACGTGATAACATGAGGCTACACGTGACAACATTTTAACGTGATAACATGAGGCTACACGTGACAACATTTGAACGTGATAACATGAGGCTACACGTGACAACATTTTAACGTGATAACATGAGGCTACACGTGACAACATTTTAACGTGATAACATGAGGCTACACGTGACAACATTTTAACGTGATAACATGAGGCTACACGTGACAACATTTTAACGTGATAACATGAGGCTACACGTGACAACATTTTAACGTGATAACATGAGGCTACACGTGACAACATTTTAACGTGATAACATGAGGCTACACGTGACAACATTTTAACGTGATAACATGAAGCTACACGTGACAACATTTTAACGTGATAACATGAGGCTACACGTGACAACATTTTAACGTGATAACATGAGGCTACACGTGACAACATTTTCACAAGTGCAAATTAGATTTCAACATGTCACAAGTGAACGTTTTTTTTTTTTTTTTGGGGGGGTGAGAACGTGGTGTTTACATAACAACTGACCTCACGTGTGTCTCTTTTGTTTTCACATTTCAGCTCAAGATGTGAAAACAGCTATTTCACGGGTTCTTAAGGATCTGAGGGGCCATGCCAAATCATTTTAGCCTCCTGAGGGAGAAGAGGCACTGCCGTGCCTTCTTCATGACTGTTCTGGTGTGAGAGGAGCATGTTGCTTCCTCAGGTGATGTGGACATCGAGGAACTTAAAGTTCTTGACCCTCTCCACAGAGGCCCAGAAGGTTGTGGATGGGAGTGTGCAACCGCCCCTGTTGAAGTCCAAATGGTGTTTGTTGTTACTATTATTTTTTATCTTTCTTGTTTTCTTTTCTTTTCAGTGCAGCCTCTGAAAACCCTTAAGGTTTTTCTTCTTTTGGTCTTTTTGTTAGGCTTGATTGGTCCACCTGTCTGAAGAGCAGAGGAGAGGAGACTCAAGACAGACCATTTTAGAGAGATGCACATAGAGAGAGAGGAGATGGAGGTATGAGGAGAGATGGAGGGATGGGAAGAGGTGGAGGGTGCAGAGCCTCAATTTGGAATTTTCATTAGAGCTAATCTGATAAATGAATAATCTAGACATCAATGTGAAGCTATGGAGAACATGCCCACTCCTTGTATCGCCACCTAACCTCGACACAACCTCACCACTTTAACTCACCCTTTGTCTTACCAGCCTTCATACCCCTACTCTCTCCCCTAAACTCCCTCCCCCCCTACTTTACCTCCTGGTCTATCCTCACATCCACCTCCTCAGAGACAGAGAGAGACATGGAGACAGGGTCAGGCCCCTCCCTCTCTAAGGAAATCCCAATCCCTTTTTTTTTGGCGCGCTCTAAGTGGGTAGCTGCCCGACTGACAGACGTGACGTCTAGCTGGCCTGTCACTGCGAGTGTGTGTGTATATTTGTGTGTGATTTCTGACATGAATTACACTGTCAATATAAACATGGCTGCTTTCTAGTCGCCGGCGAGAGGGAGGGCAAACTTTTAAGAGAATAAACGCCAGGTGCTGAACAGGAGGACAAGACAGAGCCAGTTACAGCCAGGGCAGAGCTCTCCTGTCAGTGTTGAAGTTGGTTAAAGTGGATGTAACTGAGATGAAATGAGATGAAAATATAAGGACATGTCTCATGTCTGGATGAGCCCCATTTCACGAGTCAGTTGTCATACAATGTTAGCCTACCATGTTAGCCTACGGATTAGCTTGGCAAATGAGATATGCTCACTAACAGGGATGTAAACAAATTTGTGAACAACATTTTAGAGCAATAAGCTTTTTATGTGTATGGAAAATGTTTGGGATTTTTTATTTTTATAGCTCATGACACATGGGATCGACACTTTACATGTTGCGTTTATATTTTTGTTCAGTGTATATAATATAGATTGAATTAATCATATCCCCATGAACATCAATCTCCAGCTTCCTTTCAAATTCTACTATCCAAAGCCTGTTTTCAGCCTTCCACTAAGGGCAGTGTATTGAGTCATGAAGTATCCTCTTCACTCCCAGTGATGTGACCTTTGGGTCATTTTATGATCTGCCTTTGCTCTCTCGTTCTCTCTCTCTGCCCTGTCCCTCTCCTCTATGCCTGCAGTGACCTGTGACCTCTGGGATGAGTTCTGCTGTCATGACTTCCTTTCACCTGTGAGGTATATGCCAGGGGACGTGGTCAGGTTAGGGCATGACCCCACAGGTGGATCCCCTTCCTGAACAAAGATCACTCTGCTCTTGTCAGGAATGTGACATGGAGGACGACCCGGTCTCTTCTGCCATCCTTTTCTCAACAGCAGTACTATTTAGAAGAGGTGAGGCATGGTGAGCCGTGGACGCTTAGCCCTGAGCTAAACGCAGGTTGGCATTTATTGTCATGAATCTTGCCCTGAAGGCTCTGCAGAGTGGTCACTAGCTAGCACAGCCACAAAGTCGCAACATCTGATTTTAAAATTGAACCACAATGCTAACCCTAATGCCGAACCCTAAATTATTTTTGGTTTTCATGATTTTTTACAACATAACCAACTTTTTCTTTGCAGCCTCCAGGGCAAGATTTGTGACAACAAATGTCAACCTGCGCGCTAAGCTGTCCTGCTATGACAACAAAAATATGAAATTGATTCGTCTCCCTCAGGCAGGCTTTATTGGATATGAATTCATTTGGTTAATGTTACGTCAAAGATATTTAATAAGGTAGGATATGCCTCCAACCCATTTCCACTTGTTGAATTGAAGACTTCAAGGCATCGGCGTAGTTAGGGGTGGGCTTCAAGGGCTGCAGCCCTGAGTGTTTTCAGTCCAGCCCCTAACCTTTTGATGGTCAAATAATTGTGAATTTGCGGCCTGTAAAAAATACCATGCAAACACCTCGGAACAGGCAGACAGGCTGTTTGACTCTGCACACAGCGGTTTCTAAAGCCAGCATGGCATGTTGTATCTGTTTTCTCCCTATAAATGTGGCTCTAGCGTGTGAACGGCTTAGGCTATTAGCTGTTATGACCCCAAAAATGAAAGCTAAGAACCCGAGGAACATACAGTATGTGCGCCTTCTGTTTCCCTCCACAACGTTCACAAGCCGTGCATAAGTCGTTAGAAGGGACTTTGACAAAACCACAGAATGACTGGAGTAAGTTCATTCAATTGTGATAATCTTCCTATAAATTTGGCTTCAGCCTTGGAGCGGATCGGGCTATTAGCAATTATGACCCCATTCCTGAAAGTGAAGACATATCTTGTGTTCTAAGAAAGATGAACTACACAATGATTGCCTGATGATCTTCCTTCTGCTTTCCTGAATATTCCAATACTTGTACGATGCATGTTAATCGGGGCGGCAGCGTAGCCTAGTGGTTAGAGCGTTGGACTAGTAACCGGAAGGTTGCAAGTTCAAACCCCTGCGCTGACAAGGTACAAATCTGTCGTTCTGCCCCTGTTCCCAGGCCGTCATTGAAAATAAGAATATGTTCTTAACTGACTTGCCTGGTTAAGTAAAATTAAAATAAAAATAAAAAAATCACTGGAAGGCATACTTAATTCAGACTTAAATTTGGCATGACCTGATTTGACATATCTTTGTGTTCTTTATAAGGCCAGAGTCAAAAGCGTCATCATTATTCCTTTTACAGCTCTGTTTCAGGGTCCTAAAATTGAAAAAAAAAAAAAAAGAGTGTGATGGTCCATTCTATCACTATTTGAAAACAAATGTGTGTTAACAGGGCAGTAAATATAGTACACAAAATGCACATATTAAGAGGGATGGACTGTACTTTCGGCATTGTAAAGGTCTGCCGATCTCTCCTTTGAAAGAAAACCGACATTGGATTATGATTTTATTTGACTGAACTGTACACTCACCATACAGTTTATTAGGTACACCACTCCATTCACGAAACCGGATGGCTTGAGTCGCGTGGCCTGGCTTGCTATATAAAGCAGGCAGGTATCCAGTTACTGTTTGATTAAACGCGAGGCTGGGCAACACGAGTGACCTAAGCGACTGAGTGTGGTATGATTGTCAGATCCAGTATCTCAGAAACAGCCACCCCTCCTGGGGCTTTTCACGAATGGTAGTGTCTAGGGTTTACCGAGAACGGTGGGACGACCAACAAAGACACATCCAGCCAGCGGCAGTCCTGTGGGAGAAAACAGCTCATTGACGAGAGAGAGGTTCGAAGGAGAATGGCAAGAATCATGCAAGCTAACAGGCGGGTCACAGACAGACACATAACGGCGCCGTGGGTGTGCAGAATGGCATCTTGAAACGCACACAAATCATCAATCCTTGACACGGATGGGCTATTGCAGCACACGATCACTCCAGGGTCCACTCCTATCAACTAAAAACAAGAAGAAGAAGCGGCTCCAGTGGGAACCAACACCGGACAATGGAGGAGTAGAAAACAGCCTGGTCCAACGAATCCCGGTTCCAGTTGCCTCATGCTGATGGCAGAGTCAGGATTTGGAGTAAACAACATGAGTCCATGGACCCATCCTGCCTGGTGTCAAAGGTACAGGCTGGTGGTGGTGGCGTACTGCTGTCCAATCTGCAGCAACTGTGTGATGCCATTGCGTCAGCAAGGACCAATATCCCTGTGGAACGTTTCCGACTTGTAGAATCAATGCCCCTGAGAATTCAAGCTGTTCTGGGGGCAAAGGGGGTCCGACCCAGTACTAGATGGGTGTACCTAATAAACTGGGCGGTGATTGTGTATGAGAGAGAGAGAAGGTGAGCTTGGGTAAGAGTGTGATTCTTGAAGCAGTTTGGTTCATTGGACATGTCAGAAGCCCCGTTTATACCTGGTTCTAACATGTGTCCGTTGTCCTAATCTTGTCCCATTCTGATTGTGCTCAATTTTTTTGACATGTGTAGTTGATTAAAAGACACATCGTGATTTGATTGTGATCAGACCTTCCTGACAACCTCGGGATGTAGTCAGTCACACATTGTTCCTGGATCTGCACAGTCAATCCATTTCAATCACAATTATCCTGTCCTCTACATTCATTGACAGGTTACGCCATTGATTCATGGCATCAATATGTGTCTTAAAATAAATAAATATGATTAAAATAAATAAATATGACGACTATCTGCATTTAGGATGTTGAAATTCCTTTTTTTTCCTGGGTGAGACCCCCAGACCCCCCTGCTAAGGTTCCCCATCTTTGTGCTAAGCCCCCAATTTCCTCAAATACTAGCAATGCCGTTAACCGAATCAATGGGGTGTTCAGCAGACACACAAACGCACCCGAGGGTGCCCCGTCTCTCCGCCTCTCTCCTCTAATGCCTCTAGCTAATCAGCTCTGTTAGCAAACAAGGCAGAGAGAGAATCACCAGCCTCCACGCTCCCTGTCTCACTCCAGGCCAGTGATATTAATGAAGATGAGCTAGTGTAGTGAGGAGGGCAAATAGGAGGACAAATTCGATTAAAACACGACTACATATAGCGGAGGGCAGAGGAGCGCCATAGATGAGTGAGCTCACATCACCCACTACTGCAACCCGGTGGAGAAACCATGCAACTGCCTGAGACAAGAGAGCAGAAAGCATACTTACTTACTTACGCACTTATGAAAGTGCCTCTTGCCTTTGTGGCCCAAAAAAAAGATACCACAGTCTGCAGGGAAGGGTAGACTATAAAGTAACTATGGTCAGATATCTATTCTACAACAAGGTGTATTCTAATCTGTGCAGCTCTAATCGGCTGCGCTCAATCAGTGAGAAAGTCTACTACTGGAGGCACAACAGGGAGATTTGAGAAAGGAGTAATGGTGACATAACAGTGAGATCTGATCTGAGGATGGCTTTCCCGCGACTGGGGTGTCTCCACTGCACCTCACATAAACAAATCACAAGCATCAGCTCTCTGTCTCTGTCTGTGTGTGTGTGTGTCTGTCTCCAGATAAACGTACCCCTGCTATCACCTGTCCTGCTGGCTCCATTGTGAGTGTAGTATGTATACATGGCTAGACTGCATGGCACTGAATGTGTGGGCAGTGGTGCCTGCCCTCCTCCACCAAACACAAGCGGAGAGGGGAGACTGGAAGAACACTTATCTCACTCAGCAGCTACACACACACACACACACAGAGTCAGCCAGTCCCTTCCTTGATGTCGCACCACAGTAGTGTACAGTATGTGTAGCTGTGTGTGGGCATTATCTTAATGTGTGCGGAGACAATAGGCCATAAGAGGAGGGCTGTGCTGAGAGTTGTGTTGGATGACTGGCAGTCACAGACTGCACTAGGCTCAGGGGCTCCAGGTACAAACCCCCAGAGAAATCATTTTCTCACGGTCTTAGGTCTTCACTGGAGATAGCAAAGTCTATGTACAACACTGTCTTCTATGGGTTCTCTTCTGTACTGGCTGATGAGCAGGGTTAGTTGGGATTCGTCACTACCTTAACATCATCTCTAAGGTGGTCTTGTTTTCTTGCTCATGTGATAAAAATATAGCCATTTATTTTTTCTTTCGCTATTTGATTTGGTTAGAATAAATTCCAAATAACATTTTTTTAAATGTCAAATTCCTTTTCTGGAGTCTTTCAATTTTTATCTCCCCACCGATTCCATGAATCCCTAAGGAGTCTGGTGCACAACACGCTCCCTATTTCATAAAAACATCCGTTTATGAAAAAGAATACATACATTCACAGTTTCAAAGTGCTATTTGATGAGACATTTCTACGGTTCCCTTTGATTCTCATCCACAACCACTCGTGTTCCAAAAGGTCATGTTCAGTAAAAGAAAAGCTACACAGGAAGTTCATTAAAATTACAGTTCCAAATTCCACCACCAGTGTGTTGTTCATTCCCCTTAGTAAGTAAATATCAGTGGAGTTCATTAGTGGTCATAACTAAGTGGATTAGAGAGTGTGAAGGAATAAAACGCAGGCTCTTGTTAGTTCTGTGTTGGATTAATCAGGGAGAAAATGGCTGTATTATACTGCACATCACATCATGTTTAATAAGCAGGCTAGTTGGAGGGCAATTTGTAATTAGAACATGGCCTCGTTCAGGAAAGGTCAAAAGCTGTTGATTGCCATGGCGCAGAGTTGGACTGTCTACTATGGAAAGGGTTGTGCATATTGAGCCGTTATTGGCTTTGATACGGAGCCATGTTCTGGGGCATAAACTCTCCATCGCTCTCTACTTTGCACACACACTAGTTCTAAAAGACATTATATGGAGTATACAGTTGCCATAAAATCTAATATTCTTTTCCATGGCCTTTCTAAATAATAGGTATATTCAAACAAGGGGAAATAGTTACAAATTCTTCCATTGTGGCCTGAGGATGTGAACTACATCAAAATGCCAACCTGACAATCTAAAAAATTGCCCTCTCTCTGTTCTCTGATCCAGAATGCAAAGGGAGAGAAAGTGACTGACTTGACATTAACATGGATGGACATTGTGACAGGGGACAGAGGGGTGTGCTTGACATGACACACCCCGAGTCCCTCACACACACAGAGAAATATCACAAACACGAGACACAAACTCTCTCTCTCTCTCACACAAACACGAGACACAAACTCTCTCTCTCTCACTCTCACACACACACACACACACACACACACACACACACTAATTTGCCTCTAGATCTTCCCAACAACAAAGCTGCACTCTAACACAAGCCGATTCTCCAACTCCCTGGGAAGCTAGTCCATTTTTCCTGTTATTACTTACTATATTTTTCATTATTTTCCGGAGACAACAATAACCCTTAAATCAGGTTACGACAATGGAAGGGAGAACAGCAGAGGATCTCTGACTTTATTAACCTGTCTCTTTCCATGAGGGAAGCAGTGACACAGAACCAACCAGCAGAGACACACACTGCTCAGAAACCCCCAGAAGGGGAGGGGGGACAATAATGATTGTCTCAGAACAGGAGGAAGGAATGAGGAAGGGACTAAGGAAGACTGGAGGAAGGGAAATGAAAGGGAAATGAAATAAAAGGCCTTATGTGATGGGACAAGTGCAGGCGCTTCAAAGCCGTAAGATTGTCATCACTGCTTTGCAAATATACCAGTGATCCTGAGGGACCCATCCAACCAAATGCTCCATTTACAAGAGGAAGTGTGTGTGCCTTTGTAAATGTGCATGTGTGTGTGAGAAGCCCTGATCGTGACACTACAGATGGTAGACTAACTCAAGCGTAGTTCTGCACAATCTGAAAACCTCAATTCGGTTTCCAAGCATTATGCAGTCAGTCACTAGACTGTACTTTCTCCCATTACTGTTAAATATTCATAACAGTTAACCCAGTAGGCTACGTACAGTACATCAGCAACACAGAGACGTTAACAGATGGAGATGGGGAAAGAGCAGCTGAACACTAAAGTGCTCCAAGTATCTTCTGCCAGTGTCTGCATGACAAAGACTATGTCCCAAATTGCTCCCTTTTCCCTATATAGTGGACTACTTTTGTCCAGGGCCCATAGGGCTCTGGTCAAAAGAAGTGTGCCATGTAGCGAATAAGATGCCATTTGGGACAGTGTACATCTAAAACATTCTGAGTGGTGAGATTGTGTGTGTGTGTGTGGGGGGGAGATCAAGATATGAAGACAAAAAAAAAGTAAGATTGATAGCCACTAGCAAAACCTAGTAAGCTTACAACATAAACCAAAGACAAGACAAATGGGTCTCGGAATCAATATCAAACACAACGGTCTTTTGAAATTAAATCAACAGCAGTCTGAAAAACAAAAACTCACAGACTAACCAAGCAATAATCTCAGGCTATATATATATATTATTCGTCAAGCCTATCAGATATAAATATAGCCTTAGAGAAGAGGTCGGCCGAGGACAACCAATGTCTTGTATTGGAACTGGACACCACCTCTGGCAGGGTTATATAGAGGGAGACCGGGGATCCTCATGTCAATACAGCTATGACCTTGTCATCACATTCTACTCATGCAGCCAGGCCTAAATATATATATATTTTTAAACACGTACTGAACGGAGAAGCTCGTGTAAATGTTTAAAGCACCTAACGTTTGATATAGCATCTCTAGATATCAAACAAGCAAACTTGGCATGCATTTTACAATGTTTTCTTTGATGTTTTTCAATTGCCAACGTTGAAGTAAATTGATTTAATGGTGGCCTACAAGACAGAATGTACTCTCTTCACTAGCAGGGCAAGAGCACAGTAGACTACAGCCCCTGTAGCTCTGAACAGAAATACATTTTTAATTTCATCCACGGCTGACTGAAAGAAAACGTGTTCTGTGCGCCCTCGTGTGGCCACTAAATACTTGCACATTCTGAGATGTTGTTTACTGTTGTCAGGCAACGAGAGACCTCAAGAAGACTTGTTGCGATTGAATATTAGTTTGTGTTTCGAAGGCTGGCTTGCTACGAAGTTGCCCAACTACGTGGTGTCCTCCCGTGTTCTCTCCGGATTGCGTCCGAATTTACACGAACCAGGATGGCAGCGGCTAAGCAACCAAAAGAAAAGCACCCGGTGGATATTGTTCATCAGAACGCAATTCACGTCGAGACCATAAAGAAGGAGAATAGGAGCCAACGATTGTACACGCTATTTAGCATAAACCCGTACAAAAGACGTAAGCACATTCGATCCGCCGTAGAAAGGTTTGTGTATTAATGTGAACCATGAGGAATTTCATGATGAACAACTACTGTAATTGATTTTGTCCAATCTCTCCTACTGTGTCATAAACTAGTATCACAGGAATGAAACCACTTCGAATGCTTTAGCTATATACAAACTCAAAGTACTTGACAAAAATAAAACACCTAGCTATCACCACACTCCAATTATGAAATACAACCTCCTGAGTTGACAGCCTTTTACACTTTGCCGAAACCTCTCTGCTGTTTAAGATCAGTCAGTTAGTAACATTACTGCAAGGACAATACCAGGACGACAAGAGCTTCAACCAGAGGAGTCTGCTCAACTCAGTTCAGGGCCACCTAACTTGTCCCGAAAGCTTTTTCAGTCAGAGCGTCTGGATTATGGAACACCCTGCCAACCAGTGAGAGTATTGTTGCTTGCTTCAAGGTAGACCTGAAAAGGTGTCTAGTGTAAAACCAGTCATATGAAGATTAAGGCATTATGTTACTTAAAATGTCAGATACTGTAGGACCAAAGGAATTTCAACTCTGAACTGGTATCATTATATTGTATATTTTTGCCTGTTTTGATTTGTTTTACATATAGAGTTATCTTAAGCGTTATATTGTAATGATGTATTGAAGTATATAGTTTTCTGTCCGGAACTACATATATCAGCTATCTAGCTAAATCTCTGACAAATAAACCAATAGTCATCTTCTTTTATTTCTCAGTTCATGTTTTGACTGACAAGCCTATGGCCAGCCCCACCCACGACAACATAGAGGAGGATCGTAAGTATAACGGCTAGCTTTTCAATATTATCAGAGATGTTGGCCAGTCTCTTAGATTATGTTTCCTCCCCAGCTGCTTTCCTGAAGATCATCAACAGGGCTTGTTTGGAACCAACCAAGAAATACACTCACCCCCAAACAGAGAGCCAAGAGATAGGCTGGACATCCAGACCTCTGGTAAGAACTCCCCCCTCTGTGATTATGAGAATACATTTCAAAGTTGTCCCCTTCTCTAGTGTCCTTAGCCTGCATTCCTACAATCAAAATTTTCCTAAAATAGATTTTTTTTTGCCCTGTCAAGATTGTTTCAGATCGCAGTGATAGGAGACTGAACTGGCCACGGCAGAACTCTGAGATCACCAAGTACATGGATTCAGCATGGCGTCTGAAAGAACAGACACAGAACCTGGGCTAGATCTCCGGACCTACTACAAGCCTCAATTTGGATAAACTACTGGATCATTGGCCTCTTTGCTGGGTATCGATTGAGAAATATTAAATGGAAACATGGCTATGAAGAATATTGCTTTTACTGTCCCAAGCAAACAACTGGTTGCAGACAGACCGACTGTATAATGTCAAACACCATAACGTCATTCAGAAAATAAATATTGAACTAGTACAAATCATTTGTCAAAAAGAAACAGGAGCAGGTATCGCCTGGTCCCAGGTCTGTTTGTGCCCTTGCCATCTCCACTGTGGTCATTAATGTCAAGCCAAACATGACACCGCATGACAAGGAGTTTGTATCAGGCGCTCGAATCAAATTTTATTTGTCACATGCACTGAATACAACAGGTGTAGGTAGACCTTACCATGAAATGCTTACTTACAAGCCCTTTACCAACAATGCAGTTCAAGAAAGCTTTAAGAAAATATTTACTAAATAAACTAAAGTTAAAAATATATTTTTAAAATCAAGAAACGTACATAATGGCAAGGCTATATACAGGGGGTATGCATCATTAATAGACAGTGAGTAGCAACAGTGTAAAAACAAATATAAATGGTCTGGGTAGTATTTGATTTTTTGTTCAGCAATCGTATGGCTTAGGGGTAGAAGCTGTGAAGGAACCTTTTGGTCCTAGACGTGGCGCTCTGTTACCGCTTGCCATGCAGTAGTCTATGACTGGAGTCTGACCATTTTGGGGGATTTCCTCTGACACCGCCTAGTATATAGGTCCTGGATGTCAGGAAGCTTGGGCCCACTGTTGAACACTGAGCTGTTGTCAATGAACAGCATTCTGACATAGGTGTTCCTTTTGTCCAGGTGGGAAAGGGCAGTGTGGAGTACAATAGAGATTGCGTCATCTGTGAATCTGTTGGAGCGGTATGCGAATTGGAGTGGGTCTAGTGTTTCTGGGATAATGGTGTTGATGTGAGCCATGACCAGCCTTTGAAATCACTTCATGGCTACAGACATGAGTGCTACGGGGCGGTAGTCATTTAGGCAGGTTAGCGTTGCTTTCTTGGGCACAGGGACTATGGTGGTCTGTGTGAAACATGCAGGTTTTACAGACAATCAGTGTCAATTCGCAGACTTGAAAAATTGCAGATTTCGCTAAAAATCTATAAGTATTAACAAAAACTAAATGACAGCAGATATTTATTGAAGTGGCTTGATCATTTTAATCACCATCAGAAAATAGCATCACAAACTTAAACGCGATACAACAATGTATAAAGATTTATTTTAAAACAAACATTATTTTTTTTTTACAGGCGGTAATAAAATAAACTAAATGTAATTGTCTTTTGATGTCCAAATTCATGTTTGGGGTTTTAAACCACCCCTCTGCAGAGGGAGTGTAGCAGGGCAGCTATTGAATTTGGCGTATATGGTACGGTTCCGCTCAGTCAGGTTTTGTACAAGGTGACATTCCAAAGCTCACATGCAGCCAAGTCCGCATCTAGCCTCAGCGATATTCTAGGAAAGATCATTCTGAGGGCAGGATGCAAGTGGACATCTTGGGTCATAGTGACACAAATTCCTTCATATCAGTCCACTGCCCCAAGGGCTCAATAACAGTTGGTGTGTGTGATTAAGAGGGCTGGGATGCAATGTGTGTAACCCAAGACTGATGACGAGGTGCAAACCTGGCTGATGTCATAGACCGAGGGACCAATCAAACTGCAGGACCTTCAGCACTCAACTCCTTAGGAGCGACCCTTCATCTTCTTGCGTGCATTCTTGCCCGGTCGTTTCTGAAGAATCACAAAACATATTAGAAAAGGAGCAAAACGACAAAATAACTACAATTTCAAATAACAGGGAAAATGTAATTAAACAATCGATTATTTTTTACTTTATTTCAAAATGTGATCAATGATGTTTGTCAGTCACTTACAGTCCCTCCTTTGGAGGGGCCCCTTCCTCCTTTTCCTCCAGGTCCCGCTTTGCCTCCTTTCCCTCCCTTTCCTCCTTTCCCATGAGCCACCTTGGCACGAAACCCTGACACATCATTGTGACTGTCCTTGGTGTTCCACTTGGTTCCACTCTTCTTTCCACCAAAGCCAAACCTCTGGTCCTTATACTTCCTCTTAGCATTGGGGCTGTCAAGTCAGAGGTTTGAGTCGAGGTACAGTACACACAAATGTGTTATAAAAAGCACTGAATACAAATGAGTATAGGTAGGTAGTGGAGAATAAGCATTGGTGCACGACATTCACATCTGTGTGTGGCGTCTTACCCTTTTTTGTTCATGGCTTTTTTATCAGGTGTTTGGCCTCCTGCTGTTTTCCCTGATCCTCCTTTAGCTGGAGCTCCTCCTTTAGCCGTCTTCTGATCTCCTTCCAGGAAGTCCAGTTTGTCAGTCATGCCTACGAGAGAGGAGGGTGTTTAAACGTCACGAATCACATTGGGCAGTTTCAGCAGATACTGTCAACCAGAGCCACTTACCAACAACAAGTGTGAACAAGTTGGGTCGTAGGCCACAACACGTAGAACTGAGGACCTACCTTTTTGATACTTCTTCACAGCATACATCATGGCCTTCTTCTCCTTCTGTCTCTTCTGAATAACCTCCACTTGCACCTACAGGACAGATTTCATATGACCACTTGTACCAAGATGACATAATAAAAGGTTACATGCCAGTGAGACCACCACTGCTGTCCTTTAAGGAAAAAGAGATGGGAGGAGAGGATACAGACCTTCTTGCCATACTTCCTCTGTTCTCTTAGTTTCTTGGCCTTTTCTGACTTCTCCATCATTGTCTGCTTCATGATGAGTTTCTTCCTGATCTGTGGGAAAAGACAACAGATCGCATTATTCATGACCACACCAGTGTTTCAGTGCCAGTAAAATGTCAGAATTTGCTGGACAAATGTGAGATTCAACAGCCATACCAATAGAAATCCATTTGAATGCCTCCACGTGTAAGATAATGTTTTATTAGGAGTGCCCACTGGTGATTTATTGACACGACACCACTATGGAAGTGATTGCACTAATAATAAAGCACGTCTCCCTCTGTCCATCTGGCTAGTCAATATCCGCTGTTTCAGTGTCCATTTATTTGTTCAACTTGTGCCTTTATCCTTGTGAAAGTAGCTAGTTAGCTTGATTTGCATTTCTTACTTTTTTTCTTCTTCTTTTAAACGGCCAACTACTCGACCAGACATTAGATTAGTGGAAGAGGAGGAAATCAAAATGATTTCATCTTAATACTCCTTCTTGGTGGACTTGTATGACACGTCTCACCTGTATGCATAAACTTATGTCCGTCATAGTCTCACTGGTGCAGGAAACTTTGTGGGCCAGTAGCATGATACAATGCTGCTAGTTGGCAAGCGAGAGCTCAAGACAGACTGGCAGATTAGAGATTATAAGATAACAAGACAACCCGAACCAATCTCCATGCATAGCCAATGTGATTTAAAGAGGATATTGATTTTTTGTCAGGATACTTTGTCAAATAATGCTTTTAAGCATTAAAAAAAAAAATTATATATCTGCCATAAACAGGCAATTACAGAAAAGTAAAACAACTCTTTTTATAACAGTTTTGGTGTCAGAGATCTACCCATACCTGATACAATTAAGTGACATAGACATGGCAAGATATCTCTGGGTCTAAGGCTACCGCAGGGCATCCTACCTTCTGCATTTGCTGGTCCGACTTGGCCATCTCTGCAAAGTAGTCCTCAGGTCTCTTGGTGGCTATCTTAAGCTTCAGGAGCCGGGGCATCGCCTCCAGAACAGCGGCTTGAGCTTGGCGGTAGCTGGAGGACATCACCGTGAGAGAGGATGTGTTACAATTGCCATAGCTTAAAGAGCATAATATTACACCAAAGTCTCTCTTCAGTATGATATGAATAGATTTTTTTTATTTATTTAACTTGGCAAGTCAGTTAAGAACAAATTCTTAATTACAATGACTGCCTACACTCGCCAAACCCTAACCAGGACGACGCTGGGCCAATTGTGCACCGCCCTATGGGACTCCCGATCACGGCTGGTTGTGATACAGCCCGGGATCGTACCAGGGTCTGTAGTGACGGCTCTAGCACTGTGATGCTGCGTCACTCGGGAGCCCCACACCCATGTATCGGGGCAATACACTCACAAGAACATCTCTCTCTGGAAGTCGTCATCCGGGTTGAGGTCTCCGCTAGCCTTGTTGTCAAGTCTGCCCTCGGACTTGGCAACGATGTCATCAGCTGGGAGATTGACCATGTCCAGCCTCTCTACCCAGGGTAGTGTGTTCTTACGGAAGTCGGCGAGGCACTGTTTCAAACCCTCCTGTACACAACCATGAAGAAAATAAGTATTAGAAAAGCCACCTGTGATTTACATACTAGACAGGGCAACACCAATTTGGTGACTTCTGGTAGATTAACAAAAATCGCAGCACGTTTTTGGACCCATTCAGCAGTTTTACCTTATTAAGTACAATACCATTGGAAACGAACGTTGAAAGTTATTTATATTCCTAAAACTTACAACAATACTAATCACGTTTTTTTTTTAAAGACAGTGCTGCATTTTGATTATAGTGGGTCGCCAACGCAGTAAGTGTAACACTTTTGTTAATCACTAGGGTTTCTGTTAGCCAGTAATTGCCGGCTTTTGGCAACAACAACAAAAAAGCCCCTAAACAAAATAACAACTGTCACAGGTCAATTGTCAGGGAGAAAAAATCCAATTGCAAAATAAAGCTTTTTGGCCTATTCATTGATGGAAATACCAGTCGATTAGGAGTGTAACGGTACATACAGTGGGGCAAAAAAGTATTTAGTCAGCCACCAATTGTGCAAGTTTTCCCACTTAAAAAGATGAAAGAGGCCTGTAATCTCCATCATAGTATCTCGGTCCCAGCTTTGATGCACCTGTACTGACCTCGCCTTCTGGATGATAGCGGGGTGAACAGGCAGTGGTTCGGGTGGTTGATGTCCTTGATGATCTTTATGGCCTTCCTGTAACAACGGGTGGTGTAGGTGTCCTGGAGGGCAGGTAGTTTGCCCCCGGTGAGGCATTGTGCAGACCTCACTACCCTCTGGAGAGCCTTACGGTTGAGGGCGGAGCAGTTGCCGTACCAGGCGGTGATACAGCCCGCCAGGATGCTCTCGATTGTGCATCTGTAGAAGTTTGTGAGTGCTTTTGGTGACAAGCCGAATTTCTTCAGCCTCCTGAGGTTGAATAGGCGCTGCTGCGCCTTCTTCACGAAGCTGTCAGTGTGAGTGGACCAATTCAGTTTGTCTGTGATGTGTATGCCGAGGAACTTAAAACTAGCTACCCTCTCCACTACTGTTCCATCGATGTGGATAGGGGTGTTCCCTCTGCTGTTTCCTGAAGTCCACAATCATCTCCTTAGTTTTGTTGACGTTGAGTGTGAGGTTATTTTCCTGACACCACACTCCGAGGGCCCTCACCTCCTCCCTGTAGGCCGTCTCGTCGTTGTTGGTAATCAAGCCTACCACTGTTGTGTCGTCCGCAAACTTGATGATTGAGTTGGAGCGTGCGTGGCCACGCAGTCGTGGGTGAACAGGGAGTACAGGAGAGGGCTCAGAACGCACCCTTGTGGGGCCCCCGTGTTGAGGATCAGCGGGGAGGAGATGTTGTTGCCTACCCTCACCACCTGGGGGCGGCCCGTCAGGAAGTCCAGTACCCAGTTGCACAGGGCGGGGTCGAGACCCAGGGTCTCGAGCTTGATGACGAGCTTGGAGGGTACTATGGTGTTGAATGCCGAGCTGTAGTCGATGAACAGCATTCTCACATAGGTATTCCTCTTGTCCAGGTGGGTTAGGGTAGTGTGCAGTGTGGTTGAGATTGCATCGTCTGTGGACCTATTTGGGCGGTAAGCAAATTGGAGTGGGTCTAGGGTGTCAGGTAGGGTGGAGGTGATATGGTCCTTGACTAGTCTCTCAAAGCACTTCATGATGACGGAAGTGAGTGCTACGGGCGGTAGTCGTTTAGCTCAGTTACCTTAGCTTTCTTGGGAACAGGAACAATGGTGGCCCTCTTGAAGCATGTGGGAACAGCAGACTGGTATAGGGATTGATTGAATATGTCCGTAAACACACCGGCCAGCTGGTCTGCGCATGCTCTGAGGGCGCGGCTGGGGATGCCGTCTGGGCCTGCAGCCTTGCGAGGGTTAACACGTTTAAATGTCTTACTCACCTCGGCTGCAGTGAAGGAGAGACCGCATGTTTTCGTTGCAGGCCGTGTCAGTGGCACTGTATTGTCCTCAAAGCGGGCAAAAACGTTATTTAGTCTGCCTGGGAGCAAGACATCCTGGTCCGTGACTGGGCTGGGTTTCTTCTTGTAGTCCGTGATTGACTGTAGACCCTGCCACATGCCTCTTGTGTCTGAGCCATTGAATTGAGATTCCACTTTGTCTCTGTACTGACGCTTAGCTTGTTTAATAGCCTTGCGGAGGGAATAGCTGCATTGTTTATATTCGGACATGTTACCAGACACCTTGCCCTGATTAAAAGCAGTGGTTCACGCTTTCAGTTTCACGCGAATGCTACCATCAATCCACGGTTTCTGGTTTGGGAATGTTTTTATCGTTGCTATGGGAACGACATCTTCGACGCACGTTCTAATGAACTCGCACACCGAATCAGCATATTCGTCAATATTTCCATCTGACGCAATACGAAACATGTCCCAGTCCACGTGATGGAAGCAGTCTTGGAGTGTAGAGTCAGCTTGGTCTGACCAGCGTTGGACAGACCTCAGCGTGGGAGCCTCTTGTTTTAATTTCTGCCTGTAGGCAGGGATCAGCAAAATGGAGTCGTGGTCAGCTTTCCCGAAAGGGGCGGGGCAGGGCCTTATATGCGTCGCGGAAGTTAGAGTAACAATGATCCAAGGTTTTACCACCCCTGGTTGCGCAATCGATATGCTGATAAAATTTAGGGAGTCTTGTTTTCAGATTAGCTTTGTTAAAATCCCCAGCTACAATGAATGCAGCCTCCGGATAAATGGTTTCCAGTTTGCAAAGAGTTAAATAAAGTTTGTTCAGAGCCATCGATGTGTCTGCTTGGGGGGGGGGGATATATACGGCTGTGATTATAATCGAAGAGAATTCTCTTGGAAGATAATGCGGTCTACATTTGATTGTGAGGAATTCTAAATCAGGTGAACAGAAGGATTTGAGTTCCTGTATGTTTCCTTCATCACACCATGTCCCGTTAATCATGAGGCATACGCCCCCGCCACTCTTCTTACCAGAGAGATGTATGTTTCTGTCGGCGCGATGCATGGAGAAACCCGTTGGCTGCACCGCCCTGGATAGCGTCTTCCCAGTGAGCCATGTTTCCGTGAAGCAGAGAACGTTGCAGTCTCTGATGTCCCTCTGGAATGCCACCCTTGCTCGGATTTCGTCAACCTTGTTGTCGAGAGACTGGACATTGGCAAGAAGAATGCTGGGAAGTGGTGCGCGATGTGCCCTTTTTCGGAGTCTGACCAGAACACCGCCGCGTTTCCCTCTTTTTCGGAGTCGTTTCCTTGGGTCGCTGCATGCGATCCATTCCGTTGTCCTGTTTGTAAGGCAGAACACAGGATCCGCGTCGCGGAAAACATATTCTTGGTCGTACTGATGGTGAGTTGACGCTGATCTTATATTCAGTAGTTCTTCTCGACTGTATGTAATGAAACCTAAGATGACCTGGGGTACTAATGTAAGAAATAACACGTAAAAAAACAAAAAACTGCATAGTTTCCTAGGAACGCGAAGCGAGGCGGCCATCTCAGTCGGCGCCGGAAGTTCACTCAAAATGAGAGAAGAAAAAAAAGAAAATCACATTGTATGATTTTTTATGAATTTATTTGCAAATAGAGACAGCTGCACCACTTGGGAGCCCCAAAACTAACCATAATCTCTATGGGGGTGCCACAGGGTTCAATTCTCGGGACGACTCTTTTCTCTGTATATATCAATGATGTCGCTCTTGCTGCAGGTGATTCTTTGATTTACTTCTACACAGACGACACCATTCTGTATACATCTGGCCCTTCTTTGGACACTGTTATCAAACCTCCAAACGAGTTTCAATGCCATTACAACTCTCCTTCCGTGGCCTCCAACTGCTCTTAAATGCTAGTAAAACGAAATGCATGCTCTTCAACCGATTGCTGCCTGCACCCACCCGCCTAGCATTACTACTCTGGACGGTTCTGACTTAGAATACGTGGACAACTATAAATACCTAACTCTCCTTCCAGACTCACATTAAACCTGTTTGGGATAGGGGGAATTTTCACATTTGGATGAAAAGCGTGCCCAGAGTAAACTGCATGCTACTCAGTCCCAGTTGCTAATATATGCATATTATTAGTAGATTTGGACAGAAAACACTGAAGTTTCTAAAACTGTTTGAATGATGTGAGTAAAACAGAACTCATGTCAGGCGAACACCGGAGAAAAAAACAACCAGGAAGTGGGGAATCTGAGGTTTGTAGTTTTTCAAAGCGTGGCCTATCGAATACACAGTGTCTATGGGGTCAAATTGCACTTCCTAAGGCTTCCACTAGATGTCAAACGTCTTTAGAAACTTGTTCGAGGCTTCTACTGTAAAGGAGGGGCTCATTGAGTCAGTGGTCTGGCAGAGTGCCACATACTCGTGATGCTCGTTCACGTGAGGTAGCCCTCGTTCCATTGCTTTTCTACTGACAAAAGGAATTCTCCGGTTGGAACATTATTGAAAATGTATGTTAAAAACATCCTAAAGATTGATTCTATACATCGTTTGACATGTTTCTACGGACTCAAACGGAACTGTTGGACTTTGTCTGGACCTAGTGCTCGCGTCTCATGAATATGGATTACTGGGCTGAACGCGCTAACAACAAGGAGGAATTTGGATATAAATTATGAATTTTATTGAACAAATCAAGCATTTATTGTGGAACTGGGATTCCTGCGAGAGCATCATGATGAATATCAAAGGTAAGTGAATATTTATAATGCTATTTCTGACTAATGTTGACTCCAACATGGTGGATATTTATTTGGCTGTTTTGGTCTCTGAGCGCCGTACTCAGATTATTGCATCGTATGGTTTTTCCGTAAAGTTTTTTTGAAATATGACAGTGGTTGCATTAAGCATCTCCAATCCCAATTTAAATCTAGAATCGTCTTCCTATTTCCCAACAATGCCTCCTTCACCCATGCTACCAAACATACCCTCGTAAAACTGCCTATCCTACCGATCCTTGACTTTGGCAATGTCATTTACAAAATAGCCTCCAACACTCTACTCAGCAAACTGGGTGAAGTGTATCACAGTGCCATCCGTTTTGTCACCAAAGCTCCATATACTACCCACCACTGCGACCTGTATGCTCTCGTTGGCTGGCCCTCGCTACATATCCGTCGCCAAACCCAGTCGCTCCAGGTCATCTGTGGTCCTTCTGTAGCTCAGTTGGTAGAGCATGGCGCTTGTAACGCCAGGGTAGTGGGTTCGATCCCCGGGACCACCCATACGTAGAATGTATGCACACATGACTGTAAGTCGCTTTGGATAAAAGCGTCTGCTAAATGGCATATATTATTATTATTATCTATAAGTCTTTGCTAGGTAAAGCTCCGCCTTATCTCAGCTCACTGTTCACCATAGCAACACACACCCGTAGCACACGCTCCAGCAGGTATATCTCACCGGTCATCTCCAAAGCCAAAACCTAATTTGGCCACCTTTCCTTACAGTTCTCTGCTGCCAATGACGAAAAAAATGCAAAAATTAAAATACACTTATATATATATATATTTTTTTTAATCACTGAAGTTGGGGACTTGTATTTCCCTCACTAACTTTAAGCATCAGCTATCAGAGCATCCAACCAACTACCTACCTCATCCCCATATTTGTTCTTCTGCTCTGTTGCACACCAGTATTTCTACCAGTATCCTCATCTGCACATATATCACTCCAGTGTAAATGGCTAAATTGTGATTACTTCACCACTATTGGCCTATTTATTGCCTTACCTTCTTACTTAATTTCCTCACACTGTATACATGTTTTTCTATTGTGTTATTGATTGTATGTTTGTTTATCCCATGTGTAACTCCGTTGTTGTTTTTGTCGCACTGTTTTGCTTTATCTTGGTCAGGTCACAGTTGTAAATGAGAACTTGTTCTCAACTGGCCTACCTGGTTAAAATAATGGTGAAATAAAAAAAATAGAATACAAACAGTGACAAAGGTTGGCTGTTTTCAAAGTGATAAATTTGTCAGTCAAATTTGTGTATTGGTGTGTGGCAAATTTTATGGAGAGACCTACTCGAATTATTCGCGCCATTTGAGAAAGAAAATTATAGCTGCATTCTAAGTCCCGCAACCCCAAGAGTGTATGACACAAATCAAAGACATTTCTCCGTTTAAGCTATTGTAATGTGTAATGTTGACAATAAACCTCTATAATAACAGTATGTAATCCCCCCCTGCGTGTGTAATGTAGTAACTAACACACTGTCCACATCATGGAGTAACGTAATATAAATGAGAGAGTAAAACAATTCAATAACTTAATTTAGGATGATAGTAAAAATGAAGCAAACTCAGACTTTTCCAATAATCATATATCTCACTAGTTTAACCATTTAGAGAGAGCAAAAAATGACCCTGAACAGTTTAACCAGGCTTAACGATTATAGCCTACATTGGACGTAGGTCTTTGGAAACAATGGTGGGTTGCGCATGTCAACACTCACCACATTGTTGACAATCTTCTTCGGTTCTTGTGTTGTAAAGTTCAGTCCAGGCTTTAACAAACCCTTTGCAAATGCATCTTGAAGCTAATGAAAAAGAAACACAGCAAATGGAAGCTTTTTATAACCTAGCTATAGTAGAGTTAGCAAAGACATCGCTAACTAACGTTAACTAATATTTAACTTCGCTAATGTTAGCTAGCTACCAAGCACCACGCTATAGAATATCCAGTTACCTCTCCGTCAGATAATTCGCTGTCATCCTCATCAGACGTCTCACCTAATTGCTCGTCATCTTCGTTAATATCCATGGTATTGTTAACGAGAATCATTGGATACAAACAGTTATTTGATGTAAAAGCGGTGCTCACATGGAGCGGTTCACGTGGGAAGGAAGTGGCGGCTTTATAACAGTCCTCCGAAAATATCTCCCGGGGAAACACTCAGCCCAAATAGATCAAAGGTTCCTACGCGACGTTTCTTTTTGCATTATTTACAGTTTTCCTGGATTTACAACTCATGGAGAAAAAAAAGACCAGAAGAGTCAGGACAAAAAAACATATTCAATTTACATTGATATGGGTGTATGCTTTAATCATTTATATTATTTTTTTTATTATGTAATTACGCATTGTATGAATGCTTTTCCATAGTGATAGAATGTAACAATAACATTCTATTCATATTACATTATATTCCACGCCTCGGAAAAAACATAGCATGTTAGTCTCTGAATGTATCAATGATTTAAAAAATAAATAATGGATAAGGAGTTGTGAGGAATCAACCATTTTTTCCCCAATAAAGGTAAGTAGCTTAGTTAAATAAGAATAATTACTTTTCAAAGTTGAATGTATGGTTCCAGGTAAGGCTATAAAAATGTGCCTATTGTAGATCAGGAGTTGTAGATGTAAATGTGCAGGTCCAATAGCGCAATTTCAGATCAAAGTGAAAAGGATCAATATGGTCTTAAATAATTTAATTAGTGTCCTTAAGAGTTTTGCTTGCCATATTTTTAAGATCAAAACCCTTCTGAAATAGTTTTTTCTTCTTCTGTCCTTTCACTGGCAGCTTTGATTTGACAACACTCTGATGTCTGCAGTGGTGGCCCAGTGCCACTACAGCTTTGGTTTGCAGAGGGGCGTGGCCAATAACCTGTTCTACTTTGATGAGCAGACTGTCATCTTCCCATCCGGGAACAACTGTGTTCGTTATAACATTGATCAGAAATGGCAGAGGTTCATCCCAGGTATCTGCATGCTCGCATCTCAGGAGTACAACAATATGGCTAGGGTCAGGGTGTGTTATAGTTGTTTAGTGTCTCTGACACTACATCACTTTCTCTGAAATCTATTCATAGACAAATTTAAACCTGACATACTTTTTTTGTTGTTGCTGTTAACAACCTGTTAAAGATATCCCTCTTCCAGTTATGTTGTCTTTGTGATTTATCTTTGATTTTGCTCCTTAGGTTTGGAGAGGAGTCAGGGAATGTATGCCCTGGCTATCAGCTCAAACCGCCGCTACCTGGCGGTGTCGGAGCGTGGAGAGAGGGCCACCATTACGGTGTACGACCTGCAGCACGAGCAGAGCCGGAAGAGGAAGGTGCTGAATGGAGGGGACATCCATGTCCAGGAGTTTGTCTCCATGGCCTTCTCCACCGACTCCAAGTACTTCATTGGCCAATCAGGAGCGCCAGACTACACCCTCTTCTACTGGATGTGGGAGAAGCAGAAGGTCATGGCCATGGTGAAGACCACTGTGGCCACTAATCCAGTCAACCAGGTGATGTCGGACTGCTCTCTTGTTATTGGGGCCAGGGAGTCCTTGGGCAAGGAAATGGTGATGTGGAATGATAAGTGTGGTCATTCAAAATTGCAGTGTTATTTTTCCATAGATAAGGCAGGGTTTCCCAACAAGCACCCAGAGAGGGGGGGGGGGGCGTTTGGCCTGTTTGTCATGGTGGGTCTCTAGTTTTTTTTCCCCTAGCACTGCACAGCTGGTTCAAATAGCAAACTTATCGTCAAGCTTTGATTATTTGAATCAGATGTGTAGTGCTAGGACAAAAAACTAAACGTGCACCCAGGGAGGGCCCCAGCACCGAGGTAAGGTAAGGTAAGGCAACAAATCGCATTCCGGGTCCTTGCTCCTTACTCTGTAATAGTATTCACTCTGTAGCTGATCACACACATACTTATTTACTTTCAAAAACTATATTATGATGGCACTGTCTATGTTTCCAGGTCAGCTTTAACCCATACGACAACACCCAGATCTGTGTGAGTGGGAATGGGGTCTTCAAGCTGTTCCGCTATGCAGAGGGGGTTCTGAAGCAGTCCGCCTTCCATAAGCAAGAGACTCATAACTTCCTATCCCATGCCTGGATGTCTGAGGAGAGGGTGATTGCAGGGACAGAAGCTGGGAGGCTGATGGTGTTTGAGTCTGGAGACCTCCGATGGGACATGAGTGTGACCACCAAGACCACCATGCCACAGGACCCAGACAGGTAGGCAGCGTAGCCTAGTGGTTAGAGCGTTGGACTAGTAACCGGAAGGTTGCGAGTTCAAACCCCCGAGCTGACAAGGTACAAATCTGTCGTTCTGCCCCTGAACAGGCAGTTAACCCACTGTTCCTAGGCTGTCATTGAAAATAAGAATATGTTCTTAACTGACTTGCCTGGTTAAATAAAGGTAAAATTAAAAATTAAAAAAAAAAATAAGGAGAGAGGCTTGTGCTGACACAGTAATAACCTACCTATCTACCATGAAATAAAATGTTACCAAATGAGCTGTTTTGGAAAGTTAGACCAATCTAAAGTGCTCTTGGATATCATACCACAGAGGCAGTTAGAGTCCAGTTTGGGCAACTTCTTTCATTGCACAGGGCACAGAACAGATGTCACACAATTTCCATGCCTGCTGTGTTTCGTTTTGCCTGCACACCTAAGAAGGTGAAAGCTGAAACGTCTGTGTATGTTACCGTCTGTGTATGTTACCGTCTGTGTATGTTACCTAATGCCGTAAAAATAATAATACAAATGAAATGTTTTACAGTGCAGAGGGAAATGATGAAGAGACCCCTCAGTTGCCACGGGTTACAGTCATCACAGCTTACTCGAAGGGCTTTGCCTGCTCGGCCGGTCCTGGGACTGTGTATCTGTTTGAGAGAACCGACGACAAGGACAACTACAGGAAGACCAGGGAGATCAGGGTGACCGAATGTATTTCACCAAACTATAACAATCACTCAAGCGAGCTGTATACTGCAAATCTACGCACCTTCTGTACAAATAGACTATTTGTAAAGAGGTTTCTGATAAGGTCTCTGCCTTTGTATTTATGCTTGTGTGTTTTGTATTAATGTAACTGTGTTGGGTGTGCATGTATATGTGTGTGTGTGTTCATGTATGTGTTCCATTCAGATCCCCCCAGACCAGTGCAGTCACGAGCCCAGCCATGCAGAGCAGCAGCAGATCGTCTCTCTGGTCATCAGTCCATCAGAGGAGACAGTAGTGACCAGCACAGATCGTGGTCAGCTCTACAGTATCACCCTGTCCTCTGCAGAGATGTGCAAGGGGGAGCAGGTCCAGTTTGAGTTCCTGTCCCACTCTTTCCACTCTGGGCCTATCACCGGCCTGTCCGTCTGCATCCGCAAGCCCATCATCGCCACCTGCTCCCTGGACCAGTCTGTACGCATTTGGAACGTTGAGACCAAGTAAGAGCTGCGGGATTCACAATCCCTTTTAATACAGATTTCCTGGAGTTAATGTCAAGTCTATACAGTGTCCCAGCCTGTGATGATTAACTCAGCTCCTTTGTTGTTTTAGACACTGAATGTTAGTTACAGTGTTAGTTACAGTATATCTGAGGGAAAAAAAATATTGGCTGGCTGTTAAGTTTTCTAGAGCCTATATTAGGTGTGTTTTTAGAGCCTATATTAGGTGTGTTTTTAGAGCCTATATTAGGTGTGTTTTTAGAGCCTATATTAGGTGTGTTTTTAGAGCCTATATTAGGTGTGTTTTTAGAGGCTATATTAGGTCTGTTTTTAGAGCCTATATTAGGTCTGTTTTTAGAGCCTATATTAGGTCTGTTTTTAGAGCCTATATTAGGTCTGTTTTTTTTCAAGCGTATATTAGCTCTGTTTTTAGAGCCTATATTATCTTTGTTTTTAAAGCCTATATTAGATCTGTTTTTAGAGCCTATATTGGATCTGTTTTTTAAAGCCTATATTAGATCTGTTTTTAGAGCCTATATTGGATCTGTTTTTTAAAGCCTATATTGAGTTGTTTTTTTAAAAGCCTATATTAGGTCTCTTTTTTAAAGCCTATATTAGGTTTGTTTTTTAAAGCCTTTATTAGGTCTGTTTTTTAAAGCCTTTGTTAGGTCTGTCTCCTTTCCATTCCCCCACAAGCACCCTCGAGCTGTATAAGGAGTTCCAGGAGGAGGCGTTCAGCATCGCCCTCCACCCGTTTGGCCTGTTTGTCATGGTGGGCTTCTCTGACAAGCTGCGACTCATGAACCTGCTCATAGACGACGTCAGGACCTTCAAGGAGTTCACCGTGCGAGCCTGTAGAGAGGTCAGAACGAAGAGTTCTCAGTGCCAACAGTGCCTCATTGTCGATAGCTGAACATCACTGGTACTCAAACATTGATTTCTAGCCATTCCAGCTCTTGCAGTGTACTGTATGCTTTTTCCTTTTAGTGTGCCTTCAGTCACGGAGGACACCTGTTTGCTGCGGTCAATGGAAACATCATCCACATCTACTCCACCACCACGTTCGAGAACGTCGTCAACCTCAAAGGACACAATGGGAAGGTTAGGAATGGTACACTGGGGGAGGGCACTGATGGTTTACCGTGTGATTCATCATCAGAGAGTAAGACCCTAGTTAGCAAGCTCTAACTAGCCCACGAGCAGCCCGCCTCCGGCATATTTTCTCGCCCACATCTGGCAGCCGCTTGACCAACCACAGTTCCAGTAGGCCTCACCTCAGGCCAACAGTTCCTGGCCATGTGACCTGACCAGGAAATACATTTTGGCCCTAGTTATAGCTTTAAGTTTTTCCTGGTCAGTTCACCTCGCAGAGATAACGTGACCGCAAGTGGGTATTTTGTTTGAGGCTCGCCTGTCACCATCTACAGGTGCGCTCCATAGCCTGGAGTGGTGATGACAGCAGGCTGGTGTCGTGTGGTATGGAGGGGGCTGTGTACGAGTGGAACACCCTGACCAGCAAGCGGGAGTCGGAGAGCGTCCTCAAGTCCTGCAGCTACACCAGCGTCACCATCTCCCCTGATGCCAAGACTATCTTCGCCGTGGGGAACGACTGTACCCTGAAAGAGATCCAGGCCTGTCAAGTGAGACCCTCCAAAAAGTGACATGCTTCTTCCCTCTAGGGAGTTTTTCCTGTACATTGCTTCTGCTTTGCTTGCTCTTTGGGGTCTAGGCTGGGTTACTGTAAAGCTTCTCTTGACAACTGCTGATATAAAACATTAGATTTAAATTGATTTGAAATGTCAGATACTCGGACAACTGCATATTAGTTTTGAGATATAGTCAGTTATAATGATGCTATGAAATTATATCAGGTTTGTCTTGTAATCAAATCAACAACAAAAAATGTCACATGCGCCGAATACGACAGGTGTAGTAGACCTTACCGTGAAATGCTTACTTACAAGCCCTTATCCAACAATGCAGTTCAAGAAATAGAGTTAAGAAAATATTTATTAAATAACCTAAAGTAAAAAAAAAAATTAAAAATAAAGAAGTAACACAAGAAAATTACATAACAATAACAAGGCTATATACTGGGGGTACCGGTACCGAGTCAATGTGCAGGGGTACAGGTTAGTCGAGGTCATTTGTAAAGTGACTGCGTAGATAATGAACAGCGAGTAGCAGCAGTGTAAAAACAAAGGTTGGGGGTTGTCAATGTAAATAGTCCAGGTGGCCATTTGATTAAGTGTTCAGTAGTCTTATGGCTTGGGGGTAGAAGCTGTTAAGGGGCCTTTTGCTCCTAGACTTGGCGCTTCGGTACCGCTTGCCGGGACTGGAGTCTTTGACATTTTTGAGACCTTTCTCTGACACCACCAGGTATATAGGTCCTGGATGTCTGTAGCGCCTTTACGGTCAGATGCCAAGCAGTTGCCATACCAGGCGGTGATGCAACAGGATTCTCTCGATGGTGCAACTGTAGAACATTTTGAGGATCTGGCTATAATAATAGCTATAAGATGGTTTTAATAATTGAGGGGTGCAGTTATAACTTATTAGCCAGTTCTAAAGTATCTTCTTATTCTTAGTGCGCAGAAGTTTCCTTCGAGAGCGGTACTATGCTGACTGTTTTGAGTTCATATTTTATTTCCCTTAACTCTTCATCACATTTTTTTGGATGGTGTCAGTTTCCAGCTGTGTGAAGTGAAGTTCTGAAAGGGAAATAAATAGTGTTTCCCTCTCCGTCATAATGACTGGGGCCAGAGAGTTGACGGCCGTCTTTCTGACAGTCTGTGAAACTAATCAGGAAAGAGGATACAGTCCGTCAGATAGAGGCCCTTTGAGTTATTCTGGGCTGCCGGAGCTTTGGAGAGAAGAACCCACAACAATCATAAACATCTCAATTTGGAAGAGTTTTTATCCAGTCCTGAATAGATCAGTGGTTTTGTTGGATGTTGGATGCCTTCATCCTTCCCCATTAGGCTATTTGTATTCCAAGTGTTGGTGAAGTAAACAACTTTCACCGACAGAATATATCCACTTCAATAAATGAGTCCCTCGGGGGTAACTTAGTTCTACTTAAAAATGTACATGTACACTCCTGGGTGAGGCTGGCATAATAACGCTAATGTTATTCATGAATGTTCACTTTACCTCTGCTGCATTTGTTTCTCGCCATCCCTTGATAGTACCCTTTATATGCTAGTCTTTATATGGTAGCCTTTATATGGTAGTCTTTATATGGTAGTCTTTATATGGTAGCCTTTATATGGTAGTCTTTATATGGTAGTCTTTATATGGTAGTCTTTATATGGTAGTCTTTATATGGTAGTCTTTATATTGTAGTCTTTATATGGTAGTCTTTATATTGTAGTCTTTATATGGTAGTCTTTATATTGTAGTCTTTATATGGTAGTCTTTATATGGTAGCCTTTATATGGTAGCCTTTATATGGTAGTCTTTATATGGTAGTCTTTATATGGTAGTCTTTATATGGTAGTCTTTATATGGTAGTCTTTATATGGTAGTCTTTATATGGTAGTCTTTATATGGTAGTCTTTATATGGTAGCCTTTATATGGGCTTTTCCTGGTTAAATAAAGGTTAAATAAATAAAACATTGGTAGCCTTTATATGCACATCCACTGTGTCCTCATCCCCTGGCTGTCCCTTCTCTCTCTCTGTCAGATCCTACGTGAAGTGCCCGCTGAAGATGTGGCTTATACCACCATCGCTATGTCCCGTTCTGGGCGCACGCTCTTCACTGGGACCTCCATCGGAACCATCAGGGCCATCAAGTACCCCCTGTCCACCCAGAAGGACTGGATCGAGTACCAGGCCCACTCTTCACCTGTCACCAAGGTAAGACTTGCAATACCTTCACAAAACAGTAAAATGCTGTGCATTGCAATGGAACACTACACCACAACGCATCACAATTTGAACCACAACAACAGAAAAACCGACACAACCTGTTTTACAAGCATTTCGCTACACCCGCAAAAACATCTGCTAAATATGTGTATGTGACCAATAACATCTGCTAAATAGGTGTATGTGACCAATAAAATTTGACTTGATTTGATTTTTGATGACGCGCTGAATTCAAGATTGATGGCAAAGGCCATTGATTTGAGTGCATTCGGGAAAGTATTCAGACGCCTTGACTTTGTCCACATTTTGTTACATTACAGCCTTATTCTAAAAATGATTCAAATAGTTTTTCCCTCATCAATCTACACACAATACCCCATAATGACAAAGCAAAAACTGTTTTTTTGTATAAAAAAATGTAACACTGAAATATCACAGTTACATAAGTATTCAGACCCCTTACTCAGTACTTTGTTGAAACACCTTTAGCAGCGATTCCAGCCTTGAGTCTTCTTGGGTATGACCCTACAAGCTTGGCACACCTGTATTTGGCGAGTTTCTCCCATTCTTCTCTGCAGATCCTCTCAAGCTCTGTCAGGTTGGATGGGGCACGTAGCGACACAGCTATTTTCAGGTCTTTCCAGAAATGTCCGAACGGGTTCAAGTCCGGGCTCTGGCTGGGCCATTCATGGACATTCAGAGACTTGTCCCGAAGCCACTCCTGCGTTGTCTTGGCTGTGTGCTTAGGGTCATTGTCCTGTTGGAAGGTGAACCTTCACTCCAGTCTGAGGTCCTGAGTGCTCTGGAGCAGGTTTTCATCAAAGATCTCTCTGAACTTAGCTCTGTTCATCTTTCCCTCGATCCTGACTAGTCTCCGAGTCCCTGCCGCTGACATCACCACAGCATGATGCTGCCACCACCATGCTTCACCCTAGGGATGGTGGCAGGTTTCCTCCAGATGTGACGCTTGGCATTCAGTTTCTCACGGGCTGAGAGTCTTTAGGTGCCTTTTGGCAAACTCTAAGCGGGCTGTCATGTACATTTTCCTGAGGAGTGGCTTCCATCTGGCTACTCTACCATAAAGACCTGATTGGTGGAGTGCTGCAGAGATGGTTGTCCTTCTGGAAGGTTCTTCCATCTTCACAGAGGAACTCTGGAGCTCTGTCAGAGTGACCATCTGGTTCTTGGTCACCTCCCTGACCAAGGCACTTCTCTTCCGATTGCTCAGTTTGGTCGGGTGGCCAGCTCTTGGATGAGTCTTGGTGGTTCCAAACTTCTTCCATTTAAGTATGATGGAGGCCACTGTGTTCTTGGGGACCTTCAATGCTGTAAAAATGTTTTGGTACCCTTCCCCAGATCTGTGCCTCGAAACAATCCTGTCTCTGAGCTCTATGGACAATTACTTCAACCTCATGGCTGGGTTTTTGCTCTGACATGCAATGTCAACTGTGGGACCTTATATAGACAGATGTGTGCCTTTTCCAAATATTGTCAAATCAATTGAATTTACTACAGGTGGACTTCAATCAAGTTGTAGAAACATCTTTAGGATGATCAATGGATGCATCTGAGCTCAATTTCAGTTTTTTATTATTTCTAATCGCCTTTTGCTTTGTCATAATGAGGTATTGTGTGTAGATTGACGAGGAAAAGTTTTATTTAGTCCATTTAAGAATAAGGCTGTAACGTAACATAATGTGGAAAAAGTCAAGGTGTCTGAATACTTTCCGAATGCACTGAACGGAGGTGTTGAAGTGTGTGTCCTCTCTGTGTTCAGATGGTGATCACTTTTGATGACCAGTACCTACTGACGGTTTCTGAGGACGGCTGTCTGCTCATCTGGAAGATCATAGACAAGGAGGGCCGCGGCCTGAAGAGAGACAAGGAGATCACCTACGCTGAGGAGATCCTCATCACCAAGTCAGACCTGGAGGAGAAGGTAGCCCACCATGGGGATTTTTGTAGCATTACACTGACTTGATACATGGGTTGGGTGTGTTCCATTATTGTAGGTTTGCGAGGGCCATGGTCACTCCTACTCTAACCTGATTAATCACATTATCCCTGTCCTCCTGTCCTCTTGTCCTCCTCTTCCTCCCCCTCTCCTCCCCTGCTCTCATGCCTACTTTTCTCTCTTCTCACACTCACTTCACTTCACTGCTACTACTCTTCTTCTCTCTCTCTACCTTGTCCCTCGCTCATTCTCTCCCTCACTACCTCCTCTCCTCCTATAACAGAACCAGGTGATGTTAGAGCTGAAGACACGTGTGGAGGAGCTGAAGATGGAGAATGAGTACCAGCTCCGTCTGAAGGACATGAACTACAACGAAAAGACCAAGGAGCTGTCAACTACGTTTGTTCGGCAGATGGAGTCGCTCAAGACCAACATACAGGCGAGACAGACAGGGCTTCAAGCATAATCAGTTACCTACAATAACCTGTTGACGGGTTAGGGTTCCCATTTGGGAACGACCCCCTCCCACGTTCAGCTGGAAGGTGGCGCATGGAACGCAAAAATATTCTTAGAAATATTTAACCTCCACACATTAAAAAGTCCAATAGCTCAAATGAAAGATAAACACCTTGTTCATCTACCCAGCAAGTCAGATTTCTAAAATGTTTTACGGCGAAAACATAGCATATATTTATGTCAAACCACCACCGAAAACACAGCTAATTTGCATAGCCAAGTTGAACAAAATATGCAATCAACAAACGCAGGATTAAAAGAAAAATAATGCACTAACCTTTTGAAAATCTCCATCAGATGACAGTAATAGAACATGTTACACAGTACATTTATGTTTTTTTCAATAATATGCCATTTATATCCATAAATCTCTGTTTACAATGACGCATTGTTCAAAAAATGCTACTCAAATGTCCTGAGAAATGACGATAGCACCGGCAGATAACGTCAGATAACAAGCAATACACATCATAAACTTTGACTAAATATACATGTTCTACATATAGATAGAAAGATACACTTCTTCTTAATGCAACCGCTGTGTTACATTTATTTTTAACGTTACAGAATTCGTTCACTAGGCTATAATATGAGACGGCGCTCAGAAATTAGCATTATGTCTCCTCTATCTTGGAGTCCACAGAAACCCAAATTTACCACATAAATATTCCCTTACCTTTGATGTTCTTCCATCAGAAGACCTGGAAGGAATTATACTTACCAAAAACAGCGTTTAGTTTTGAAGTCTGTGTCTTTAGGTTATCAAACGCGACATATTTCGGTTGAAATGCAGCCAAAATTCAAGTGGATGCGCACCAAAACGTCAAAATTACATATTATATGTCGACTAAACTGGTCAAACTAAGTTCAGAATCAAGCTTTAGCATGTTATAAAGGTGGACAACAATCCTTAGCACGAACAGAAACACACACATCGTTTAGTCAATCCTGGAAGAAAGAGAGCACTGGAGCCGAGGCGCGAATGAGAGTACCTGTTTTTTCGCGTGACCGGAAGGTCGCCAAAAGTCTCGTGAGCACGCGATTCTCACAATGAGAAGCCCCATTGAAAGCAGACATCGCGCTGAAGACAGAGAAACTGTTCCTGGGTCTGTAGCTGCTTGGGAAGGGTGGGGCGATGACATCAAAGTTGGGCCAACTTTTCTGATGACAAGAGAAAGTTTGGGAGAATGGCTGCCCTGAGAGTTCTGCTTTACATACAGACATAATGTAAACGGTTTTAGAAGTTTTAGAGTGTTTTCTATTCAATAATAATAATTATATGCATATATTAACAATTTTTGACAGATTTTTTTTCTGTTTACTATGGGCACGCAATTCCTCCAAAGGGGGCAGTAGTCAGCCCTATCTTTAACAGGTTTTAAACAACTTAACTAAATAAAGTACTTCATTTTAATAAATAACCGACATGAAACAAACAAGGACAGCGTCTGGACAGGGGAAACATAACAAAAGTAATGCTGACACAGCGATCAAACTGAGAAACAGACAGATATAGGAGATGGCATTCAACAAAGTAATAGCGCCCTCGAGCGCCAGGGAGGGAGAGCAGGCATGATAGTACTCATCAATTTGATTAAATTCATTTAGTAAATTAGAGTAATGAAGCTACATTTAGATGGTAAATAAGCTCTGAGATAAACACTAATATGGTATGAACTAGTATGGGAGACCGGGGGCAATTGTAAAAGGGACCTTGAATTTCTCCAAACAGAAACAAGCTAGAGTGATGAAACTATCTCAGCACATGCCCATTTAGGTTCTCTCCCTCACTATTTGCAGGTGAAAGTGGTTTTTACGACTGCTGCATTTTTCTTATACTGTCTTGAGCATTAATGTTCAAGAATTCAAACTATCGTCATTTTCATCACTATATGTTGGCTAAACATTGACATTGAAATGTTGGACATGTCACTATTGTTGTCCCTTGCTAGGCACATGAGATTTTGTCATTGCTACCGGGTTGGTGGCAATTGTAATGCAGTGTTAAAATAAACCCTAGCCAAGCAGATGAAAAAAAGTTATTAACTTTAGGATTGTACGAATTACACATTAATTATATGTGACGATCGTCTGAAGAAGTAGACCAAGGTGCAGCGTGGTAAGTGTTCTTGATCTTTAATACTCAGAAGACCAAACAAAAATAACAAACGGAATAACGAACGTCACGTTCTGCTGGCTTCACAGAGCTAAAAAAAAAACCAACAAGATCCCATAACATAGGTGGGAAAACAGGCTACCTAAGTATGATACCCAATCAGAGACAACGATAGACAGCTGCCTCTGATTGGGAACCACACTCGGCTAAAACCAAAGAAATACAAAACATAGAATGCCCACCCCACATCACACCCTCACCAAATAGAGAAATAAAACGTCTCTCTAAGGTCTGGGCGTGACATACTTTTTTTTTTAAACTATAGATTGCCAAAGAGGTGATAAACATATATTTCCATTTAACCAGGCAAGTCAGTTGAAGAACAAATTCTTATTTTCATTGACAGTCTACAGCAGCCAAACCTGGGCCAATTGTGCACCGCCCTATGGGACTCCCTATCACAGCCAGATGTGATACAGCTTGGATTCAAACCAGGGTATCTGTAGTGACACCTCTAGCACTGACATGCAGTGCCTTAGACTGCTGTGCCACTTGTGAGCCCAATATCAGTTGGGCACCATCAGACTATTCAAATGTTTTGAGAGGAACAGAATGACCATGCGGAAATAAGGATGTTACTGTAAATATTGGTTACACTCACATGAAAAAAATACTATAGTGTATTATGGTATAAATACTATAGTATTCACTGTTTTTATAGTCCCGTGCCTAAACCTCCAGCTGCGTACCCCCTCTAGCACTCTCAAATGTTGTTTTTTGCCATCATTGTAAGCCTGCCACACACACACACACTATACGATACATTTATTAAATATAAGAATAAGTGTGAGTTTCTCCTCAAGGAGAAAGCCTCCACTTCTATGTTGAAGATAATATAACAAAAATAATATTGTAAATACTACAGTAATGTCTGCAAAAACGCTACAGTAAATAGTACAGTATATTACAGTCCGCAAAAACCCTATAGTAAATACTACAAAATACTACAGTCCGCAAAAACCCTATAGTAAATACTACAAAATACTACAGTCCGCAAAAACCCTATAGTAAATACTACAAAATACTACAGTCCGCAAAAACCCTATAGTAAATACAAAAGAGCTCTTATAGGACCAGGGCAGGGAAGTTAGATGCAGGAGAGCAGAACTAGTAATAGGCGGAGCAGTTTAGTTCCAAAACCAACAGCATCAAGAAAATAACAGCTTAGGTACAAAACCTGACGCGCACCAGTCGACATGTGCACAAGTACTTACAAACAAACAATACCACACAAAGACATGGGGGGAACAGAGGGTTAAATACACAACACGTAATGTGGGAAATGAAAACCAGGTGTGTGGGAAAACAAGACAAAACAAATGGAAAAGTGGATCGGTGATGGCTAGAAGACCGGTGACGTCTACCGCCGAACACTGCCCGAACAAGGAGAGGAACTGACTTTGGTAGAAGTCGTGACAGTACCCCCCCCCCCTCCAGCAGCGCGCTGACACCGGCCTCCGGGACGACCGGGTGGGTGAGGCGTAGGGGCGATCCGGACGGAGACGGTGGAACTCCCGCAGCATTGAAGGGTCCAACACCTCCACCGGAACCCAGCATCTCTCCTCCGGACCATACCCCTCCCAGTCCACAAGGTACTGAAGTCTCCTTGCCCGACGCCTCAAATCCAGTATGGATCGAACGGAGTACGCCGGGGCCCCCTCGGAGGAACCTCCCGCACCTCAGACTCTTGGAGCGGGCCAGCCACCACCGGCCTGAGGAGAGACACATGGAACAATGGGTTAATACGGTAATCGGGGGGGGGGCTGTAACCTGTAACTCACCTCGTTCGGTCTCCTCAGGACTTTAAATGGCCCCAAAAACCGCGGCCCAGTTTCAGGCAGGGCAGGCGGAGGGGCAGGTTTTGGGTCGAGAGCCAGACCGGTGAACACCTGTGAACACCAGGGCCTCACTGCGGTGACGGTCTGCGCCGGATTTCTGGCACAGCATGGCGCGCTGAAGGTGGGCGGCGTCGTCCACTGCAGGAGCCTCGGTCTGACTCTGATGCCAAGGAGCCAAGGAGCCAGAACCGGCTGGTACCCCAGTACACACTGAAAGGGGGAGAGGTTAGTGGAGGAGTGGCGGAGCGAGTTCTGGGCCATCTCTGCCCAGGGCACGAACGCTGCCCACTCCCCCGGCCGGTCCTGACAATAAGACCTCAGGCATTCCCTTGGCAGCAAGAGCCTCTCAGTGGATGCTGCCGCGTCGGGAGCAACTGCTTGCACGTGCGTTACCACTCCACTATGTCTCCCTGTGATGGCTTTTGCGCCATCAGTACGGATACCAACACATCTTGACCACCAATGTCCATTTGATGTCACAAAGGTGTCCCGTACTTTAAAAATATCCTATCATGTTGTCCTGATTTACAGAAGAGGATGTCTTCCTTAATTGAGCCCCCATGAATGCAACGGACACTCACCAGGAGCTGTGCCAGGCCCGCCACGTCTGTTGACTCATCCAGCTGTAACGCATATAATTCACTGGCTCGTATACGAAGCAGTAATTGTTTCAAAACATCTCCTGCCATGTCACTGATGCGTTGTGAAACAGTGTTGTTTGATGAAGGCATTGTCTGTATAGTTTTTTGGGGCCTTTTCCCCCCAGCATTGTCACAGCCATATCCGCGGTAGCAGGAAGGATTAAGTCCTCCACAATAGTATGGGGCTTGCCTGTCCTAGCCACTCGGTAGCTCACCATATAAGACACTTCTAACCCCTTCTTATTAATGGTCTCTGTTGCTTTTATACATGTCTTACAATTAAAAAAACTCCTGTGTCTTATTTTTAAAATTGTCATGTTTCGTTTTCAAAATTTCTGCGAGAGAGTAACGGTTAATGTGATTGGATGTTAATTATTTGACTTGGCTTCCTGTATTTGACATTGTGTTGTTATTTCGCTGAACACTTGATGGTTTCGTTTGATTTTTGGCAGTGAAACGAGGCTACTCAGGCAAGAAAAAGAACTCACCCAAATGTATAGCCCCGTTGGAAAATATAAATGTACTCCCCAGTTTGGGAATACCTGCTTTACAGTATACTACAACATTCTGTTGTTAGTACTACACATGATCTACAGGAGGTTGGTGGTAACTTAATTGGGGAGAACGGGCTCGTGGTAACGACTGGAGAGGAATCAGTGGAATGGTATCAAATACTGTACATCAAACACAAGGTTTCCAGGTGTTTGATGCCATTCCATTTGCTCCGTTCCGGACATTATTATGAGCTGTTGTCCACTCAGCACCCTCCACTGACATGATTGAGGGATATTGCAGGGTGTAGTATAGTATTCTACAGTTTACTAAAGATGTCTATTGTAAGTACTGTAGTATTCTATAGTAAACTGTAGTATTTTTGTGGGCGTATATATAAATAATAATATTTATTTCAAAAGCATTACTTATGTCTATGATAATTCATAAACATTAGTTTCTTTTTAAAGTTAAGTGAATGTATTTGGTTTATTTTTCAGGAGTTACATTTGACCCCAGCTATTGTTACTGAAACAGATGTATTGTACGTTCCTTATATATATATATATATATATATATTTTTTTTTTAAAGTGATCGGCCTAGTTCAAGTGGTCTCAATTGCCCCTGGTCTCCCCAACATTTGATTTACCTTGTACCAAATAACTCTGAGTCTGTTTACTGTACTGTACTGTCTTTGGAACAAAAGGGTCCCACAAAAGAGTTCTTTGTTGGGGGATAGGGTTCTACCTAGAACCTTTAACATCCTAAGGGACCGTTTTGGAGGATAATTCTTTGTAAGGCAAGAGGGGTTCTACATAGAACCATATATCATATTTCACAGCATGCGCTAATGAAGGGTGATTTTCAGAATAGTTTGTTTAAATATCTATGTCTTTCCATGTACAATGAATGGTTGATTATAAAGAACATTCTAGGTAGAACCTTCTGCAAATGGTTCTACCTAGCAGCAAAAAGGAACAAAACGAAGAACCATTTATGGTTCTACTTGGCACCTTTTTTTCTAAGCGTGTAGCTCAGTATAATACTTTTAACACGGTTTAACTTTCAAAAGTGTTCTACTCTCATTATGGTATGCACTGAGTGTACTTTGCCTTGTAAGAGTCGGCCTTGATAAGAGCTACTGCTAGATCGATACATGGAAATGAGAATTGAAAGTGGCTCTGGCTGGGCTGGCGTAAGGTGAACACCTCAGTGAGGTGCATGTGCAGAGATATTCCTCTCCACCATTCTTCATCCCTCTGTCCATCTCTCCCGTCAGATCCTGAAGACAGAGAGAGACAATATGGAGGTAGCTAATCAGGAGACCATGTCCGAGGTCATGGAGAAACACTCAAAAGAGCTGCAGGATATGGGTACGTTCTGTTCTATTCTGTTCTATTCTATGCTATTCTCAGTTCTTGTCCATCTTTCAGAAGAAAACAAAAGTGACCTTTAAGTTTGTAGTCAAGAGACTTGAATGAGACTTGAATGACTCCCATTGCAGTGTGTACATTGACAGCAGCACATGATAGCATTGACTGTGTTTGATCCAAGGTCCTCATTGGATATCTTCTCTGTCTCTCTCTGCGTTCCCCTAGAATCGGCCAACAGTCAGAAGCTGATGCTGGAATATGAGAAGTACCAGGAGCTGCAGTTCAAGTCTCAGCAGATGCAGCAGGACTACGAGAAGCATCTGCAGCAGATGGACGAGAGCAAGACTGCTGCCCTGGAGGAGCTCACCCTCTACTACGAGGGAAAGATGCAGGAGAAACTACTGGTGCTGGAGCAGGTAGTGGATACTAGGATGTCAACGGGTTGTATGGGGACGTTTGGAGGTGGGATTTGCGGCTTTATATAGTGTCCTCACAGATAGGGTCCTGTTTTTTCCCCTCACCAGGAATAACCTGGGGTTAGCGCCCAGAGTTCTCCCTGGTCAGATCATGTGGTCCGGAAAAACTCCTGGCTTTACTTCAAGGCGATGTAGTCTAGTCAAGCATTTAGCGGCAACCTTCACCCTCTCCTTTCTGTCCTCCCTTTCTCCTCTCCTCCCTGCTGTGACACTGATTGGAAGCGAAGAGACAAATGAATATCGGAGCACCAGGTTCTCCAATCGAGGATGTCTACGGAATCTTTAAGGAAATACGACGTCAACTCTCATCATTGCTAATGGGGGTGTGAGTGGCGGGGTGGGGTATGTGGGGGGCGCAACACTGGGCCTGCATAACCACCTCATTATTTCATTCTGAGAGAGAGAGAGAGAGAGAGAGAGAGAGAGAGAGAGAGAGAGAGAGAGAGAGAGAGAGAGAGAGAGAGAGAGAGAGAGAGAGAGAGAGAGAGAGAGAGAGAGAATATTTTAAGATCCCCTTTATTGGGTAAAGACCCCACACTACAATACATCACATTACCATTTAGCCTTCAGATGTCATACTCAAGAAATAATCACGAAAGCACAACAAGTTGACAAGACACTGGAAGAGAACCCTCCTGGAAGGATTCACAGAACACTTCACCCCCCCCCACCCCACCCAATACATTCCCTCCCACCCACTTCATCCCCCCACCACCCAATACATTCCCCCACCCAATACAACCCCCCACCCAATACATTCCCACCCACTTCATCCCCCCCCACCCAATACATTCCCAGAAACATGTGTAAAAAGTCTGATGGCAAACCATGAATACCAGAGGAGATCTGTATAACTGCAGTGGACAGTTCCTGCAGAGTAATGTCCGAGTCCAAAGCAGCTCTCTGCTCAGGGCCCAGTTTAGGAAGTCCTTGAAGGAACTGTGCAGCGCACACAGAGTCACAGTCTTCCGCCCTGTAGAGAGCAGAATAGAAATCCCCGGCATGGATTTGCGCTGAGATACCGACCACTCTAGATTAAAAAAGAAAGCGCAAAGAGCGACCATATCCCCGAGAGAGAGTAGCAAAACGAGACTTCTCATGTAAGAATGACCCCAGTATTTCCCCAGTAAAGTTATGTCTAGAACAGAGCCATTCTGAGTGGGCAGTTTCAGTTCAATAGTTTATATTCTGCTCAAGTACTCTTGACAGTTTCGTCCTTCATCCCTTGTGGCTCAGTTGGTAGAGCACGGCGCTTGCAATGCCAGGGTTGTGGGTTCAATTCCCATGGGGGGGGCAGTATAGGAATGTATGGCCTCACTCTTTATTGTAAGTCGCTCTGGATAAGAGCATCTGCTGAAATTAACAAAAAAAAATACAAAAAAAAAGAATCTAAATAGTACATGGAGAAGTATACTGTTGACGGGCCTTCCCAACCTTCCACCATTGACTCTAAGTTCCCCTTTGTAGCTCTCCACAGGGCCTGCATAATCACCTTAATATTTAACTCTGTAGAGAGAGATTTGCTACCTCTTTCGCCTTCCCTTTTTCTTTCTCGATCACATTTTTCTTTTTAAATACAGAGCGACTAACTGTTAGTGCGTTCATCTTAAGATACACCACATGACCAAAAGTATGTGGACACCTGCTTGTCAAAACATCTCTTTCCAAAATGATGTGCATTAATATGGAGATTGTCCCCTCCTTTGCAGCTATAACAGCCTCCACTCTTCTAGGAATCATGTCAACTAGATGTTGGAATACTGCTGCGGGGACCTGCTTCCATTCAGCTACAAGAGCATTAGTGAGGTCGGGCACTGATTGTTGGGCGATTAGGCCTGGCTTGTAGTCGGCGTTCCAATTCATCCCAAAGGTGTTCGATGGGGTTGTGGTCAGGGCTATGTGCAGGCCAGTCTTCTACACCGATCTCTACATACCATTTCTGTATGGACCTCGCTTTGTGCATGGGGGGCATTGTCATGTTTAAACAGGAAAGGGCCTTTCCCAAACTGTTGCCACATAGTTGGAAGCACAGAACCGTTGAATGTCATTGTATGCTGTAGCGTTAAGATTTCCATTCACTGGAACTAAAACAGCCACAGACCATTATTCCTCCTCCACCAAACTTTACAGTTGGTACTATGCATTAGGGCAATTAGCGTTCTCCTGGCATCTGCCAAACCCAGATTCACCCGTCGGACTGCCAGAAGGTTCATCACTGCAGAGAACGCGTTTCCACTGCTCCAGAGTCTAATGGAGGTGAGCTTCACACCACTCCAGCCAACGCTTGGCATTGCGCATGGTGATCTTAGGGTTGTGTGCGGCTGCTCGGCCATGGAAACCCATTTCATGAAGCTCCCGACAAAACAGTTTTTGTGCTGATGTTGCTTCTAGAGGCAGTTTGGAACTCGGTTGTGAGTGTTGCAACCAAGGACAGACGAGGTACACGCTACACGCTACATGCTTCAGCACTCAGCGGTCCCATCCTGTGAGCTTGTGTTACCACTTCGCTTCGTTTCTCCTAGATGTTTCCACTTCACAATAACAGCACTTACAGTTGACGGGGGCAGCTCTAGCAGGGCAGAAATTTGACAAACTGACTTGTTGGAAAGGTGGCATCCTATGACGGTGCCACGTTGAAATTCACTGAGCTCTTCAGTAAGACCATTCTACTGCCACTGTTTGTCTCTGGAGATTGCATGGCTGTGTGCTCAATTTTATACACCTATCAGCAGCGGGTGTGGCTGAAATAGCCAAATCCACTAATTTGAAGGGGTGTCTACATGAGTGTATATATACTGTATAGTGTAGCTAGGTGAGACATCCACATCTCAGTATTTTTTTAAAATAAAGTAGCTATCAGCAAAACCAGTACTGGTAAAACAAAGTTAAGTATTAGTACACGAAAGGCAAGGGTAAGGGTGTTGTTTATTTTTTTGTGGGGGGTGGGGGGTGAGGGGTGGTTGCTGTGGGAATATTTAAGTTACTCTTTGAAGAGGGTAGGGTTTCAGATGTTTTCGAAAGATGGACAGGGACTCTGCTGTCCTAGTGTCAGAGGGAAGCTTGTTCTACCATCTCCCACTTATTTCTCGCTCCCTCCCTACCCTCTGTAGTGCCAGGAGGAGTCTCGTATCCAGGCGAGGGAGTTTGAGGAGAGCAGGAAGCAGATGGAGGAGGATGGGGACAGGGAGATCCAGGACATCAGGGTCCGCTACGAGAGGTGGCTGAGGGACGAGAGGGAGACCAACATGCGCATGAAGAGTGACACCGGCATCATGAAGAAGAAGGTAGAGACATGATCTTCTCGCTCCCACTCCTCCAATCTCTCTCAAAAGTTTCCTTGATTCCTTTTGTCCTTTTGTCCTCTTGCCTTCTTCTCAGAACATCAGAGGGATAAGAGGAGAGCAATTGGAGGAGAAGATCAGAGGCTCCTCTCCAACGCTCTCCTCGCTTTCCTCTGATAATTTGAGAAGGAAGTGGGGAGAGAACAGGAGGATGCAAGATTCACCCCTACTTTTCTTCCAAGTCCCATCCCATCCTACACACCCCACTCAACCCTCTCCCACCTAGCCCCTGCCTGCCTTTTCATCACACCTCCCAGTCAGCTCTTCTCTCCCAGCCTGCAGTGTGGTAGATCATAATTACAGCCAATCAGACTGCAAGCAGGGCATGTCCGTCTGTCCACAGTTAGGCTCTAATGCGCTCCCTCTGCATGCTCACTCAATATCACAGGGATCACTTTAATGGAAAGGGATGACGTTGAATCAGATCCTCTGCACATTCAGCCGTCCTATACACCCGGTCCCACCCTGTCTATATGTTGTCTTTTTTTGTCTCCTTCCCTTTCTTCCTAGATCAAGTCTGGCCATTTTTACTATCCAATATGGTTTTGGATGTGGAGGCCTTGTTATGGGTTATGGAAGCTAAAAAGAATATGACCGTTGTGTAAGGGACAATGAGTTATGACTGGTGACTGATGACATTTTCCTCCTCTACCCCTCCCTCCCTCACACACACACACACACACACTGCAGTTCAGCAGCCTCCAGAAGGATATAGACAACAGCAACGTGGAGATGGAGAGGATGAAGTTGGAGCAGCAGAAGCTACAGGCCATCGTCAAGTCCTTGGAAAAGGACATCCTGGCTCTGAAGAAAGCGATCCAGGAGAGGGACGAGACCATCCAAGACAAGGTGAGTGAGTGGCTGGGGTGAGGGGTTCAAGAGGTGCAGGGGGTACAGCAAGATGCCGAGGAAAGGAGAGGGTTAGTTTTGTTCCAAAAGCAGCGAGGCTTTTGGAACAGAAACATGGAAGGTACAGGTGACTGGACGTCACTGAAACTGTCAAAACACTGAGGAAAAGGAACAACAGTCTGTTTTCTACTCGTATGACTGTGTTCCAGTTCAATGTGTTCCAACGCCCCTCTCTCAGAATCAAACACAGTCAACTCATACGCTGTTATAGATTGTCCATCAAAAAGTTTCCTCTCCCCCAGCCAGCCATTCATCCTGACTGAGTCCCAGTGCCATGCATCACACCAGGCGAGGTGACTGTAAGACTCCCCCGGCGCAAAACAGCACTGAGCCTTGAGAAGTGAAGGTCCACTAATGACTAATCCCACTCAGACACCTGCTCTGTGAGCACGAACTCACAGACGCACACACGCGTACGTGCATAGGTGCACACACGTGCACGCAGGCATGCACAACATGTGCCAGCGCGTAAAACCTCCTTGACAACACGCATGCTGCTGTTAGCGCTATTGATGTGTGAGACACTGTAGCTTGTTATTTCCCTTAAAGAGCATGTACATATTTTACCCTCAGTGTTATGAGGGGTAGACAGGGGAGAAAGGCATTTGCATCTCTCTCTGTTGGCTCTTTGTGCATACAGGGAAACTTAATTAGTGTGTAAATGTCACAGATGCTGTCCTATGAAAAGATCACCCCCACCTACACACACACACACACACACACACACACACACACACACACACACACACACACACACACACACACACACACACACACACACACACACACACACACACACACACACACACACACACACACACACACATACACACACACACACTCACACACACACAAGATTAAACGGTTTCAAACAGCTAATTGGACAGGGAGTAAATTCAAACAAAATGGTTCTGCATCAAAAGAGGATCCCCTCAGTTCATTTGAAACACCTTCCTCTTCATGAATAAAGATTCACACTCAGCAGCAATAACCTTGGCATCTGTTGTTCCTATGCTCTCTTGTCTGGTTTGCTCGGCTTGTCTCTAACGATAATACATTTGAACTTTAAGAGGTGCTGCCCAGAAGTTAAGCCGAACATTTAGATTTGGATCACCAAAGGGCTTTTATTGTTTAACTACCTATACAAAATTACATTTCCTATCAATTTCATGGGATCAAAGTTTGGAAGAGGACCATGAACATAATTTAACTTGAAAAAAGTGACTATAAAAATCTCATGGCTGTTAAATGTGTAGTCTGTTAGTGTGAATACAAACATAACTTTATACAGAGATCTGAAGTCTATTTATGCTTTCTTACCAACTCCTATTGTTGTTGCGTGACAATGAGTTGGCAAGACAGCACAAACAGATCTGGGACTAGGCTAAAGTCTTGTCCTGTTCCTGTGTACTGTAGGAGAAACGCATCTATGATCTGAAGAAGAAGAACCAGGAGCTGGAGAAGTTTAAATTTGTCCTGGACTACAAGATCAAAGAGCTGAAGAAACAAATAGAGCCCAGAGAGAATGATATCAAGGAGATGAAGGAGCAGATCCACGAGGTGAAACAAGATGGCTTCTCTTCTTCCTCCTTTATCAGCTCTTTAACGGGATAACTGCCATTTTTGAAATTGTTGAAAACCATCACTGAAATGTCCCTTGAATACATGCATTCTATCGGCGGTTGTCCACAGTAGGCTAACTGAAATGTCCCTTTGATTAGAATGAAAATTCAATATTCACAGAAAAAGAAATCAGTTCCTACTTTTGTACTTGTCACCATTGATATTTTTTGAAAGCGCCTGCCAACTTCAGGCCCTTTTCATCAACATGGAAATGAGCACTGGGGTCCATATCGATTTAGGGTTGATCAGGGGTTAGATGAGTCCTATAGATCAGTTGTGTGAGATAGAGGGAGGTGGAAGAGAGTGGAGAATATGGAGATCAAAGCTATGCCCCCCCCACCCCCCCACACACACACACACTCTACCTACACTCACACTTGTATTTTCCTACTAGCACTGACTTCACACATAACTACTTAATGCGAGAGAAAAAAATTACTTACCATGACTGTGATAATGTGGCTGTCTCGCCTAGCTGTCATTAGATGACTGCACTAACTGAGTTGCTCTGGATAAGAGTGTCTGCTAAATGTATTTTTAAAAACGATGTAAAAAGGCTATTGGCTTCCGGTAACTTGTAGATGGAGGAGGAGCTGGATACCTTCCACAAGAAGAACACTCAGGGGGAGCTGGACATCGCTGAGCTGAAGCTCAAACTCACCACCACTGACAAGGAAATGCACAAGGGCCTGCAGAAGGTGTGTACTGTATATGTAGCAAGAGAGAGAGAGAGAGAGAGGTCCATACGTTTATATTTGTGCCTTTATCTTTGTCTGAATATCAGTGTCACCCAATGTGTCTGACAAGTTCACGATCTTCACCCACAGTCTCACCTCCATCCCTCACTTTTCCTCCCTTCTCCACAATATTCACCCACAGTCTCACCTCCATCCCTCACTTTTCCTCCCTTCTCCACAATATTCACCCACAGTCTCACCTCCATCCCTCACTTTTCCTCCCTTCTCCACAATATTCACCCACAGTCTCACCTCCATCCCTCACTTTTCCTCCCTTCTCCACAATATTCACCCACAGTCTCACCTCCATCCCTCACTTTTCCTCCCTTCTCCACGATATTCACCCACAGTCTCACCTCCATCCCTCACTTTTCCTCCCTTCTCCACGATATTCACCCACAGTCTCACCTCCATCCCTCACTTTTCCTCCCTTCTCCACAATATTCACCCACAGTCTCACCTCCATCCCTCACTTTTCCTCCCTTCTCCACAATATTCACCCACAGTCTCACCTCCATCCCTCACTTTTCCTCCCTTCTCCACAGTCTTCAGCCACAGTCTCACCTCCATCCCTCACTTTTCCTCCCTTCTCCACAGTCTTCACCCACAGTCTCACCTCCATCCCTCACTTTTCCTTTCTTCTCCTTCTCAGGTGAGAGATGTGGAGGCCCTGGTACGCAGGTTCAAGACGGACCTCCATAACTGTGTGGGGTTCATCCAAGAGCCCAAGAGGCTGAAGGAGAGCATCAGAGACCTGTACGACCGCTACGCACAGCAGAGTGACGTGGTGAGACAGCGTTGGCTACTGTGTGCTCCTGTTAAGAAGAAGTGAACGAATACACTTCTTTAAATGGCTGCTCTTCATGTCTCTCAGCTGGATAAAGTTAGTGTGGACCCAAACGTCCAGAGGGAGTACGCTAGGCAAAGGGACCACCTGGAGAGGAACGTGGCGTCCCTGAAGAGGAAGCTGGCCCAAGACAGCGTGGTCCACCATGCTGACAACGTCAAGATCATGCAGGTGACAGAGACGAGACTTCTCAGAAAGGACTATTGGGTTAGGTGGATAAGTGTGTCTGTGTGCCCAAAACTATTTTCATATGATTTGTGGATTTGGTTTCATTCCCGTTTATAATGACACCCTAAAACGAGGCTTGTCGTTTTAATGTCGTAGTCCTTGACTGGCTGTCAGACAGACGGACGGACGGACTAATTGACTGACTGGATTACTTGATTGCTTAATTGGATAATTGATTGGTTGCTACAGGAGAACGTGACTCTGATCAGTGAGGTCAACGACCTGCAGCGGCAGCTGCATCTGGCGCGCTCCCAGGTCCATGACTACAAGAGTCTGATGAGAAAGAAGGACTTGAAGCAGACCAACACACTCAAAGGTGACTCTCTTTCTCTCTCATCTCTCTGATTTACAGGAAAGAGAATAGAGTGCAGCGTTCTACTCATTGGAAAGATTGGTTGAGTTAAGTTCCCTGAACTTTTCTTTGAGGTAGAGCGTCCATATTTCTAGCCACTGGGTGTCACTGTGTGTATGGTCTGTATAATAACTTTTATATTCATATACAGTTGAATCCAGAAGTTTACATACACTTATGTTGGAGTCATTAAAACTCGTTTTTCAACCACTCCACAAATTTCTTGTTAACAAACTATAGTTTTGGCAACTCGGTTGGACATCTACTTTGTGCATGATACAAGTCATTTTTCCAACAATTGTTTACAGACAGATTATTTCACTTATAATTCACTATATCACAATTCCAGTGGGTCAGAAGTTTACATACACTAAGTTGATTGTGCCTTTAAACAGCTTGGAAAATTCCAGATAATTATGTCATGGCTTTAGAAGCTTCTGCTAGGCTAATTGACATAATTGAGTCAATTGGAGGTTTACCTGTGGATGTATTCCAAGGCCTACCTCAGTGCCTCTTTGCTTGACATCATGGGAAAATCAAAAGAAATCAGCCAACACCTCAGAAAGACAATTGTAGACCTCCACAAGTCTGGTTCATCCTTGGGAGCAATTTCCAAACGCCTGAAGGTACCACGTTCATCTGTACAAACAATAGTATGCAAGTATAAACACCATGGGACCACGCAGCTGTCATACCGCTCAGGAAGGAGACGCGTTCTGTCTCCTAGAGATTAACGTACTTTGGTGCGAAAAGTGCAAATCAATCCCAGAACAACAGCAAAGGACCTTGTGAAGATGCTGGAGGAAAGGGGTACAAAAGTATCTATATCCACAGTAAAACGAGTCCTATATCGACATAACCTGAAAGGCTGCTCAGCAAGGAAGAAGCCACTGCTCCAAAACCGCCATAAAAAAGCCAGACTACGGTTTGCAACTGCACGTGAGGACAAAGATCGTACTTTTTGGAGAAATGTCCTCTGGTCTGATGAAACAAAAATAGAACTGTTTGGCCATAATGACCATTGTTATGTTTGGAGGAAAAAGGGGGAGGCTTGCAAGCTGAAGAACACCATCCCAACCGTGAAGCACAGGGGTGGCAGCATCATGTTGTGGGGGTGCTTTGCTGCAGGAGCGACATGTGCACTTCACAAAATAGAAGGCATCATGAGGTATTATTGTGGGAAGCTTGTGGAAGCCTACCTGAAACATTTGACCCAAGTTAAACAATTTAAAGGCAATGCTACCAAATACTAATTGAGTGTATGTAACTTCTGACCCACTGGGAATGTGATGAAAGAAATAAAAGCTGAAATAAATAATTCTCTCTACTATTATTCTGACATTTCACATTGTTAAAATAAAGTGGTGATCCTAACTGACCTAAGACAGGGAATTTGTACGAAGATAAAATTTCAGGAATTGTGAAAAACTGAGTTTAAATGTATTTGGCTAAAGTGTATGTAAACTTCTGACTTGGGTGTATGTAAACTTCCAACTGTAAGTGCTTAAGAAGTGGGTGTCTGGTCACTGTTTCATCCCAAGAAGGCATACGTTGTTTGGGGTAAATCCTAAGAATTTAGGGTAAAGTCCTATTGGTCTACTTCTACTTCCCAATAAAGTAACTCCTGCATGATCTCACTCTGTATTTGGTCCCTATACCCAGCCCTGCTGTCTCCCAGGGCCAACCCCAGTAACATGGTGGTCCGTCTGAATGAGGAGGACGAAGGGGACCGCATCATCCAGCTGCAGCGCCTAGAGATCCAGAGACTGAGAGAAGAGATACATGTCCTGATGAAGATACACCCCTACAGACCCCCCTCCACCGCCAAGCTACCCTCCCTCCAAACCAACACATAACCACCACCACCCCCTACAGACCACCCTCCACCGCCAAGCTATCCTCCCTCCAAACCAACACATAACCACCACCACCACCCCTACAGACCCCCCTCCACCGCCAAGCTACCCTCCCTACCCCTCCCTCCAAACCAACACATACCCACCACCACCCTCCCTCCAAACCAACACATAACCACCACCACCACCCCTACAGACCCCCCTCCACCGCCAAGCTACCCTCCCTACCCCTCCCTCCAAACCAACACATAACCACCACCACCACCCCTACAGACCCCATCCACCGCCAAGCTACCCTCTCTCCAAAGCAACACATAACCACCACCACCACCCTCTCTCCAAACCAATACATAACCACCACCACCACCCTCTCTCCAAACCAATACATAACCACCACCACCACCACCCTCTCTCCAAACCAATACATAACCACCACCACCCTCTCTCCAAACCAACACATAACCACCACCACCACCACCCTCTCTCCAAACCAACACATAACCACCACCACCACCACCACCCTCTCTCCAAACCAATACATAACCACCACCACCCTCTCTCCAAACCAACACATAACCACCACCACCCTCTCTCCAAACCAACACATAACCACCACCACCACCACCACCCTCTCTCCAAACCAACACATAACCACCACCACCACCACCCTCTCTCCAAACCAATACATAACCACCACCACCCTCTCTCCAAACCAATACATAACCACCACCACCACCACCACCCTCTCTCCAAACCAATACATAACCACCACCACCACCCTCTCTCCAAACCAACACATAACCACCACCACCCTCTCTCCAAACCAATACATAACCACCACCACCACCCTCTCTCCAAACCAATACATAACCACCACCACCCTCTCTCCAAACCAACACATAACCACCACCACCACCCTCTCTCCAAACCAATACATAACCACCACCACCCTCTCTCCAAACCAATACATAACCACCACCACCACCCTCTCTCCAAACCAATACATAACCACCACCACCACCCTCTCTCCAAACCAATACATAACCACCTCACCACCCTCTCTCCAAACCAACACATAACCACCACCACCACCACCCTCTCTCCAAACCAATACATAACCACCACCACCCTCTCTCCAAACCAACACATAACCACCACCACCACCACCCTCTCTCCAAACCAATACATAACCACCACCACCACCACCACCCTCTCTCCAAACCAATACATAACCACCACCACCACCCTCTCTCCAAACCAATACATAACCACCACCACCCTCTCTCCAAACCAACACATAACCACCACCACCACCCTCTCTCCAAACCAATACATAACCACCACCACCCTCTCTCCAAACCAATACATAACCACCACCACCACCCTCTCTCCAAACCAATACATAACCACCACCACCCTCTCTCCAAACCAACACATAACCACCACCACCACCCTCTCTCCAAACCAACACATAACCACCACCACCACCCTCCCTCCAAACCAATACATAACCACCACCACCACCCTCTCTCCAAACCAATACATAACCACCACCACCACCCTCTCTCCAAACCAACACATAACCACCACCACCACCACCCTCTCTCCAAACCAATGCATAACCACCACCACCACCCTCTCTCAAACCAACACATAACCACCACCACCACACTCTCTCAAACCAACACATAACCACCACCACCACCCTCTCTCCAAACTAATACATAACCACCACCACCCTCTCTCCAAACCAATACATAACCACCACCACCACCCTCTCTCCAAACCAATACATAACCACCACCACCACCACCCTCTCTCCAAACCAACACATAACCACCACCACCACCCTCTCTCCAAACTAATACATAACCACCACCACCCTCTCTCCAAACCAATACATAACCACCACCACCACCCTCTCTCCAAACCAATACATTACCACCACCACCACCACCCTCTCTCCAAACCAATACATAACCACCACCACGCTCTCTCCAAACCAACACATAACCACCACCACCACCACCACCCTCTCTCCAAACCAACACATAACCACCACCACCACCCTCTCTCCAAACCAACACATAACCACCACCACCACCACCCTCTCTCCAAACCAACACATAACCACCACCACCACCACCACCCTCTCTCCAAACCAACACATAACCACCACCACCACCCTCTCTCCAAACCAACACATAACCACCACCACCACCCTCTCTCCAAACCAACACATAACCACCACCACCACCCTCCCTCCAAACCAATACATAACCACCACCACCACCCTCTCTCCAAACTAATACATAACCACCACCACCCTCTCTCCAAACCAATACATAACCACCACCACCCTCTCTCCAAACCAATACATAACCACCACCACCACCCTCCCTCCAAACCAATACATAACCACCACCACCACCCTCTCTCCAAACCAATACATAACCACCACCACCACCCTCTCTCCAAACCAACACATAACCACCACCACCACCACCCTCTCTCCAAACCAATACATAACCACCACCACCACCCTCTCTCCAAACCAACACATAACCACCACCACCACCACCACCCTCTCCCAAACCAACACATAACCACCACCACCACCCTCTCTCCAAACCAATACATAACCACCACCACCACCCTCTCTCCAAACCAATACATAACCACCACCACCCTCTCTCCAAACTAATACATAACCACCACCATCCTCTCTCCAAACCAATACATAACCACCACCACCACCCTCTCTCCAAACCAATACATAACCACCACCACCCTCTCTCCAAACCAATACATAACCACCACCACCACCACCACCCTCTCTCCAAACCAATACATAACCACCACCACCACCCTCTCTCCAAACCAATACATAACCACCACCACCACCACCCTCTCTCCAAACCAATACATAACCACCACCACCACCCTCTCTCCAAACCAACACATTACCACCACCACCACCACCCTCTCTCCAAACCAATACATAACCACCACCACGCTCTCTCCAAACCAACACATAACCACCACCACCACCACCACCCTCTCTCCAAACCAACACATAACCACCACCACCACCACTCTCCAAACCAACACATAACCACCACCACCACCACCCTCTCTCCAAACCAACACATAACCACCACCACCACCACCACCCTCTCTCCAAACCAACACATAACCACCACCACCACCCTCTCTCCAAACCAACACATAACCACCACCACCACCCTCCCTCCAAACCAATACATAACCACCACCACCACCCTCTCTCCAAACTAATACATAACCACCACCACCCTCTCTCCAAACCAATACATAACCACCACCACCCTCTCTCCAAACCAATACATAACCACCACCACCACCCTCCTCCAAACCAATACATAACCACCACCACCACCCTCTCTCCAAACCAATACATAACCACCACCACCACCCTCTCTCCAAACCAACACATAACCACCACCACCACCACCCTCTCTCCAAACCAATACATAACCACCACCACCCTCTCTCCAAACCAACACATAACCACCACCACCACCACCACCCTCTCTCCAAACCAACACATAACCACCACCACCACCCTCTCTCCAAACCAATACATAACCACCACCACCACCCTCTCTCCAAACTAATACATAACCACCACCACCCTCTCTCCAAACTAATACATAACCACCACCACCCTCTCTCCAAACCAATACATAGCCACCACCACCACCCTCTCTCCAAACCAATACATAACCACCACCACCCTCTCTCCAAACCAATACATAACCACCACCACCCTCTCTCCAAACCAATACATAACCACCACCACCCTCTCTCCAAACCAACACATAACCACCACCACCCTCTCTCCAAACCAATACATAACCACCACCACCACCCTCTCTCCAAACCAATACATAACCACCACCACCACCCTCTCTCCAAACCAACACATAACCACCACCACCACCCTCTCTCCAAACCAATACATAACCACCACCACCACCCTCTCTCCAAACCAATACATAACCACCACCACCACCCTCTCTCCAAACCAATACATAACCACCACCACCCTCTCTCCAAACCAACACATAACCACCACCACCACCACCCTCTCCCAAACCAATACATAACCACCACCACCACCACCACCACCCTCTCCCCAAACCAATACATAACCTCCTCACCACCACCCTCTCTCCAAACCAATACATAACCACCACCACCCTCTCTCCAAACCAATACATAACCACCACCACCACCTCTCTCCAAACCAATACATAACCACCACCACCACCCTCTCTCAAACCAATACATAACCTCCTCACCACCCTCTCTCCAAACCAATACATAACCACCACCACCACCCTCTCTCCAAACCAATACATAACCTCCTCACCACCACCCTCTCTCCAAACCAACACATAACCACCACCACCCTCTCTCCAAACCAATACATAACCACCACCACCACCCTCTCTCCAAACCAATACATAACCACCACCACCACCCTCTCTCCAAACCAATACATAACCTACTCACCACCCTCTCTCCAAACCAATACATAACCACCACCACCACCCTCTCTCAAACCAATACATAACCTCCTCACCACCCTCTCTCCAAACCAACACATAACCACCACCACCACCACCCTCTCTCCAAACCAATACATAACCACCACCACCACCATCTCTCTCCAAACCAATACATAACCACCACCACCACCCTCTCTCCAAACCAATGCATAACCACCACCACCACACTCTCTCCAAACCAATACATAACCACCACCACCACCCTCTCTCCAAACCAAAACATAACCTCTTCACCACCACCACTCCCCCAACACACAGACCCATGCAGTATAAGACCTCCACATCCTAGTCAAATTAATTTAAAGAAAATGTTTACATATTTAAAGTGCCTTTTAGCAGAAGTAATCATTAATGGCATTTTCTTTTTAAAGAAACTTGGAAATAAAAAGTAGAACAATTCCTATTTGAGTTTTTATATATATATTTTGAATGAGATGGGGCCCATTGGAATTTTCAAAAGTGAATGGAGGCTTTTCTTGTCAGGGTGAATCAAATCAATAAGTAATTGTGTCTGACTGGAAATGATGAACGTTTTATGACAAGCTATTCATTAACAAGAACATTGACATTGTTGGGTATTGTTCATCAAAAACCGTTTTCACCCTATTGATTCCATATTGTATAGGCTTGTCAGTAGCCTTTTTGTGTTTTGATTGATGCATGTGGTGTGCATATTTAACGGGGCTGCTCGGTGAAAGGGTATTCCTTTTTACGTTACCGTAAAAACCAACACATTACCACCCCTACAGATTCCCCTCCACCGCCAACCTACCTTCCCTCCAAACCAACACATACCCACCACCACCCCTACAGATTCCCCTCCACCGCCAAGCTACCTTCCCTCCAAACCAACACATACCCACCACCACCCCTACAGATTCCCCTCCACCGCCAACCTACCTTCCCTCCAAACCAACACATACCCACCACCACCACCCCTACAGACCCCCTCCACCGCCAAGCTACCTTCCTCCAAACCAACACATACCCACCACCACCACCCCTACAGATTCCCCTCCACCGCCAACCTACCTTCCCTCCAAACCAACACATACCCACCACCACCCCTACAGATTCCCCTCCACCGCCAACCTACCTTCCCTCCAAACCAACACATACCCACCACCACCCCTACAGATTCCCCCACCGCCAACCTACCTTCCCTCCAAACCAACACATACCCACCACCACCCCTACAGATTCCCCTCCACCGCTAAGCTACCTTCCCTCCAAACCAACACATACCCACCACCACCACCCCTACAGATTCCCCTCCACCGCCAACCTACCTTCCCTCCAAACCAACACATACCCACCACCACCACTACAGACCCCCTCCACCGCCAAGCTACCCTCCCTCCAAACCAATACAAACCACCACCACCACCCTCCCTCCAAACCAATACATAACCACCACCACCACCCCTACAGACCCCCGCCACCGCCAAGCTACCCTCCCTCCAAACCAATAAACAATATAACCACCACCACCACCCTCTCTCCAAACCAATACATAACCACCACCACCCTCTCTCCAAACCAATACATAACCTCCCAATCACCACCTCCACTCCCCCAACACACAGACCCATGCAGTATAAGACCTCCACATCCCAGTCAAATTAATTTAAAGAAAATGTTTACATATTTAAAGTGCCTTTTAGCAGAAGTAATCATTAATGGCATTTTCTTTTAAAGAAACTTGGAAATAAAAAGTAGAACAATTCCTATTTGAGTTTTTATATATATATTTTGAATGAGATGGGGCCCATTGGAATTTTCAAAAGTGAATGGAGGCTTTTCTTGTCAGGGTGAATCAAATCAATAAGTAATTGTGTCTGACTGGAAATGATGAACGTTTTATGACAAGCTATTCATTAACAAGAACATTGACATTGTTGGGTATTGTTCATCAAAAACCGTTTTCACCCTATTGATTCCATATTGTATAGGCTTGTCAGTAGCCTTTTTGTGTTTTGATTGATGCATGTGGTGTGCATATTTAACGGGGCTGCTCGGTGAAAGGGTATTCCTTTTACGTTACCGTAAAAACCAACACATTACCACCCCTACAGATTCCCTCCACCGCCAACCTACCTTCCCTCCAAACCAACACATACCCACCACCACCCCTACAGATTCCCCTCCACCGCCAAGCTACCTTCCCTCCAAACCAACACATACCCACCACCACCACCCCTACAGATTCCCCTCCACCGCCAAGCTACCTTCCCTCCAAACCAACACATACCCACCACCACCCCCACTACAGACCTCCCTCCAGCACCAAGCTACCTTCCCTCCAAACCAACACATACCCACCACCACCACCCCTACAGATTCCCCTCCACCGCCAAGCTACCTTCCCTCCAAACCAACACATACCCACCACCACCCCCACTACAGACCTCCCTCCAGCACCAAGCTACCTTCCCTCCAAACCAACACATACCCACCACCACCCCCACTACAGACCTCCCTCCAGCAACAAGCTACCTTCCCTCCAAACCAACATACAACTACCCCTACAAGACACCCCTCCACCACCAAGCTACCTTCCCTCCAAACCAACACATACCCACCATCACCCCCACTACAGACCCCCGTCCCCCACCAAGCTACCCTCTCTCCAAACCAATACATAACCTCCTCACCACCACTACCCCTCACCCAACACACAGACCCATGCAGTATAAGACCGCCACATCATAATAAACAGAATAAAAAGAACAATATGAACGTTTTTATGACAAACGATTCATTAACAAGACCAATTGACATGGTTGTTTATTGTTAATCCAAAACAGTCTACATCATATTGATTCATTATTTTATAGGCTTGTCAGCAGCCTATTTGTGTTTTGCGTGATGCATGTGATGTGCATATTTAACGGGGCTGCCCGGTGAAATGGTATTCCTTCTTATTACAACCATAATAATGGGATATGGCAACAACGATATGCCTGTCATTCTCTGGCCCTGAAAAAGTATTGGGAAAATCCTATTTTGTCTGTTTGCTCCGTGCTATCTCAACCGTGCACACCCCCCTTCATGAGATGTGGTTATAATTCCAGTCTAGAGCGCGGGCTTTCCTCGTGGGACGTCGGCGAAAGGTCGCGCGCTGCACTGTAGCCCAAGTAGGATAACTGCATACGTGGAGTGTGTCTGAAAGTGTAGCCCGATCAGCTCTCGCCTCCCAAACGGCGTCGCTGCGGCGTCTTGTGACCAGACCTGCAACAGGGATAGTCCACTCGACCTGAGCACTGTTCCGGGAGCGAGAGGCACACACTTTCATCACCCTCAGTGGCTCCACACCGCAGAAATGTAGTCTAGTCAGAGTTGTGCGTTGATTATCGAGACGAGACGGTTTCAAACAGTTTCGGCACGCACCAGATAAGCCGCGGCATATGGTTGGGAATTGGAAATAGCTCCCGGCGCACGAGCGCAGATCTGTGTGTGGAGCGGTTCCGTTTCACGCCACTGAGAAACTGGGATTAAGAGCGACAGCGAACGTGTCAGCAGCACGGACAGGTAAATAACCGTACTGAATATAAATGCCAGACAAACGGCGAATGAATCGCACAGACGTTTCGATAAAATTACCAGTCAAATGACCAAAAGCACGCTGTAACTTTCTATTATAATATGAATCCATCCACCTCTTTTTAGTTTCTTTCTGGGCTACTTAATTGAAGTAGGTAGTCAAACCACTGCATAGACGAGCCTATTTCCCATTTTTAAAATGTCCAGTTAATAGAGGTGAAGGAGTTCCATCATTTGACTGTTATTTAGCTTTAATGACAGCCTAAGGAAATGTGTTACTGTATGTTTATTGAAATGTCCACCATGTCACCATTCTCGTGAGACAATTATCACAGAGTCGGCTACATCGGAGAGTTCGCTCACCGCAGTTGCAACATTGAATTCACATAACCCGATGTATCTTCTGAAAGACTCCAAGCCTATTTTCCTGAAAGTTATCTCCCATGAAAATACATTGCTGCTCATAATTGAGATATTCCTACAAAAAAAATACGTGGGAAATTGGCCACTTGCTTGTCCCCCCATAAAGGTATTTTTAAAATATTTAATCATGGTTATTAGCTGTTTGACGTAAGGTTTAATTATTAGTACATTAACACATAGTGTGAACAGACCAGTGACCTTATGGTACATTTCCTTACAGTCTTGAGTTTAAAAAAAACATACTCCTTATCCTGTCCATTCTTCAGTCTACATATGATGCAAATAATTTAGCATATTCTGTTTTCAGACACATTTATGCCATACTGGAATAGCTGAATAAATATGAACCTTTTATTGACCGACCAAATGGGTGGAACAGGACTGAATTGTCTCGTGTGTTTTGACTTAAGTGAACCAGGAAGTAGCCTATACTGTAACTTGTTTCTGTCAATATCACATCCCACCCTAACCTTTGGACCACAGTGTTAGTGTTGTCCTCCAACCTCTGAACACTGTTATGATGTAGCTGTGTCATGGACGATGACTCCACTTTTATAAAGCTACCATACAAAACAAAGGTCAATGCGTGTTTGTGTATGGCAGGGAGAAACAGAGAGAATGAGAATAGTAAGAATAGAGAATAGTAAGTGAACGGGTGATTAAGGAGCATGCGGGTACAGTGGATGTCGCAAGTTTACGTCCTCGGGCCAAATACATTTAAACTCTGTTTTTCACAATTCCTGACATTTTAACCTAGTAAAAATTCCCTGTTTTAGGTCAGTTGGGATCACCACTTTATTTTAAGAATGTGAAATGTCAGAATAGTAGTAGTAGAGTGATTTTATTTCAGCTTTTATTTCTTTCATCACATTCCCAGTGGGTCAGAAGTTTACATACACTCAATTGGTATTTGGTAGCATTGCCTTTAAATGGTTTAACTTGGGTCAAATGTTTTGGGTAGCCTTCCACAAGCTTCCCACAATAAGTTGGGTGAATTTTGGCCCATTCCTCCTGACAGAGCTGGTGTAACTCAGTCAGGTTTGTAGGCCTCCTTGCTCGCACATGCTTTTTCAGTTCTGACCACACATTTTCTATGGGATTGAGGTCAGGGCTTTGTGATGGCCACTCCAATACTTTGACTTTGTTGTCCTTAAGCCATTTTGCCACGACTTTGGAAGTATGCTTGGGGTCATTGCTTGGGGTCATTTTGAAGACCCATTTGTGACCAAGCTTTAACTTCCTGACTAATGTCTTGAGATGTTGCTTCAATATATCCACATAATTTTCCTTCTCATGATGCCATCTATTTAGTGAAGTGCACCATTACCTCCTGCAGCAAACCACCCCCACAACATGATGCTGCCACCCCTGTGCTTCACGGTTGGGATGGTGTTCTTCAGCTTGCAAGCCTCCCCCTTTTTCCTCGAAACATAACGATGGTCATTATGGCCAAACAGTTATATTTTTGTTTCATCAGACCAGAGGACATTTATCCTAAAAGTACCATCTTTGCCCCCATGTGCAGTTACAAACCGTAGTCTGTCTTTTTTATGGTGGTTTTGGAGCAGTGGCTTCTTCCTTGCCGAACGGCCTTTCAGGTTAAGTCGATATAGGACTCGTTTTACTGTGGCTAAAGATACTTTTGTACCTCTTTTGCACTTTTCGCACCAAAGTACGTTCATCTCTAGGAGATAGAACGTGGCTGTGTGGTCTTATGGTGTTTATACTTGCATACTATTGTTTGTACAGATGAACGTGGTACTTTCAGGTGTTTGGAAATTGCTCCCAAGGATGAACCAGACTTGTGGAGGTCTACACATTTTTTCTGAGGTGTTGGCTGATTTCTTTAGATTTTCCCATGATGTCAAGCAAAGAGGCACTGAGTTTGAAGGTAGGCCTTGAAATACATCCACAGGTACACCTCCAATTGACTCAAATGATGTCAATTAGCCTATCAGAAGCTTCTAAAGCCATGTCATCATTTTCTGACATGACATAATTATCTGGAATTTTCCAAGCTGTTCAAAGGCACAGTCAACTTAGTGTATGTGAACTTCAGACCCACTGGAATTGTGATACAGTGAAATAATCTGTCTGTAAATGTCCTAACCGACTTGCCAAAACTATAGTTTGTTAACAAGACATTTGTGGAGTGGTTGAGAAACAAATTTTAATGACTCCGACCTAAGTGTATGTGAACTTCCGACTTCAACTGTATGTGTGCGTGTCACCGATGTACAGTACCAGTCAAATGTTTGGACACACCTACTCATTCCAGAGTTTTTCTTTATTTTTACTATGTTTCTGCACTTACGAAATAACACACATGGAATCATGTACTAACCAAAAAGTGTCAAACAAATCAAAATATATTTTATGAAGTTCTTCAAATAGCCACCCTTTGCCTTGATGACAGATTTGCACACTCTTGGCATTCTCCAGGTTCACGAGGCAGTCACCTGGAATGTGTTTCAATTAACAGGTGTGCCTCGTTAAAAGTTCATTTGTGGAATTTCTTTCCTTCTTAATGTGTTTGAGCCAATCAGTGGTACTTTGAAGGATCTCATATAAAATAAATGTATTTGTTTAACACTTTTTTTTTTTTTTAGTTACTACATGATTCAATATGTGTTTATTTCATAGTTTTGATGTCGTCACTATTATAATACAATGTAGAAAATAGTTAAAAATAACGAGAAACCCTTGAATGAGTCGGCGTGTCCAAACCGACTGGTACTATAGACACAGATTGTGTTCTGGCTTGTGCTGTGTTAGGTAGGTTGCAGCCTGGAACCCTGTGAGGATCTGGTTGTAGGTTCGTCTCCTGTTTCCCAGAGCAGGGATATGCAAATATGCTGAAGGCTGCCTCTAAACCCACACAGCGACAGCGAGATTAAAAAAATAAAAAATACAAATAAAAAGGAGAAGTTGAACAAAAAAAAACAAATAAGTAAACCAGTTTCCTTTCCTGCAGAGTGGAGCAAGGCAAGGGAGACGAGACGCGAGTGCATGTTAATTGGTGATTTGATTAGTGGTTTAATATGGCAGCTGTGCTCAGTACAGGCATACTGGGGCCATGGACTCAAACTCCCTGTGTTATCAGGCAGGCCGCTAGGAGAAAGCAACGCGGAAAGAGAGCGGAAACAGTCTGCATCCTCGGATAGAAATGCTGTTCAGAACACTTTTCAGAATCGGGGTAGGATTATGATGGGGCATACGGTTACCGTGCGCTTGTGTTCTGTTGTTTCTCCATCCATGTAGCTCAGTTGGTAGAGCATGGCGCTTGTAACGCCAGGGTAGTGGGTTCGATTCCCGGGACCACCCATACGTAGAATGTATGCACACATGACTGTAAGTCGCTTTGGATAAAAGCGTCTGCTAAATGGCATATATTATTTATTATTATTATATATTATCCAGTTTTCAGAAGAGCTAGAGCCAGACGTCTGAGACCAGCAGGCTGGAAATACCAGTGTTTTATGTTTGTACGAGTCTCTTGACAGTCTCCAATTAAAATAGCATTAAAGCAAATTTGGGATGGTGAGACTAAACCTAACTGAACCGAACCTGCCCTCCCAAACCTCGCTACATCTCTCTATCGCCCTTCCTCTCTCATTGCCGACTGAAGGCATCCTTGGTCTGATGTCGAAGGAGGACACAGTGACAAGGAGACCGAGACACAGGCAGTGAGTTGTCCCCTCACTGTGCCTAGCCACAGAGAGGGTCCCCAGGCCCCCGACTGGAAAGTGACAGGAACAGAGACACGGCCTGAATAAAGAACCATTCACAACCTCTGTCTCTTTCTCTCACTCCATCTCTCTCTCCTTCCCTCTCCTTCTCTCTTTTCTGTGTACTTACTAACCTCTCCCCTCCCTCTCTCTCTCCCTCAAACCCTCATTGTCTCTTTTCCCCTCTCTCCACCCACCACGCCACCTCTACCCAGAACATCTCATCTCCAGACGCCTGCCTGCCGCCAGCCCCTAGCAGCACCAGCCTCACAGCCTCCCGGCCCATGGCACTTGGCACTGATTCCCACCACAAGGACAGATGGTGCCAACCCTGACCCCTCTCCTCGCCCGTGGGGGACCACACCGCCCCACAGAGAGACCGCCCATTGACAGGAACAGGAAGAGGGAGCTCCGTCGCCATGGCAAATCCTAGCCCCACATCCTCTCCAAGGGCCTCAGATAAACACGTTCACACAGCAGGACCCCGGTGAGGTCCCTGTTTTGTTTGTCTCCGGCCAATTTGCGCCTTTGAGATTTCACCACCATCAGACTTCTTCTTTAGGCGTTCCATTCCATGCCTGTTTAGACTGTATGAGAATGTGCTCATGGACCAGGACCAGTGCAGGAGTACGACATTAGTTTGCTGAAAGCCAGTGAAACTTCATCCTGTCTGGGACTTCTCCTCTTTCCCTCCTGGCTGGCTTGGCCTCTCAGGCCTGGATGAATTATTAAACAGACTCCACAGCCAAGCTCGGGCTCAGTGCTGCTGGGAGCTCTATAGGCCTCTTTAAACCCTTGCTGATTGAAGGGATCGGAGTCACGGAGTCATAGGTCAAACGACACTGCAAAGAGAAAAGAGGTAGAAGCAGTTTCTGCCGTTTAACTGCAGATCAAAGCAAAACCTCTGCAACTCTCTGGCTCCCTTGACTCTCCTCTCCTCCAGACAGAAGTCAAACAACCACAATTCTGTTTATTCTTTACTGGACATTATTATTATATTGAACCCATTAATACTTGATCTACAGACTGATTACCATATAATGGCTGACTCCTATATTAAAAAAAAAATTTAAAAAAGGGAATAGCACTTCAACATAAAATTAGACACTAATGGCTTGGTGGGATGAATTCAGCAGGGCCAAATAACAGAGGAGGGAATACGGTGTCCCTAAAGCATAGCAGGTAATTGGAGAAAAGCACAGCTTCTCTGTCGAGCCGACCGACAGACTGACCTTCAGGCTGAAAACTCGGAACCAAAAAGGCATGAACTGACTGATTTTTTTTTTTCTTCTTTTTCTCCCAAGGCTTACGGTTATCTCTGGGATTTCATCATCATTATCACAGAGAACATTTGCATAACTGAAATATGCTGCACTGCACACACCTGCCATCAACATTGTTGAGTGCAGACGTTTGGGGGAAGCCATTGTCTGCACCTGTCTGCTAGACAATACGGAAGAGAGACTACAGTAGAGCGCAGGGGGAGAAAACAAGAGGCGCAGATGATAAAGGTATTTATATTGAGGTCCGTGTAATCTGGGTGATATGATGGAGAGGTCAGCTGTGATAAGAGAGAAGGCAGAAAGGCTTAGAGAGAGGGGGGGGGGTATAATGTGTACAGGTGTGTGTGGGTGAGTGCATGCGAGAGAGAGTGAGAGAGAGAGAGGTGTGTGAGGTGTAGGTGTGAGTATTGTTTTTGTCCAGCTCATATGCTTCCTTAATTACTGCCTTCTATTCCTGTTCTGTCAGTGGCATCAGATCCAAACCTGCTGGGATTTAATTAGTGACTCACCAACACTCACACACACTGTACACCATGTTCTCTCACACACACACACACACACACACACACACACACACACACACACACACACACACACACACACACACACACACACACACACACACACACACACACACACACACTGTACACCTCTCTCCCACACACTGCACACCATGTTCTCACACAGTACACACACACACACACACACACACACACACACACACACTGTGTACACCCTGTACACACATCCACCTCACAGTTATGAACTGAAACCACGGCGAACATTGGGAGTCCAATAAACACAATGCGCTCTGTGTAATTAAGTATCCCTTCACTTCACACCTCATGTGAACGCCTTGTCTCAGTGTGAGTCCCTGTGTGTTGGTGATGAGGGCTCATCACACCCTGCCGCTGTTCAGCTCCGGCAGACAGGTCGTGTTTGTGTAAGCAGGCCTGCCGCTCTGCGCCTCGCCTCGCGCCTCGGCTCGCGCTGCTGACTTTGATAGTAAACACGCTGACAGGCTTTTAAAGACGAGCTGTCTGCGGCATAACCTTGAGAGTCGCTGGGACTACAGGGACAGCTTATTGATAAAGGGATGAATACTTCGGCCCCTTTGTCGCTTGCGCCGCTATCTTAGAAACATCACCCCCGGGGGAATAAACAAGAGGTTGCTTTTGCTCACAACACGGAGGACGAGACCTGGGTTACTACACATAGCTACAGGGTGCTGGTCTGCATGCACAGGAGGAGTGAACTGTAAAGATGACAGGCCATGGTATGAGAGGGAGAGAAAGGTGCGGAATAGAAAGTGTGTGTTGCGTGTTCGATTAGCCTATGATAGTGGTCTCACCTGATTGCCTCTGTACACATTTGCGGAGTAAGAATGAGGGGGTTTCAGGTTGCCATTTCAGCAGTATGGTTTCAGTCAGTCCAAACACCTCTCTCTGCAGGCTACCTCTATATGGCAGGAGCTCTACTGTTTACAGCTGCTGTGAAGATGGCATATGCCGCAGTGTGTATGTATGTATGTGTGTGTGTGTGCATGCATGTCAGCAGGTGGCTCTTATCTTCCCTGTCTCTCCTCTCCCCAGGTATCTATCAGGCTCCATCCTGGTCCCATAGCTCTGAGGGTTCAGTGACGGGCTGTCCTCTCAGGCTGCAGTGGATTACATGAGGGAACCTGTGATCCACAAATAATACCTGTAATCCAGTGAGAAGGAACTGTGATCCGGAGAGAGGCCCAGTGATCGATCCACCAAGGGCTGCTGTGATTCACTGAGGACTGAGAGTTTCAGAGAGAAGGAACTATGGCCCGGCACTGAGCGTACCAGTGGTCCAGGTTGTGTTCCGCCGTGCCGAGCGTGGCCGTCAGGCTGGGAGAATCAGGATGCCAGAGCTGGAGGACTTCCCCCCGATACGGGATGACCAGCCGGTTGGTCCTGACCCGAACCAGATCCAGCGCAGCATACTGGACGAGCAGGTAGAGCTGTGGTGGTTCCGCGACCCGGCCAAGTCTCTGCTGTGCTACGCCGTCGCCGTCCTACTCATCCTGGGCTGCGGCCTGGGAGGCATACTCCTCCTCTCCACCACGACCAGCTTCTCCAGTGACTGGCGCATGGGAGCGGGCATGGCTCTGTGTCTCTTAGCCCTGGCCGTCCTGCTCAAACAGCTCCTGAGCTCCGCCGTGCAGGACATGAACTGTGTCCGCAGCCGGAGGCGGATCGATATCCTGAAGAGCGGAGGGCTGTCGGATCTGTTAGTGGTTCTCATCACAGGGCTGTGTCTGGTGGTCTGTGGGGCCGTACTGCTGAAGCTGGCACTAGGACACCACATGCCCAAGCCCGGCGTAGCCCTTAATGATATGTACATCTCTGGGGTGGTGTTGTTAGCTGGAGGAGGGTCAGTGGTGGTGGGGGTGGGAGTGTACACGGGGCTGGTGTTCCTGTTGGAGAGGACGTGGCCGGGACAGAGGTTCAGGGATAGGGCCATGGGGGTGTTCACTATCTCTGGACGACACATGGAACAGGGTAGGAGGGAGACCACCTCCAGCTTGGCTAACCTCATCTGACCTGACCACCAGAGACATGGCATGGGATAGGTAGCCCGAAACAGCAGATGACCGCAACACTCATATGGCCCAGATCTTATCCATATATGGGCACTTTGGAGGGTTGGAATTTATTGGTCCGCTCTGGCTTGAGATTGGTGGGCTTAGTTGCTGGGCCCCATTTGGTGTGAACGTGGGCCACATCCACCTTGTTGTCTGGGAGGAACCAATGGACATCACATGTGAAAATGGAATTTGAGCAACGTGGCCGCCTTTGGAGCAACTAAGTATCAATTCAATTTTGCAGGTCCATGAATTGCAATATGGGATAGAGAGCTGTGTCTACACAACATGTGCTATTTTAATGATTCATGCATTGGCCGTCCTTGGATAATTACTTATTGAGATGGAACCCCAGCAGAGCACTGCTCTCTATAATGTGAAATAAACAGAATGACAGTGACACAGACACTGGTCCCGGACACAGAACAAAGATTAAGATTCATAATGTGTCTAATCTAATAGTATCATCCACTACAAAGCAGTTGGTGAAAAAGCTGCTGTATGGAATAATCATATCAATGTAAACAGGTTACTGTACGAAGTGATTTCCTGATAAATGTCACATTTTGTCACCTTTTTATGTCACAGGTTTACAGCTGTGTTGGGTAGTCAAAGGCCTTGCAACTCTACGAAGAATCTGAGGAGAATGCCGTTGTCGCCTGGTTGAATGGTACAATATGGTTTAATTGAACAAAGCATCTGTGTGTTTGCGTGTGTGTCTGGCCCTCGCAACTCCTTATCAGGCAGTACATGTGAGCTGTCTGTCGCTCAGAGACAATAGGGGTCACTGAGGCGGCCATTGCCGTTGTACCGACGGCCGGCCAGGCCAATGGACAATGGGCAGGCTGTGGATCGTAAGGGGTTGGCGTCGCCCAGTACGGCTTTCTCTTACCACCCTCTAACACACACACACACACACACACACACACACACACACACACACACACACACACACACACACACTGTGTCTCTGTCTCTGCTGTGCAATGCTATGCAGGACATGCTCTTTAGGTGGTGGTGCCAAATAGGTTTGTGCATTCACTACAGAGAGTGTGAGAGACGACCGCCATGAAACAGTGATGGGAGAGGAAGTGAGAAAGAGAACAGTACAATATAGCGACAGGAGAGAAACCAGACGAGAAAGAGAGACCGAGCTAAACCCTCAGGTGCAGTCCACCTTTCAGGCCATAGGGGGTTCATACTCACAAACTTGTGCTTAAACTGGCAGTTTAGACCTTAGGTTTAAAATGTCTATCTGCTAGCTTTTCTCATAGGCAAACCTGGCACAATTGGCCATCTGGCTACCATGAGTCATTTGTATAGTGAATAAAAATATAAAAACGCAGCATGTAAAGTGAAATAAAAATAAATGATGACCCCAAATTTTCCATACAAGCTTATTTCTCTCAAAGTTTGTGCACACATTTGTTTACATCCCTGTTAGTGACCATTTCTCCAGGTGAGGCATATCAAGAAGCTGTTAATTTAGCATGATAATTACACAGGTGCACTTTGTGCTGGGGACAATAAAAGCATGCATGCAAAACATGCAGTTTTGTCACACAACACAATGCCACGGATGTCTCAAGTTTTGAGGGAGTGTGCAATTGCCATGCTGACTGTAGGAATGTCCACCAGAGAAGTTGCCAGATCATTGAATGTTAATTTCTCTACCATAAGCTGCCTTTAATGTCGTTTTAGAGAATATGGCAGTAAGCCTAACTGGCCTTACAACTGCAGACCACGTGTAACCACGCCAGCCCAGGACCTCCACATCCAGCTTCTTCACCTGCGGGATTGTCTGAGAACAGCCACCCGGGACAGCTGATGGGTTCGCACAACCAAAGAATTTCTGCACAAACTGTCAGAAAACGTCTCAGGGAAGCTCATCTGCGTGCTCGTTGTCCTCACCAGGGTCTTGACCAAATGTGCAGTTCAGCGTCGTAACCGACGTCAGTGGGCAAACGTTCACCTTCGATGGCTACTGGCACGCTGGAGAAGTGTGCTCTTCGCGGACGGATCCCAGTTTCAACTGTACTGGACAGATGTCATACAGCGTATGTGGGGCGATTGGTTTGCCGATGTCAACATCGGGCGCGGTGCCAGGATTTCTTTCTCTCCCGGTGCTAAGGGGGGGGCTTGACCAATACGTGGGGGTGCTAAGAACATTTTCAGGACTATTTACAAGTGCATTTATTCCTGACAATTGTGCATTGGTAATAATGTTTCGGATGAAATGGCTATCACAAGGTCAGAAATGAAATGACTAATATCCAAAGTGCAGCCACAACGAGAAGTGCAATGCATTTAGCCGATGCCTGTTAACTGTGCACACACTTGTAAAACGAACTGGCTATCAGCACAATCTTAGTGATTATATTTCTATTGCAAACAAAAATAACTTGTAGGCTGATGACATGCATGCGTCCGGCTGTGCATTGGTTATAATGTTACCAATTAAATGAAAGGAATAATATACGCGTTGCAGCCACAATGAGAAGTGTGTTGACCCCTTGCCTGTCAACTTTGCCCACATGGTGTAAAACGAGCTGGCTGTCATCACAATCTTTAGCGATTTTCTATTTCTATTGCAAACATACTTGTAGGCCGACTGGCCGACAATATGCATGCATCTTCTTGTTCCATCCAGATCAGCGCGATTGAATCATGTTCCCACCACCGGACAGGCGCGCTCTGTCAATGAATAAAAGGTCTTTCAGTTACTCCCCAAGTGTTTGTTTTATAGAAGGACGATACGTTGTTGAGTCTATACTCTTCTCGACATCCAGGGCCCTGGTTCTTTCTGCGTGTTATGGACAGGCAGGCAAGCTTGCTGAGTCAAGGGTTTGCCCAGTATTTCATTCTGTATATCATGATGCGTGCACTTAGCATTTCAGTGGTCCTTCTGTAGCTCAGTTGGTAGAGCATGGCGCTTGTAACGCCAGGGTAGTGGGTTCGATTCCCGGGACCACCCATACGTAGAATGTATGCACACATGACTGTAAGTCGCTTTGGATAAAAGCGTCTGCTAAATGGCATATATTATTATATTAGGATTATCTGAGATTTTCTTTGTCGAATTTGCCTCTGACCTGTAAAAGTTCAAGGAAGTTTCCCTCTCTGTGAAAGTCCCTGGTATGCAGTAAAATGCAATGACTCCACAACTGCTCTCATATATTCTCTGTTCTCTATCTTTCTGAATAGTCCACTCATTCCATATTTATGCTCCACACTAGCATTGTGTGTCTTGAACAAACTTGTGTCCTTCTTCCAGTTCTGGTAGCCATCGTGGGTAAATGCTGCCTTCTCTCCACCATAGTTTCTTGGATGTTGAAAATGGCGGCATGCAAAGCAGAAAGCACAGTCCTTTTGAGATAGAATATTCCAGCCATTTGTAATCCTCATACCATCTACGATTGAAGTAGCGATCCTGCTGTCCAACTTTTGTGGCTGGATGAAGCCGAAGAAGAGAGCGCCTTGGTTCTTCAACCAGGTGACTGGCTTAAATCAGAGGGAGTGGTGGCTGTGCTATCAGTGCAGCTAACGGTGGCTTTGGAGCAGCTAGCAGTGACTAACTGCTCTGGTGCTCCCTCGCGTCGTGGCTCACGATTTTTTTCTCTCTCCGACTCTCCGACTCATCTTTCTTATCTCCCTCTTCTTCGGCCCCCTCAAACAGGGTCTGGATTTTCATTTTCTACACTCTTCTCTTGATCAGAAAACAGTCCATTGCAATGAGGCGAGATGGGTGACTAGCTAGCTAGAAGTTAGCACACACCAGACACACGTCATAGGGGACACGAGCACGCAGCCAGGGATCGGATTGGAACAGAATCTCTGGTTATTAACTTTGACATATTTCTTTATTTAAAAAAAAATACTAATGCTTTTGAGGGGGGCTTAACTGGGGCTATGCAGATTTGTGATGTAGCTATAACCTCCCCTAGCCCCGGTGTAGCTCCGTGCCTGGTCAACATCGTGAACAGAGTGTCCCTTGGTGGGGTTATGGTATGGGCAAACAAACTACGGACAATGAATACAATTGCATTTTATCGATGGCAATTTGAGTGCACAGAGATACCGCGACGAGATCCTGACGTTCATTGTCGTGCCATCACCTCATGTTTCAGCATTATAATGCACTGCCCCATGTTGCAAGGATCTGTACACAATTCCTGGAAGCTGAAAATGTCCCAGTTTTTCCATGGCCTGCATACTCACCAGACAAGTGATCATGTTTGGGATGCTCTGGATCGATCTATACGACAGTGTTCTCACCAATATCCAGCAAATTCACACAGCCATTGAAGAGGAGTGGGACGACATTCCACAGGCCACAATCAACAGCCTGATCAACTGTGTTGTGCTGCATGAGGCAAATGGTGGTCACACCAGATACTGACTGGTCTTCTGATCCACGCCCCTACTTTTTTTGTAAAAAGGTACAGTATCTGTGACCAACAGATGCATATCTGTATTCCCAATAATGTGAAATCCATAAATTAGGGCCTAATGAATTTATTTGAATTGACTGATTCCCTTATGAACTGAAACTTTGAAATTGTTGCATTTATATTTTTGTTCAGTGTATGTTCGGTAACAAAATAAAGAATCTTAAAATGGTAGAGACACGATCCAATTGCATTTCTTCTTACTAGGTCTTACTTGGCCACCAGAGGTCGTTCCCCTTGGTCTGTTTATTTTTTTACATTTTTAATTTCACCTTTATTTAACCAGGTAGGCTAGTTGAGAACAAGTTCTCATTTGCAACTGCGACTTGGCCAAGATAAAGCATAGCAGTGTGAACAGACAACACAGAGTTACACATGGAGTAAACAATTAACAAGTCAATAACACAGTAGAAAAAAAGTCTATATACATTGTGTGCAAAAGGCATTAGGAGGTAGGCGAATAATTACAATTTTGCAGATTAACACTGGAGTGATAAATGATCAGATGGTCATGTACAGGTAGAGATACTGGTGTGCAAAAGAGCAGAAAAGTAAATACAGTGGGGCAAAAAAAGTATTTAGTCAGCCACCAATTGTGCAAGTTCTCCAACTTAAAAAGATGAGAGACCTGTAATTTTCATCATAGGTACACTTCAACTATGACAGACAAAATGAGGGGGGAAAAATCCAGAAAATCACATTGTAGGATTTTTAATGAATTTATTTGCAAATTATGGTGGAAAATAAGTATTTGGTCAACAACAAAAGTTTATCTCAATACTTTGTTATATACCCTTTGTTGGCAATGACAGAGGCCAGACATTTTCTGTAAGTCTTCACAAGGTTTTCACACACTGTTGCTGGTATTTTGGCCCATTCCTCCATGCAGATCTCCTCTAGAGCAGTGATGTTTTGAGGCTGTTGCTGTGCAACACGGACTTTCAACTCCCTCCTGAACTGAGATAAGGCGGAGCTTTACCTAGCATGGACTTGTAGATGACCTAGAGCCAGTGGTAACAAGTAAAGTGTGCCAACATTTGCATGATGCATCTTTGACTTGGCTATTGACTTTTTTTTACGGAAAGAAATGCGTAGTAGGATTATATGTTTATATTCGTAGCTATTTTTTATTTTTTTATTTAAAGGATGGTGGTTTTGTCAAATACTGTACCTCTATTTTATGCTTTCACTGACTGATGGTGCAGTCTGCTAAGGTGGTATGCTCAAAGTTTGGAGGATGAGACTGCTGAGAGTTCATATTTCACTGGTGGCAACAACAAAACAACGCGGGTGGGGGATGGCTTCACTACTGGTCATCAAGTCAAATAACGTATATTTCACAAATGAATCAATATAAATTGTATGTTAAACATTGTAGGTCTACATTTAGGTGTACAAGTCCATGTAATGTAATATTATTATTAGATCCTTGCAGTGTGTTTGTCTACTAGGCTGAAGAAAGATGTGGCTCCTTATTAAATTAATTCTTAATCTTAATATTCAAGGTGTTGTCTGCACTTCTCGTCTCAACACACTAACACAAATGTAATTCTACTTTTCAAAGGGACTTTTTTTTATGTGGGATTCTATAACCTTTGCTGCAAACTGGGTCAACTATCAGGAGGTAGATTTCCTACACTGAGATATTTGACCAGTCACTCACATACCAAGTTCCGTTGCACTTCTGTTAAAGGGATTTGGGATTTTCCAATGAGGTCCTTCCCCAGAGTCAGATGAACTTCTGGATACCATGTCTGTCTGTGTGTGCAGTTTTGAAGGAAGTTGCGCAATTGCTAACTAGTTTTGGTGCAACGACAAAGTCTAGCTGTTCCTGTAAACTTCCGGTCATTGTGCTAAGCTAGTTATCATTTTCACGCGAAACTACCTCTGACTTTATACTGGACGCAGATACTTAAAAATGGTATCCACACATTCATCTGACCCTGGGTAAGTAGATAAAGGGCTTCATGACCAAAATTGTGAACTCCCCCTTTTAAGGACGCTTTTATGAAAGTGTTGGATCATGTCGAACTGCGTCAACAATTTGAATTGGCTGATACGGAATTTGTTACCGGACATAATCATGCTGTTCAGCTGGTCATACTTAGCATAGTGGCTAATTGTGCCAGGTTTGCCTATGAGAAAAGCTAATACCGAGACATTTTAAACGAAAGGTCTAAACCTCGGTTTTAAGTATGGACCCAGGGGGTTCAGCTCGTCTGTCCCCATCTTTCAATTGATAAAATACAAATCTCACTGATAGACAAATAACTAGAAGAAAAAGTACAAAGACATTTATTTATACATGGGTCCTTTTGCCTCCTATTGACTTACATAGGGTTAATAAATAAGATATTGAGAGATTGAAAAACACATGTACTAATCATTTAAAACCCTTTCTGAAAGAAAATCGTCATATTTGCTCTGTTCCTCAAGCAACTATTTTACAAGGAAAGTGTAATATGGGATTTCATACAGTAGGCCTACACACCGCAAACTCATGCACATAACAAATTGACTGTAGCATCTCGTCTGGGCTGAACCTTTCAACTCTATTCCTCTGGCAGAGACCCAAGGCTGATATGAGGGGTTGGTGCCCAACAGACTACAGTAACTATACCAAACAACACCTGCTTTGGAAAAGTTGGGTGGTTTTTTTTTTGATGGAGAAAAATCAATAAGATATATAAAACCATTAATTTTAACCCATTTTGGCATACAATAGCCAGGCAAGGCCTTGTTCATACCGGTCCACCTGTATTTCTGGAGGGTTATCTATTTCTTTCATGTATTTTCCTCAAGTGATCTGTTCCCGCCAGGTAGATAAACTACTTGTCAGTAAAGCAAAAAGAAAAATAATTCCTTCAGTCTTTTCCATATAGTTAGTTGAAAGCTGAGTACAAATACAAAGATGGCAATATTGTTTATTTTGTATTACTTAGTAATCGGTGATCTGACCAGCTCGTTGTTCATTTCATGAGACTGAATGCTGTTACAGAACTGACCCCACGATAACATCAACTGACAACCACACCCACCAGATACAAGTTTATCAGTGCTGTGTAAAAGCCACGTTTCAATGTTCACAGACTTTCAACCATGTCTCACACCCTGAATTCTTACGGTAAATTAAACACACTGTGCCTTGAGAATAAACAAACTATACAATTTTTACAACACGACCAAGACCAATAGGGAAAAACCCCTACATTCATTACTCTATAAACTGAGAAAACATGTCTCCAGATGCTGTAAAACCTTTGCCATAGGTGACACATCAGTCGAGTTCTGAAGGGAAGGTCTCAATTGCCTACTCCTCGCGTCGTCTCTCCTCGTCTCCTTCTCAAAACCCATTGGAGGAGATGGTCAGAGGGGTGGGACCTCTGGCTTCCTCATCCAATGGGGTTTGAGGAAATGACAGAGAGAGGAGTATGCAATTGAGATCATTCACAAAGTCTTTACGGTACTCAATGTCTGCAGATCAGGGGCATGATGGCTGCCTGGTCCTTTTGGAGAGTGGTGAAAATGGTTACCCTTTCCTTGTCCTCTGCTGTCCCTCACTCCCAGGGAGCCAGAGAGAGGGGGAGGGAGTGAAGATCCATTCGTCTGGCAGCAGGCTTGCCCTTAGTTTGTCCGAAGTTGGTAATCTGCCAAAAGAGGGAGATGTAACAGTAATACATTAACACTGTTCTATGTATCATCACTTTGCCCCTGTACTGTGGCTGATCACATTAACACTGTTAGCATCTAAACCCACAAAACTGGGGCTCGGCAAGCCTGTGCCTTCTGCCGAGTCCCCAACAACCGGATGTTCAGGTTTTCAGGGGGAAATAAAAAGAGAGCCTTTGACATGACTTCCGCTTTTGGATGTGAACAAGGCGACACATCTTAACTCCTCCAAATTTACTGGATTGGTTCAACAGTCAGAATAGAACCTCCCCCTACATTTAAAAAAAAATTATCGTCAAGACCAGTATGTCGGGGATCTCGTTTCATGCATTTGCTACGTTAGGTTAGAGTGACAGTGATCACATTGGGGTCAGTGGAGCAGTTATAAATGGCATTACAATAACCGCTTAGAACTCGCTTATGAATAAGTCAACACTGCCAGTGTAAGGTATCGGAGTGTGGTGCGCCTCTCTCTCTCTCTCTCTCTCTCTCTCTCTCTCTCTCTCTCTCTCTCTCTCTCTCTCTCTCTCTCTCTCTCCCTCTCTCTCCCTCTCTCTTCCTCTCTCTTCCTCTCTCTTCCTCTCTCTTCCTCTCTCTCTCTCCTCTCTCTCCTCTCTCTCTGCCTCTCTGCCTCTCTCTGTCTCTCTGCCCTCTCTCTCTCTGCCTCTCTGCCTTCTCTCTCTGCCTCTCTCTCTCTCTGCCTCTCTCTCTGCCTGCCTCTCTCTCTCTCTGCCTCTCTCTGCCTCTCTCTCTGCCTCTCTCTGCCTCTCTCTCTGCCTCTCTCTCTCTCTCTCTCTGCCTCTCTCTCTCTCTCTCTCTGCCTCTCTCTCTGCCTCTCTCTCTCTCTCTCTCTCTCTGCCTCCATCCCTCTCTCTCCCTTCCTCTCACTCGCTCTCCATCTCTCTCTGCCTCCATCCCCCTCTCTCTCTACCTCTGCTGATTACAGTGGAAAGGTGATAGTCACCTTGGCATGCAGAGCCAAGTGACACGGAGAACGTAATGGCACCAAGGTATAATTCCGATCCCCAAGCTTTGTAAGGAGAGAGGTAATGGATATGAAAACTGGGTTCACTACTGGGTCGTATAGTGCTGAGATAAGGAGTGTGTGTTTGTGTGTGTCTCACCTCCACTCTGTGTTATGTAGCGTACCCACGGTAACGCCTGATAGCCGCTCTTCTCAATGATCTTAAGATAGCGTACCTGAGGAGGAGCAAAGAACAGTTACATAAACAAGACACACACACCACACATACTGGTGAGACTGCTCCTTCCAACCTGTATGCACTATTCAATGAAACTCGTGTGGCTCTACGAGGGTTCACGTTAACAGAGATAAAATGGGTTCGGTTAACTTACCTGGATACCAGATACAGTGAAATAGGGGATCTCAAAGTTGACAGTGATGGGCCTCTTCCCCTCCAACTCATCACTCTCCACACTAGGCAGCCCAAAGTGAGCCCTCATCATGTACTCCTTGCCTCCCTACACACAAAACGCACACGATCACACACTTTCATTGGGAAATTTGTGGCATTTCTCTCCGGTAGGTTTCTTTGTAACATATCTGATCTTAACAAAACTAGCTAGACTATACATTCCTATACTTGTAAAACTCTCCTCACACCTGCACTGGGGCAGGATACATCCGCAGTTCACAGGACTGCCTTGTCCAATCAAGGTAAAGTAAACAACTACAGATGTCGTTGGTCACATATCGAACCCATTCCCCTACCACACATCACTATAACACCACTACACTGTTATTAAAACTGTCCGTGCGCCTCTGTTTTTCAAAGCCAGGAAGGATGTGGGTTTACAACAGCAGAGAGAGCTGACAGTCATATGCTGAATGTAATGTTAATAGTCATGGGGTTGAGTGCAGTATCCTTATCGGTCTTTATCAATATGAAGTGTTGGGGCGTTTTTATATTTCCTCTAAAGCCGTTATCAGTCATTACTTGGCTAACCTCCCCTGGGTTCATCTGGTGGCAGTGTAAAAACATGCTATCTATAAATGTGCTTCTTCCTGTGAGAATACTTGTATGTACTGCCTTCCGAGAATGGTAGGACAAGACTCTATTTTTACTATTTAGCTACCATTCAGTCGATAATTACACACGGGGTTGTTCCACTTCAAAAAGCTCACGAAAGAAAAGACTGTTAGTGTTCCTGCAACATTATTTTGTTGAAATATAATTTGATCTCTGAGAAATGATGTTTAATTGATTGCATCCAAATTGGCCATTTTAATTTATAGGATTCATATAACATTTAATAAATATAGTACCAGTCGATTTGGACAACTTTTGAGTTAGACATGAGGAATCCAAAGGAATGGTCAACAGCCCCCCCCCCCGGACACCCTACGTCAATCCCACCCCAACAACGAGTAGATAGTATCAGTTCGCCGTGTCGGACGGTAGTACGGAGCAGCGGCTCTGAGTATTGTTTCTTCATCCTATGTAATGTATTCCCAGTGAAATTTGTGACCTTTTTTAAAAAATCCTCTTTTCATTGAAGTTGTTAGGTTTATGTCCCTTTCTGTTATTACCAGAATGTTAAAGGGATAGTTCACCCAATTTACAAAATTACATTGGTTTCCTTACCCTTTAAGCAGTCTATTGGCAAGGTATGAAAGTAACCCAGGCTTTGGTTTTGTTGGCCACTGTTTCAAATGCTAACTTTTTTGCATTTGTGGCACAAATCCAATGTAAGTCAATGGTACCTATATCAGTAATTTCACGCTTCCTGTTTAAATCATACTAAAGTATCAAAAAAATAAGTCAATGATGTTACTTTTAGATGATTTGGAAATGAGGTGTGAAAATGCTAATATAGGTACCATTAACTTGCATTAGATTTGTGTCACGAATACATACTTAGCATTTGAAAAAGTGGCCAGGTAAACATAAACCAAAGCATGGGTTATTGTTATACCTTGTCCATAGAGGAAACCAAAATGTAATTTTGTAATTTAAGCGAACTATCCCTTTAACATTAATAGCAGGAACAGCACCATCTTGTGGTCAGAACCGGGTATTATCAGGATGTAGGATGGGACATAAACCTAACAACTTCAATGACTTATTTCTATGAACGGGGGAGAGAAAAAACAAAATATACCAAATTCACTGAGAATACATTACATAGGATGAAGAAACAATAGTCCAAGCTGCAACTCCATACAACTTCTCAGACAGTATCAGTTCTCTATCTACTCATTGTTGGGTAGGGATTGGCGGGACTTTTAATAATTTATTTGGATTCCTCATTTTATTTTTTTAAAAGTTTGGTCCAATCGACTGTAAGGCAATATATTTACTGAATATTATATGAATCCAATAAATGAAAATGGCCAATCAATTCTTAATTTCTCAGAGATCAAATTATATTTCAACAAAATAATGTGGCAGGAATGCAAATCCTAACGAGAGAAACGATTTCAGAACAATTGGAGATGGTGGGTGTGATGGCTTCCTGAAAGGACATGGAATGACCCCATAGTATGGTAATGAAGAGTTACAACTGTTGTATAGCCCTTGTGTTACTCTTGGGTGAGCAAGGCTTGAACAAATAGCATCTAAAAACACATGGTGACTGGTACAATATCTGTGATAATAGCAGAGGATGCACGAACAGGAATGCATCGACTGCCATCTGCAATAGGTTATTAGCATAGTAATGTTGAGTTTATCTCATGACGCTAGCTGTGTCCATGTGGGCTACTTACAGGGAAGGACTTGATGTTCCACTGCACCACGCTCTTATCGGGAAGATACTTGCAGCTGCCTGTGCTCGTCTTGAATTTAGGCGAGTCGGCGTCGCTGGGCACGGGTACCATGATGGCTACGTTGTTGGCGGTGGAGCGGCTCTTAAACTGACTCTTGGCCTGCAGGGTGGAGGGGAAAAGGTAAGGGTCACAGGGTTACCGACAAGGACGTGCAGTGACATAAAGAGGGGGAGGGGGGGGGCAATTTATGGGGTAAAACCCACTTTTACACTACAAAAGAAACACAGTCATGGACATGGAACGGAGGCTGTTGTATGAAGAATTTCCTGTTCAATTATTAACTTGCTATGAGTTTAAAGGTGAGGAAACAGTCCCAACCCAACGGTTTTCGCACATTGAAGCAAAAAAATGGAAACAACATGGACATCTGTGTCTATGTACTTAAGAGTCTGGGACGATGTACTTAAGAGAGGTCAGTGTTGGACCTACTGGTGAAACACAGTAGATGTTGACAGATTGACAGTGAATGATGGTGGACATCCTTTACCTTAACCTTGATCTCAACTCGGCTGTGGGAGAACTTCTCAATCACACTCTCGATCCATATAAGAGGCTTCACCTGTCACGGAAAGGCCAGGAGAGGAGAGGAGAGAGAGAGAAGGTCATCAGGTTAATATTGGGCAAGGGAGGGTGTGTGTGTGCGTGTGTGTGTGTGCGTGCGTGTCACTGACCGTGGTGTTGAGGCGGTAGGACATGAGCTCACTCTCTCCGTCCGGGGGGATGAAGGAGATGGTTCGATCGTTCTCGAAGCGAGACAGACGGACACACTGATGGAACTGAACGTCTTCCAGCTCTACCGTCTTACTCTTCTCTCCTGATACGACACACAGGCAAGGAGGGGGCTATTGTATGCTATGTCCTAATACAGTCATCTCCTGAGAAGTGCAAAATCTCCACAGCAGTTCACCAGTCCCAGTTAAAACACTGTACATTCCGCACACCTTATTCACCTCGGATACTAACTTTAAAAAAAAATCTCCTGTATGTTCCACTGTTATCCTTCGTGATCTAAAAACTCACAGTGACACTGGACACACACCACTGTGTCTTCTTCATAAGGACTTTATAAAGAGTTCCATCAGTCAGCGCTTCGGGAGACCACTCTCTTCAGTAGTGGGCTAGAAAACAATGTCATGGCAATGTGCATGTGTGCCGTAGTGAGAAAGCCTAATGTTCTTGTTGTTTTCCCAGAGTAAATGGTCCAGCAGAGCTGCTGTTAAAAGCTCTTTATAATGAATCAGGGCCACTGGGCTTTCACTTAAATCCCCCCTTGAACCTAGAAAGAATAACCCTGTCCATACAGCAATGGCTGTATAGAAATGGACAGCCATCGACAGATGCACGTGACACCATTCATTCCTATGTGAAGACTCAACAGTGCACTGAATCCAAACTAAGTCGGTTAAGAGGCGTCGTATGGATACAGAGAGCTCGAACACCGAGTCAAGTCTTTGGAGAGACCTGTTAAGACAGCTCAAATCCCGGCAGGTAAGCCCTTGGGAGCACTGGTCCACGACACAGGTATGATGTCCCATGTTGCATCAGCACTGGGTAACTGTGGAAAGGTGAAAAAGGAGCCACAGTCCTTTATGTTTTGGCTCTAAGGGGGGTGTACACAGTCCCCTGTGGTTCACCCGAAAGGCTGTGCCATCTCCCTAACGAGGCAACAGAACACTCATGTATCCATATCAGATCGGAAATCCTGCGTTTGTTTGATTTGTTTTCCCAATTTGAACTGTTTCAGCTCTCGTATATCTCTCACAATCTACTTAAAGTCTCTCCCTGTACGCGCGCGTCTTGACTTCCCTGCACGTTTCATCTGTATGCTTTCCTCATAATACCCAGATTTGACTGTCCTCACTCTCCCGTCTCCTCCACAAAACTGTATGTAGTAACGGGCTCTGACCAGAAGAAGGTGATGTTTAACCCACGTCTGTTCACGCGCTGAAAGCCAGTCGCAACAGTAAGCGTGACTTCACCTTGTAAAAAAAAAAAACCCTGCTTGTTAGTAATCAAACACACGGAGCGTTTGTGGTTGAAAGTTACCTTCGGTTTTGCAGTGGGGTGTCTCTTGAAAGGCATCCATACGTATGACGCGCACAGACACAGATCAGTGAACATACAAATAAGAAAGATATTAAAGTGCCTCCTCCTCTGGTTATGGTACAATAGGGTGAGTGCAGGAGCCCATTTTAAATTCTCATGTTTATCTATTCATTGTTTGTCGGAGTAGTTTTCCTTTTCTGTTCCAGACATCCCCACTCCACTTCCAGTCCGTGGGCAGCATGCACATGTGAGGAGCCGTCCAGGGGGCATCTTTCATCTGCCAGCAGCAGCAGTAGCCTCGGGGAGGGATTAGCAATAGGGCTAGACCAAGGAGGAGTAATCCACCAGACGCCCCACAACCAGGGCACATGAGGGGTGAGAACAGGGACTGGGGCGGTGAAGGTGGGTGGGGGGTGGAGGTAGGGATGGGGAGCAGTGGAGTGGTGGGAGCAGGGATGGGGAGAGGAGGCAGGGGGAAAGGGGGTGAGTTGGGCAGGATTAGGAGCACACTGAGATTTTGAAGGGTGAGGATTTTACCATGGGGTTGGAAGATAATTGTCCATGTTACCTATATTATGACCATCGCTCTCAAAGTCTGAAGAGTCAGATTATTTGGGTTTGGTATAATAGTCTTTACCTCTTGGTGTCCGTTTACATACTTGTAGGATTGTGTTTGTACAGTTATTGTACTTGTGTGAGTGTTGTGTGTGTGTGTGCGCACTGTAACGGAAAACAGTCATTTATATGGTATTATCAACAGTAAAATGTTTTACAGCAGCATACTATAGATTGTGGTGCATTGTGGGAATATTTTGTGTGCGGAGAAAGAATTGCTGTATTTGGAATGATACTGTAATTCCATTCCACAAAATACAGTACCGTACCATATTCTTTGAGCTCCAAAAACCTTTTGACCACTAGTGGGTGCATGGTATTGTTGTTTCTGGCTCTTTAAAATGCAGTATTTTGATGTGTCCTTTATAAGAGGCTACATTTGTTGCACGTGTTAGTGAGAGTACCAATTTCAACTAGTATGTGGTAATAGTGCCCCATTGGAGTGTCAGCAAGTCTTAAACCTTAAATGGTGGAGCATTTTGCCATGTCCTTTTGGTCTGGTTTGCCAGGTAGTAGCCACCAGTTTGGAAGCCTTTGTTAACCTGCCCTGTAGAAGTGCAGGTGATATAAAACACAGTACCCAGCAGCCAACCTGTTTGCACCAATTCAATGTGAAAGTAAAATACTGTGAAATACAAACACCATATCCCCTCAATGAATTTCATCCATCCATCCATCCATTCATTACAAATACAGTAGTTGTAACTTTTTTTTCTATAGTATTGTAGATTGTGTCCTTAATTAAACAGTATTTGATTTGATACAATATTTATATTACAGTATGTGTACTGCAATAAGAAATACAGGAACTAACTTGCCTCTTCGCTGCCTGCAAATTACTAAATAAATTAATGGCAACACCTTACTGTGTGTGTGTGTGGTGTATGTGTGTATTATACTGCATGTGTTTTTACTCACTTCCTGTGATCTCGAAGAGCACTTTGTCGTTGAGGCCCAGTCTGAGCTCTGGCATTCCAGACAGAACCACTTTGAGCTTGATGCTGCCCATGATCTCACTACGCAGGACACTGCCGGTCGCACTTACCTTGCACAGGGAGACAGACAGACACGGTTACATTAAAGGGAAGCTGAAGTTTAAAAAAATATATACTTCTCTGGTTGAAAAGGGCCTATGTTGCATCACTATTAGTCAGTGTACAAATGTACTACAAAGTGTAATAGCGTTATTTTTCATAAAGTCAGTATTTTCCCAAAACAGAGATTTGTGAGATTTCCTAGATACAGTAGATATTTGAGGGTATGGTTTTGATTTCAATAATGCCCACTAACACAGCATGGTAACGCCTAGGGAGAATTGTCATGCGCGGAGAAACATCTGCGCTGATTGTGCTCAATCCGATCATTACATAAAAGACAACACATTGCCAATGTTATGTAGAAAGAACACTTGGTCCCTAAGCCCTTTATGGAGTGGCCACTTGCTACTAGCTGCTTCATTGACAAACACAGAGATGGAACTTGGGCTATGATAAACAGTGTGTAAGTTTGTGCTTAACTCACGATAGTTTGACAGCTTGCTGATGAGGTTGTGGATGCAGCAGCAGCTGACTCGATACTGTCTACCTAGTTTTCGTGCAAATATTTTAACTTGAGAAATACTGCACCAAACACCTTTGCCTGATGTGAAATTGTGCAACTAAGACCTCCTCGGCAAAAAACGTTCAAATTAATTAGAGGTTTCTTCATTTATCTTCGAATTATTCTGACTATTTTGAGGGCGGAATGTTTCTACCGGGACACAAGGGGGGGGGACAAACGACAATAACTTCCCAGAGTACAATATAGCAAACATAACCCACCCCCAAGATGCAAGTCTCGCTTTTTCTTAATGAGAAGCAGAAAAACCCGAGGCAGAATTGGTGAGTTCAGCCCCCCCCTTTAAATAGGGAGAGACAACAGCAGGACATTTATAGTTTAGATAGTCTTGCGTTACCACACTCGCAATGCGAAGTCTCCTTCATCATGAAGGAACCAAAGAAATCAGGAATTCAGTATAGAAATGACAAAAGGAGTTTTTAGAAAGGATGAGAGAGATATGGAAAAGAACGAGAAGGAATGTTGGAGAATGACCTAGAGACTGAAGATGAAAAAATGTATTGTCAAAAAAAGGGAACTCTGAGGAAAGCCAGCTATCTAATTAAATGATCATGTGGCATGGAGAGGCCCATCAGACTTGCTCTTCCTTACAATCAGTCAGTTATTAGCCAGTTATTAGTCTCTGTCTCTGACCCCTGGGATACATAAAATGGGCTCAAGGGGCTGGTTACGTGTCAGAACAAAGAGCCGTGGGTATCCTGGTGTTACAACAATCCTCCGGTTCCTGTGGTAAGGAAATCTGAAATAATAATTTCCTCCCACTTCTGACAATTCATTTTGGGGCTCCCGAGTAGCGGTCTACGGCACTGCATCTCAGTGCTAGATGCGTCACTACAGACCCTGGTTCGATCCTGGCTGTATCACAACCTGCCGTGATCGGGAGTCGCATAGGGCTGCGCACAATTGGCCCAGCATCGTCCGGGTTCGGGGAGGGTTTGGCCGGGGGAAGCCCGTCATTGTACAATAAGAATTTGTTCTTAACTGACTGGTCTAGTCAGATAAAGGTTTAAAAAAATACAAATTCAAGGAAGTTGGAGGTGTCTGGAAGCTTCTCTGACACAATGCTGATTAATACTGTAAATCTGACCTGGTTTCTTAGTCTGCACACTGCAAATGATTATCACATCGTTAAATATACAGTAGAAGTCAGAAGTTTACATACACCTCAGCCAAATGTTTAAACTCAGTTTTTCACAATTCCAGACATTTAATCTTAGTAAAAATTCCCTGTCTTAGGTCAGGTAGGATCACCACTTTAGTTTAAGAATGTGAAATGTCAGAATAATAATAGAGACAATGATTTATTTCAGCTTTTATTTCTTTCATCACATTCCCAGTGGGTCAGAAGATTACATACACTCAATTAGTATTTGGTAGCATTAGCTTTAATTGGTTTAACTTGGGTCAAACGTTTCTGGTAGCCTTCCACAAGCTTCCCACAATAAGTTGGGTGAATTTTGGCCCATTCCTCCTGACAGAGCCGATGTAACTGAGTCAGGTTTGTAAGGCCTCCTTGCTCGCGCACGCTTTTTCAGTTCTGCCCACAAATTGTCTGTAGGATTGAGGTCAGGGCTTTGTGATGGCGACTTCAATACCTTGGCTTTGTTGTCCTTAAGCCATTTTGTCACAACTTTGGAAGTATGCTTGGGGTCATTGTCCATTTGGAAGACCCATTTGCGACCAAGCTTTAACTTCCTGACTGATGTCTTGAGATGTTGCTTCAATATATCCACATAATTTTCCTACCTCTTGATGCCATCTATTTTGTGAAGTGCACCAGGCCCTCCTGCAGCAAAGCACCCCCGTGCTTCAAGGTAGGGATGGTATTCTTTGGCTTGCAAGCCTCCCCCTTTCTCTTCCAAACATAACGATGGTCATTATGGAAAACAGTTATATTTTTGTTTCATCAGACCAGAGGACATTTCTCCAAAAAGTATGATCTTTGTCCCCATGTGCAGTTGCAAACCGTAGTCTGGCTTTTTTACGGCGGTTTTGGAGCAGTGGCTTTTTCCTTGCTGGGCGGCCTTTCGGTTTATATCGATATAGGACTCGTGTTACTGTGGCTATAGATACTTTTGTAACCATTTCCTCCAGCATCTTCACAAGGTCCTTTGTTGCTGTTCTGGGATTGATTTGCACTTTTCGTGATCTCTAGGAGACAGAAAGCGTCTCCTTCCTGTGTGGTATGACGGCTGCGTGGTCCCATGGTGTTTATACTTGCATACTATTGTTTGTATAGATGAACGTGGTACGTTCAGGCATTTGGAAATTGCTCCCAAGGATGAACCAGACTTGTGGAGGTCTACAATTTTTTTTATGAGGTCTTGGCTGATTTCTTTTGATTTTCTCATGACGTCAAGCAAAGAGGCATGCAGTTGGAAGGTAAGCATTGAAATACATCCACAGGTACACCTCCAATTGACTCAAATTATCTCAATTAGCCTATCAGAAGGTTCTAAAGCCATGACATCATTCTCTGGACTTTTCCAAGCAGCGTTAAAGGCATAGTCAACTTAGTGAATGTAAACTTCTGAGCCACTGGAATTGTGATACAGTGATTTAGAAGTGAAATAATCTGTCTGGAAACAAATGTTGGAAAAATTACTTGTGTCATGCACAAAGTAGATGTCCTAACCGACTTGCCAAAACTATAGTTTGTTGACTAGAAATTTGTGGAGTGGTTGAAAAACTAGTTTTAATGATTCCAACCTAAGTGTTTGTAAACTTCCGACTTCAACTGTATATCAGACTATTAGAAATCTAATTTGAACAAATATGGATCTACCCTGGAAACAATGTTTGATGAATTTGTTACCATTGCACCAATTCCGCTCCAGTCATTACCTCGAGACCGTTCTCCCCAGTTAAGATGCCACCAACTTCCTGTGCCGCACGCCTGGAGTTTTTAAAAAGGCACGTGAAAGACTCAGAGAGCATAAGGAAAAAGATGCTGTGATGCAATGTTTTTTTTACTGAATGCAAAGCACAATGTAGGATATAACCAGGCACAGCTCCAGAACAAGAATGTGAAACTCCTTGAGTGGCCCAGCCAAAGCCCAGACTTGAATCCCATTGAAAATCTATAGAAAGACTTGAAGATTGCTGTTCACCGCCTCTTCCCATCTAACTTAACAGAGCTTCAGAAAATCTGGAAGGAAAAATGTGAGAAAATCCCCAAATCCAGTTGCGCAAAGCTGATCCAGACATACCCAAGATGAGTCAAAGCTGTAATCGCCAACAAAGGTGCTTCTACAAAGTATTGACTCAGGGGTGTGAATACTTTTGTAAATGAGATATTTCTGTATTTCATTTTCAACAAACGTGCAAACATTTCTAAAAACCTGCTTTCACTTTGTCATTATGGGGTCTTGTGTGTCGATGGGTTTCTAAAAATATATATTTAATCAATTTTGAATTCAGGCTGTAACACAACAAAATGTGTAATGAGTCAGGGGGTATGAATACTTTCTGAAGGCACTGTAGTACAGTAGTAGATGTATATACAGTAAAGCATAGTAAAACTATATACAATAAAGCTCAGGTGTATTTTAGTCTCTGCTCATACAGGAGTAATAAAGGCTTTTTTAATCAGGGTGTGCTGGCTACTTCCTGCGGGCGGCTATGGGAAAACCTGGGACTATTTTAGACTTAGTCCTAGAGCCTAGAGCAGTTTTTTCCAAACCTAGTCTTTGAGTACTGCCAAAAGTACACATTTTTATTGTAACCCTGGACAAGCACACATGATTCAACTTGTCAACTAATTATCAAGTCCTCGAAGAGTTGAATACGTCTTTGTCCAGGGCTACGACAAAAATGTGTACTGTTGGGGGGAAACAGTGCCCTTAGAGAGACCACGTTATTAAACAAATACAATAGTCAGACTGAAATCCTAGTGCAGACCCTCACTAGCACGTTGTGGCTACTGTGTTCTTGGTATACTAGGGACCTTTTGATAGTACCCATTATTAATTACAATACTTGCGGTGTTTTTTACTGACATCCGAGTGAAAAGCCTCCTCACCAGCAGGTTAACGGACTCGATGACATCCATGAACACCTCGTTCTTCCTGTACTTGATGCCCTCTGACCTCCAGGACACTGCATTGGTGACGGTGGCGGGGGGGCGAGGGGCGCCCACATCCAGTTTGTGACCCTGCTGGGTGATGTACCTGCAGAGAGAGGGGTTGAGGGGAGAGAGGAGAGGACGGATACCATGTGAGCTTCTTTAGAGGAAAAAGAATGCTGTCGTCGCTACCTCACTTTCCAACTAAGGTTCGAGAACAGAGGAGAAAGCAGAATATTACAAATATTGAAGTAGAATCCAAGAATGTGAGGATCAGTACAAAGATGTTTGTTTTCTAGGTGATATCAATCTTTCTATATATATATATATTCATGATTAATGAGCTTATGATAAGATACCCCAGAATAGAAAGTTAATGATATTAAACCTCACTGGATTAGATAGATTAATGAAAGGATTTGTCTTGGGTTGTGAGCAGGTTAGTCATGGGTGTAATTGGAACAAGGGGGTTTACATTGTGATTCTATTGTGATTGTAACCAAAAGACTAAAACGGCACAAAACTAAAACACTAAGGCTCAAATCATCTTGAAGTGCATTTTGTGTGCTCATGTAAAGGTGCAATCTGCAATAGTTCAAGTTGACCTCAGACTGTCAGGCCTTGTACCCATAGCTCTTTGAGAGTGATTACATGTCTCTAGCCTAGCTCCATCCCATTGTGTCTTTAAACACAGTAGACCTTCTATGTCTATTGTCTACTACTGGTTGTACTATCAATACCGTATGCTGCAGGATGATGTGATGAGACGGGGAGTGGGTAGGAGGGAGATGATATACAGTACCTATGCAAACACATGACCGTTTATTCCGTAGGTGGAACACCTGCCCGCTGCCTCTACCTCTCACTGACAAACAACCAGGGTGACAGACAGCAACGCCATCTACTTCCTTAAATACACACACACACACACACACACACACACACACACACACACACACACACACACACACACACACACACACACACACACACACACACACACACACACACACACACACACACACACACACACACACACTCCTGCCGCCCGACCTGTAATCCCACCAGATAGATCTCTCCTCTGCCTGCATCTCTCCCAGCTCTCCCTGTGGTAATGACAGACTGATCCAATCTCAACCATAGATCTTTCTGATGCCTGCAGACTTTCTCTCCCCGACTACCCTTCCCTGGGCTCCTTTGAGAATCCCCTTATTGCTCAGCTTGAAAGAGGCTAGCGTGGTTCAAAATGTGTCTGCACATTGCAAAGGCACCGATAGCCGCCCCCCAAAATTGCCCCAAAAAATGACATTACACTGGTTTGAATTCACCACTTGACACAGGCCATGGTGACCTCATATAGTGTTTTATGGTAATCCCGTGTGATACAGGGAGATCATCTCATCTTGACTCAAGGAGAGTGGAAAGAGGTGAAAGTCAAGTTGGAGACAATTGGGCTTGTTAGGTGTGTTGGTTTTGGTCCTGATTCTCCCCAGAAATGATAATGATGTATCCAGCAAGAGCATCTGAGTTGGCGGGAAAATCAACAGTCATACTACGAAACAACACACAAACACACTCCTCTTTCACATACACACAAACAGGGAAAGACAATTGGAATGGTAGCCAGGCCAGGGCTCAGTTTTCTCAAAAGCATTTTATGGCTAAAATCACCATTCGATCCTTCGAGCCGTTTCCCAAATCTGTCTTTATTAACGTTGCACTTGAAAGCGATCGTAATCTAAACGCTGGAAATCTGAAGACCACTCGTAGAACAGCTAAATGAGTTGTTAGACCACTGTTTGCCCTCTGCCCCTCCCGCGTCACTTTACACACAGAACATCTTCGCTAAACATAGAATGAAGATGTTTATTTGGTCTCTGTGACCTCCAAAAACACCATAGTTTAACAAGTTAACTATAAATACCCTAAAAACATCAGTTTAACAAGTTAACTATAAATACCCTAAAAAGTTTGCAATGATTCAGAGGGGTTGGGTTAAATGCGGAAGACACATTTCAGTTGAATGCATTCAGTTGTACAACTGACTAGGTATCCCCTTTCCCAATGTAATAAACAAGCGAAGCAAGGATATAAAAATGGAAACCGAGAACCTAATTATATGAGTGCTAGATTAGACTACATATTGACATCTCTTTCATGTAAGTGCAATCGATAGATAACTAGTATTAGGTCATTAGGCTACACCTCGGCTACATTATCTGAAAGCTCAAGCATTTCACTGTAGCCGAACCAATAACGTAAAAAGGTTATCATCATATCCTAAAGCTTCCATTTTTCTGCATGTTATTGGAGAGGATGCATTGGACATTTACAACTTGACATTGACTGTGCTAATGGCTAAATTTGAGGAGTACTTTGTACCAAGCCAGAACGTAACGTTTGAGAGATACAAGTTTTTCTCTCATGATCAGAAACAGGGAGTCAGTTTTGACCAGTATTTGGCTGAGCTGAACACACTGAGCAAAACGTGTGAATTTGAAAATCTGAAAGACTCACAAGTGAAAGACAGGATGGTCTGTGGCATACTTTTTTTTTTTTTTTACTAGGCAAGTCAGTTAAGAACAAATTCTTATTTTCAATGACGGCCTAGGAACAGTGGGTTGACTGCCTGTTCAGGGGCAGAACGACAGTTTTGTACCTTGTCAGCTCGGGGATTCGAACTTGCAACCTTTCGGTTACTAGTCCAACACTCTAACCACTAGGCTACCCTGCCGCCCCACTTGATAATGGACTCGAGGAGAGATTGCTGCGTGAGCAAGATTTAACTGTGGATAAAGCAGTGAATGTGTCGAGCAGCTGAAACCACCAGAGCACAAGCTAAAGAGCTGTGCAGGGAAGAGACGTCAGTGCAATAAAAAGAGAGGAGCAACACACACAACGCCTTAAAAAACAAAAACAAGCAAAAGAGAAATCAAAACACTACATGTGGAAAATGTGGATTTATCCACAAGCCAAAAAAATGCCTTGCATATGGCAAATCATGTAACAACTGTGGGGAAAAATAATCATCACTCAAAATGCTGCAAAGCTGAGGCTACAAAGACAAAGGTTCACACAGTGGAGGAGATGGAAGAATTCTTTGTTGATTCTGTGGAAATATGCAATGCAGTAAATGCTGCATGGATTGTGCCATTGACTGTGAATGAAACTGTAATACCATTCAAGCTTGATACTGGAGCACAGGAAAACCTGTTGGCGCTGGATGACTACAAAACACTGAAGGTGAAGAGCAAAATACCCCCGGTGAAAAGTAAGGTTACTGGTTATACTGGGAAGAACATACCATTCAAAAAGGTAGCTACATAGTAACTTTACAGCACAAAGATAAACAGTTCAGAGCACCGCTGCTGATTGTGGAAAAGAGTGTACAGCCTATTCTAGGAATCAATGCATGTGAAAAGCTCAATTTGTTGAAAAGAGTGTATGTAGTGACATCACAGACTGAAAATGACCAAGCATCACTACTGGCTTGAGTATGAGGATGTGTCTGAGGGTCTTGGATGTTTACCAGGAGAACACAAAATATGTACTGATGACAAAATTACTCCAGTTGTGCATGCATGCAGAAAAGTTCCATTTGCACTGGGGAAAAAACTCAAAGAGGAACTCGGACGCATGGAAAAGATGGATGTCATCACAAAAATGGATGAACCGACAGACGGGGTAAAGCTCACTGGTTATTGTGGTGAAACAGAACGACGATCTCAGGATATGCCAAGACCCGAGAAATCTCAACAAAGCAATCAAGAAAGAGCATTTCAAGTTGCCAACCAGAGAAGAGATAATGTCACAGTTCGCTGGAGTAAAGTGGTTCAGCAAGCTTGGGAATGGGAATGGTCCCATGAACAGGAAAACTGCTTCAAAAACCTAAAGAAGACCATCACAGAAGAGCCAGTGCTCAGGTTCTATGATCCAGAGAAAAGCACAAGGATTTCTGCAGACGCGTCAGAGTTTGGCCTGGGAGCAGTTCTTCTGCGACAGCATGACGACACATGGCAACCCGTCGCTTATGCGTACATAGTTGACAGGCGCAGAGACAAGGTATTCACAAATAGAGAGAACTACTGGCGAGCACACACGCTTGCGAAAGGTTTCACCAATACGTCTACGGACGAGACCTCGAAGTAGAAACCGACCTCCAAACCATTGGTGTCAATCATGTCTAAGTCACTGAATGATTGTCCAATGAGAATCCAGAGAATGTTGATCAGACTGCAAAAGTATTATGGGAAGATGATCTATTCCCCGGGAAAGTTCATGTTCGCTGCCGACACTCTTTCTCGAGCAGTCGACAAGAAGGAGAGCTTCGACACACAGAAAAATACTGAGATTCAGGCCAACGTCGACATGATCGTAGCATCACTTCCTGTATCTTCTGAGAGAATGCAGCAGATCGAAAGAGACCACAGCTGACCAAACAATGGCAGAGTTGAAAGAAACACTGATAGGACGCACAGAAAAACAACTGTCCAATGAGAATACAGGATGACTGGATGTGCAGAGCAGAGCTCACCGTTGGAGATGACATAGTGTTCGAAAGCAACAAGATTGTCATTCCAATGACACTACGCAAAGAAATGCTACAGAAAATACACGAGGGCCACTTGGGTGAAGAAAAATGCAAACGACGAGCACGAGATGTAATGTACTGGCCAAGAATGAACCAGGAAATCAGCCAGACCACTGTTTCATGTAATCGGACTTTCACCTGCACAAATGTTGATGGGACGTCGCATAAGAACCAACCTACCCATCCATGAGGACTTGCCGACACCCAGAGGTGCTCACAAAGTCAAACTCGCAAAGGAAAATTAGAAAGACAAACAAAAACAGTGACACGACAAAAGTCCAAGACACTTACCTGAACTGAAACCTGGAGATCATGTACGACTCCGAGACATCACTACAGGAACCTGGATGCAGAGAGGGTGTGTGCAGAGAGAAGTTGCACCGTGATCCTATGGGATCCAAACGGAGCATGGATCACAACTGAGAGGAAACAGAGTGGATCTAAGGCTTCAGCCATTCACTCAAGGGACCGAGGATCATCAGGAGGATACTGCTGAAGCGTCAAATGCCTTTTGAAATGGACAATTCAGTCAGAACACCCTGACTGACGACAAACACTGTCCAACTGTTTCAGGAAGCACTTCAGCAGAACGACCAAAAAGGACTGTCAGAGCCCCTGAAAGGCTAATTGAGAATTGCAAAAAATTTTTTTGAAAAAGTGGCACCTCGACTGAATGTTTGGTTTCTGTGAAAAGAAATAGGGCCACAATAGAGCATTGTTGGTTAGACTATATTTAGTTTTAAAATATTGGGGTTTTTTTTCCAGAAAATTGTGGGAATGAAATGTGTGTTATTGAAAACGGCATGTTATGGAGGTTGAGTAAACAAATGTGATGTGACGTGTAGTTACATAGACAAGTAGTTTTATTTTAAAGGAAAGAAGATGTGTTGTTATGTGTTAATAACATTTAGACTACATTACCCAGCAGGCTATGTGGGAGGCGGATGGTTAAAGAATGCCTTGCATGGCTAAACATGGAGTTTTCTAGCTGAATATATTCATTAAAAGTAGTTAAACCTACGCCCCAGTTTATCATTATATAAGGAACAAACATAACATAGGGCACGTTTATATTTTCTAAATAGCGAACAAGGCAATGAGCGACTTTGATTTTGGCCTTATTCATTCTTGCTCACAGTTTACACAAACTTAAGAAATGTAGGATTTAGCCTACATAATCAAACATTGCATGCAAAATATCCCGGAAAAAAACACCTAGCCTTTATTGTCGGGAATAATTTCAGCAAGGGACAGCTCCTGCAATGGCACAGTTAAATTCCATTTTGTAATGAGTGCATCGTTAAAAGAGTCATAAGCCTAAATTCCATTGCTATCGGGAAATTGCGCCCAGGTGGGCAGTATTTTAGGCTAAGGGGGGTGGGGGTTGTTGTGAAAGTGCCTGGTTGGGGGGAGATGGAGAAGCAGGGGAGGAGCTTCGGGATGTGGTGGAGGGGCTCCTTGGCGAAACGAGGAGCAGAGCTGAGCTCGTCTGTCTGGGTGTCGAGTGGAGTCAGCTGTCGGTGGCATTGTGTATGTGTCAATGGGAGACAGGCTAGCAATTATCAGCCCTATTCAGGCCCACATTCACAGACAACACAGACAACACACTGATAAAGACCTCATCAAAGCTCAGGGCAATAACACATCTTCATACATCCACATCAGACAGTCACCATATTATCAAAGTAAACCATCTGTTTGAGCAATTATAAAAAAGACAAAATTATATTATATGATGTTACATACAGGCTTTCAATTAAAGTGTAAGACTAATTACAAACAGGTAATTAAGCAGACAAAATAGGCAGATTGCCATGGTAGTCTGGACTTAATTAAGTGAACACGGAACCTTCTGCCAGAACATGGCACCATTCCCAGGGGCAAGTGACAGAACAGGAAAACAATGTCTCGTTAACGAGCTAAACCCTCTGAACCCTATAGGCTACTGTATACTGTCTGGCACTAGCCTAGATGCTAGTCTTTTAAACCCTCTGAACCCTATAGGCTACTGTATACTGTCTGGCACTAGCCTAGATGCTAGTCTTTTAAACCCTCTGAACCCTATAGGCTACTGTATACTGTCTGGCACTAGCCTAGATGCTAGTCTTTTAAACCCTCTGAACCCTATAGGCTACTGTATACTGTCTGGCACTAGCCTAGATGCTAGTCTTTTAAACCCTCTGAACCCTATAGGCTACTGTATACTGTCTGGCACTAGCCTAGATGCTAGTCTTTTAAACCCTCTGAACCCTATAGGCTACTGTATACTGTCTGGCACTAGCCTAGATGCTAGTCTTTTAAACTCTCTGAACCCTATAGGCTACTGTATACTGTCTGGCACTAGCCTAGATGCTAGTCTTTTATGGCATCAAACGGCAAGCCATCTAGTAGAGAGATTAGTAGACAGGTGTTGACTGACTCGAACCGACTCTACTCTTTAGCAGAGAAGAAAACATGACATATAAAGTCTACTTAACATGCTAAAGCAGGGTTTCCCCAAACCTTTTTTGACCTACGACCCCATTTTGATATCTGAAAAAGTATTTTTTTCAAGTGGGTGGGGTCGCAATAATGTAATTAACAGCCAATGTTAACTTTTTTATTTGGGGTCATGTCCGTCAATTGAAAAACATTCTAACAGCATTTCCGATTGTGAGTTGAGAAGGCAATTGTATACTTTTAATGTGGGGCAGTCAATTGCAAATGAGTAATGTCTCTCATCTCACCACCGCCAATGAGATGTGTGTGCTTGATGCGTGTCGCGTCCGAGCTTCTCAACATCAGGGGGCGTGGTCGACAGCGCGCACTTCATCTCCGCTGTCACATCCAATCTGGATCCTATTTGGTTTTAATACACACGAGAGAGCACTGAATCCAGTTTGACATCGATATGGGCTGGCGAAGGGTAGCCTACCATGTGATTTCGAACCAACTGGGAACTCTGAAAAATACTAAGTCAAATCATGACGTCAGTGATGAAAGTCAGAGCTCGAGAAAGAGGCCCGAGTTCCCTAGTTGGAATTCCGAGTGGGATGACCGTTCAAAACCATTTTTCCCCAGTCGGAGCTCGTTTCTTTCAGAGTTCCCAGTTGTCTTGAACGTACTGAAGTTGGAGATTTCCCAGTTCCCAGTTCTGAATTACCAGTTGTTTTGAACGTGTAATTAATGCTCAGAGGGAGACGGCAGAGTATTTCCTTTGAGACAGGAACCAAGCCTCCTCCGTAGTGAACTGTAAATGCGTTGTCTGTAGCATTCGGTCACATGACAGCTTGATCAGCTGTACGATTTCATTTACCGACATGTCAACTGAGCCAGGATCACAGTCAAACGGGAAGTAGGTCAGTCCCAAAGTGCTCTTCCGAACATGAGAGGTGAGCAGCCATGTGGGACACACTGATGTTATTTTCTGTTGTTTTCATTTCATTACACAGAAAGTCAACCAAGTCAGATTTTTTACATCCATTGTGAATGACAAAAGTTCCTCTCTCAGTGTGAAAAAAACTTTCCAACACCCCCCTCAATAACCACCAAGCCTCGGTGTGAAATAGAACAGTCATGCTCTGATCCCATATCTCTACATAGTTTTGCGAAAAGGCGCTCGCACAATTGATGTGATTTGATGTAGTTTACAATTGAAGATACGTGCTGCAGTATATCCCCCCCGAGTTCCGTGCTCAGCTCTTTTGCCACCCTTTTCTCTCGGTTTATCATACAATGTGTCCATATGTCAGAGGGAGACGCATTCATAACTAGAGTGCAGAGGCCTGCCCGCCGTCCTGTGATAGATGGCGCCCCATCTGTGCAATAGTCCACCCTTTCGATCCCATATGGAATCACCTTTTTGTCAATATAGCCACGCAGCACACTGAACATCCCCTATGTCGTTTCATGCTCAGGAATCGCGAGACAGAACAATATGTCCTCGTGAATAGCATCCCCTGACACGCATGGGCATCTCGGCCCTCACAGCTAACGTCAGTTTGCAGAGCATACGCTGGGGAGTTTGAGTCATTCAGTCAGAGTTTCCTCTGGTTTGCAAGCAATAGCATACATTTTTCAGTTAACAGTGCTATCTGACAAAGGTATTGATGCGAGTCTCTCTGCCTCTGCCTCCCCACACATTCTTTTCACCATATCAATTGCAGCTGGTAATATCAAAGTCTCTGCAATAGTGCGTGGTTTCATATCCGGCCTAGCCATTCACCGTGGGAATGATTCAAGTGCACCGGTCAAGGCCTTTTTCCATGATCTAAGGGCTCATCTAAGATCTCGTTGGATTTGAATCATTTTCATTTACTTTTTTATGGTTAACCACATTACAATAATTTTGAGATACAAAGACGATATTATAATATATACACTGCTCAAAACAATAAAGGGAACACTAAAATAACACATCCTAGATCTGAATGAATGAAATATTCTTATTAAATACTTTTTTCTTTACATAGTTGAATGTGCTGACAACAAAATCACACAAAATTATCAATGGAAATCAAATTTAGCAACCCATTGAGGTCTGGATTAGGAGTCACAGTCAAAATTAAAGAGGAAAACCACACTACATGTTGATCCAACGTTGATGTAATGTCCTTAAAACAATTCAAAATTAGGCTCAGTAGTGTGTGTGGCTTCCATGTGCCTGTATGACCTCCCTACAACGCCTGGGCATGCTCCTGGTGAGGTGGCGGATGGTCTCCTGAGGGATCTCCTCCCAGACCTGGACTAGAGCGAGACATGTCCCAGATGTGCTCAATTGGATTCAGGTCTGGGGAACGGGTGGGCCAGTCCATAGCATCAATGCCTTCCTCTTGCAGGAACCGCTGACACACTCCAGCCACATGAGGTCTTGCATTAGGAGGAACCCAGGGCCAACCGCACCAGCATATGGTCTCACAAGGGGTCTGAGGATCTCATCTCGGTACCTAATGGCAGTCAGGCTACCTATGGCGAGCATGTGGAGGGCTGTGTGGCCCCCCAAAGAAATGCCACCCCATACCATGACTGACCCACCGCCAAACCGGTCATGCTGGAGGAGGTTGCAGGCAGCAGAACGTTCTCCACGGCGTCTTCAGACTCTGTCACGTCTGTCACATGTGCTCAGTGTGAACCTGCTTTCATCTGTGAAGAGCACAGGGCACCAGTGGCGAATTTGTCAATCTTGGTGTTCTCTGGCAAATGCCAAACGTCCTGCACGGTGTTGGGCTGTAAGCACAACCCCCACCTGTGGACGTCGGGCCCTCATACCACCCTCATGGAGTCTGTTTGAGCAGACACATGCACATTTGTGCTGGAGGTCATTTTGCAGGGCTCTGGCAGTGCTCCTCCTGCTCCTCCTTGCACAAAGGCGGAGGTAGCGGTTCTGCTGCTGGGTTTTTGCCCTCCAACCACAGCTCGCATTGATGTGCCATCCTGGATGAGCTGCACTATCTGAGCCACTTGTGTGGGTTGTAGACTCCGTCTCATGCTACCACTAGAGTGAAAGCACCGCCAGCATTCAAAAGTGACCAAAACATCAGCCAGGAAGCATCGGAACTGAGAAGTGGTCTGTGGTCACCACCTGCAGAACCACTCCTTTATTGGGGGTGTCTTGCTAATTGCCTATTATTTCCACCTGTTGTCTATTCCATTTGCGCAACAGCATGTGAAAATTTATTGTCAATCAGTGTTGCTTCCTAAGTGGACAGTTTGATTTCACAGAAGTGTGATTGACTTGGAGTTACATTGTGTTGTTTAAGTGTTCCCTTTATTTTTTGAGCAGTGTATATGTATATATATTTTGTAAATTCTCCCGCATGCCCCATTTTCATATCAAGTGACCCCACCTGGGGTCACGACCCCTAGTTCCGGAACAGCTGAGCTAAGGCCTTTGAACTTTATACTGTAGCCTACTCAGCAATATGGTAGTCTGTTGGATGGTAGTCTGTTTTAGCATTGTCCTTGTGTTGCAGTCTAAAATGCCAAGCCTTCCAGGCCAGACTGTAGTCTTGACTGTAACCGAGTCCTCTACTCACTCTTGCAGGATCTTGCTGTCTGTGGTCTGGGGAAAGCCAAAGTCCATGACCTCGTCCATCAGCTCATACACAATCACAAAGTTGTCACGGATGCTCTCCTCCTCCAGCTCCTTAAAGTACTCCTTAAACACCTACAGATTTACAGACAACTTAAATACAAGATCAATACAATACCAGAATAGTAAGCACAGTGTATGATAGTAGGTATTGTCAGTGAAGCACACACTCACCTGTACTATTTTGTAGAGGAAGGAGTATACCAGAGCAGCGTTGGCATTCTTCTTGGTCATTGCCACCACTAAAGGACGACTGTTAAGTACGTACTACACTGTTGAACAGAAAAAGGTACTGTGCCACTGCTGTTTTAAATCTATCAAATGGAACATTTGCAATCTGCAGTTGCTACATCTATTTTTGGACTTGTAAATTAATGATACATACCGATTGAGTCTTGAAGAATATAACTTAGAAATGCCTTAGGTCAACTGCCTTATCCCAACAGAACACAAAATATAAGCTTGCTTTACTCCAATGTTTGTAAACAAAGTAAATGTAAACAAACACTAGATAGCCTCAAAACATGGATAAAACTATAATTTGATATCATGGGATGGTCAGCCCTTGCATCCATAGCTCTGTCTATGAATTTGAGTGGTTACATTTCTCCAGCCCCATCCCTCAGCTTTTTACCAAAACAGATACACTTTTAAAAATGTACACCTGTTAATTTAAATGCATTCCAGGTGACTACCTCATGAAGCTGGAGAGAATGCCAAGAGGGTGCAAAGCTGTCATCAAGGCAAAGGGTGGAATAATCTCAAATATATTTGTTTAACACTTTTTTGGTTACTACATGATTCCATATGTGTTATTTCATAGCTTTGATGTCTTCACTAATATTCTACAATGTAGAAAAGTGTCAAATAAAGAAAAACCCTTGAATGAGTAGGTGTGTCCAAACTTTTGACTTGTACTGTACACAGCACGACATCATGAATCTGCATGCATGCAGTGAGGTTGTGAACTGTGAATTGTGAGATGCGTCTCGTGAGCGAAACAGAGGCTGAGACAGACGGCCTGACCGGCTGAGCAGTAACAGGACTTCCTGCTTGGACAGGATACGGTAGAGGTTGCTGTGTTTGATCCACAGGAAGTGTGAGGAGCCGCTGGTCACCAGGGGCGACGTGTCTGCGTCGTCCTCCATCCTCATCATTATAGGCATGAAATGGTCGATCTCATTCATGTCCATGTTTCCCATGTAGTTACGACTGATCAACACCTACAAGGAAAACACATAACATGAAAATGGAGGGTGAAGATTTGCAACATGTCCATGTTGCTCTTGTAGTTACGACATATCAACACCTGGCCAATTAGATAACGTGACAAAGGGCATTGTAACACATGGATGTACATTCATTTTCTATTCAATTCAGTTCATCTTCATTTAGATATTTAGTATATTTCAATCTAAATGTTTTCCAAGGAGTCCATAGTGGAAGATATGCAACAGTACAAATTGAAAAAGATCCAAAAATGAAGCCATATGTCTTTCCCCTCGTTCTGACGGCTCAGCGGTAAGTTGTGTAACATCATAAAATTGTCTGTCGAAATGGGCAGCAGCCTCTGCCAGGAAGACCACTGTTAAGAAACAGTAAATAACTAGTCTTGTGATCACACCACTCAATAACAGCATTGTGCAATATACACTGGAGTGGCCCGAGGGAAGCATCACTTTCTCTCTCTCTCTCTCACACCTATGTCTTATTATACTTGTGAGCAGTGGCAGAGCCCCAGCTGTTTTGAGCCCCAGCTGTTTTGAGCCCCAGCTGTTTTGAGCCCCACATTTTAAGCCAAAAAATATATAAATAAAAAAGTGCTTGTTTTGCATGTTATTTTGGCATTAACACATGACACATTTCAGTTGGTAAACAATGTAAAAAAAATAAAAAATGTAAATAAGTAATTGCGTCAATAAAGCCGTTTTTTGCTTTCTGGAGTAAGGCAGCTTCAAAATGCAGGTGTTTCAGCCTAGCTCAGTGCTTTCTGTGGTGGTAGGGCAGCCAGCGGAAAATACAGAGCGAAGGTGTTGGTCATGTTCTCTAGTTGCACCGTGATTGGCTCAGTGTTCCGTCACTCATGGGGACACTACGTCACCGCCAAGTCTATGGGTAAAGGTAAAAAATGCAAGCCCCTTGGGTGCTGCCATAGAGTTACATTAGAAGTGCCCATCCAAGAAGGCTCAAGTTCATTGGCCACAGATAAAATTACGTCAAATCACGTTACATCTACAGTAGCTTTGATTGGACTGATCATGTCAACATCATACTTAAAATCTTAGCTAGCTGTCATCCTCATGAATCAAGTTGACAATCTACTGGCAAATACTTTTTAATCCTTGTCATATAAAGAGAAATAATGAAGAGAAATTAAATAAAACGTATCGACGCTAATCGGCCATAAACATTACACAACAAGATGGAAATCGCAAATTCAACAAAGAGTGGTTGGGAAGGAATCAGTGGTTAACTGCAAGTATTGCAAAGCAATCACTAGCCTGCTATTCAGTGGAGTGGATGTGTGTGTTGTCCTAAGGGGATTAAGGGTCTCTTTTCCAATAAAAAAACTATAAACATTCAACATTGGCCATGCTGTCAATGAAGCATAATTTGTGCCGCGCTCAAAACTGTATACTCAGAACTGCAAAATCTTACTTCAGGGAGTTCAAGACAACTGGGAAATCGGGAAAAATTAGCTCAGACTGGGAAAATTACTTTTGAACGGTCATCCAACTCGGAATTGAAAATCCAGAAGTTGCACCTCTTTCTAGAGCTACGATCTGAAGATCACTGACGTCATCATGATTCGACCTGGTTTTTTTCAGAGTTCCCAGTTGTCTTGAAAGCATCAAAAATCCAGACTTTGATAACAACATTTGCATATGAAGGAACGCAGCGCCAACTTCATGTTCAAGTGAGCACAGCACGACAAGGTGTGTCCAAAAATGTCTTGTTATCTGATGCATAAATTATGTAATATCCAGAGAGATATGTATGCTGTAGATAAGAAAAGTAATACTAAGTACAGTGGGGCAAAAAATGAATTAGTCAACCACCAATTGTGCAAGTTCTCCCACTGAAAAAGATGAGAGGCCTGTAATTTTCATCATAGGTACAAAATGAGAAAAAAAATCCAGACAATCACATTGTCAGATTTTTAATGAATTTATTTGCAAATTATGGTGGAAAATAAGTATTTGGTCAATAACAAAAGTTTATCTCAATACTTTGTTCTATACCCTTTGTTGGCAATGACAGAGGTCAAACGTTTTCTGTAAGTCTTCACAAGGTTTTCACACACTGTTGCTGGTATTTTGGCCCATTCCTCCATGCAGATCTCCTCTAGAGCAGTGATGTTTTGGGGCTGTTGCTGGGCAACACGAACTTTCAACTCCCTCCAAAGATTTTCTATGGGGTTGAGATCTGGAGACTGGCTAGGCCACTCCAGGACCTTAATGCTTCTTACGAAGCCACTCCTTCGTTGCCTGGGTGGTGTGTTTGGGATCATTGTCATGCTGAAAGACCCAGCCACGTTTCATCTTCAATGCCCTTGCTGATGGAAGGAGGTTTTCACTCAAAATCTCACAATACATGGCCCCATTCATTCATTCCTTAACACAGATCAGTCGTCCTGGTCCCTTTGCAGAAAAACAGCCCCAAAGCATGAGGTTTACATCCCCATGCTTCACAGTAGGTATGGTGTTCTTTGGATGCAACTCAGCATTCTATGTCCTCCAAACACGACGAGTTGAGTGAGATCTTGCGTGGAGCCCCAGATCGAGGGAGATTATCAGTGGTCTTGTATGTCTTCCATTTCCTAATAATTGCTCCCACAGTTGATTTCTTCAAACCAAGCTGCTTACCTATTGCAGATTCAGTCTTCCCAGCCTGGTGCAGGTCTACAATTTTGTTTCTGGTGTCCTTTGACAGCTCTTTGGTCTTGGCCACAGTGGAGTTTGGAGTGTGACTGTTTGAGGTTGTGGACAGGTGTCTTTTATACTGATGACAAGTTCAAACAGGTGCCATTAATACAGGTAACGAGTGGAGGACAGAGGAGCCTCTTAAAGAAGAAGTTACAGGTCTGTGAGAGCCAGAAATCTTGCTTGTTTGAAGGTGACCAAATACTTATTTATCACCATAATTTGCAAATAAATTCATTAAAAATCCTACAATGTGATTTCTGGATTCTTTTCTCATTTTGTCTGTCATAGTTGAAGTGTACCTATGATGAAAATTACAGGCCTCTCTCATCTTTTTAAGTGGGAGAACTTGCACAATTGGTGGCTGACTAAATACTTTTTTGCCCCACTGTATATGTTGTGTGGTAAACTGTTAGTAGCCTCACCCTAATAATTTGGTCTATTTTCCCCTCTTAATTTCACCTACTGTTCTGACTTGGTGGTGCACATTAGCCTATAACCTGTTCTAGAGAAATGCAATCAACAAATATTGTAAGAGCTTTCATTGTCTGCTAATATGCCCCCTTTATTTATCATTCGGTTCTGACTTGGTGTACAGGGAAAACACTGTAAGAACATACCGTGTTCTGAATTCTGTCGCTGTACATTTCAAAAGTGCTGAACAAATAGTCATATTGACTACATCCGTCCTAGCTCGCTCATTAATGTCTTAATCGAAATTACGGATTGCCTCTTGTCGTCCCTTTATGCCATAGTTTGTACGTCTCAATTGTCTGCAGAAACCACAATTGTTTAAGCAAGTCAACCATATCATGTTTTTTTAAAGGCAGTAAATGAGGCTGAATGAACTGTTTCGCTGCCAAACAAGGCTCCGCTGATAGCCAGGTGTAGCAGTGGTATGGTGATGGGACTGCTGTTGGGACTCTGCTGTTGGGACAGCTTTATGTAGGCCCTAACAGCTTGTGGGCCCCGTTTTTCACCGTTATAGTGAAATTAATGTATTGTTGAGTGTTGTGTGGTGGCTTTGCTGACATGCATCCCACAATTATTATTTTTTTGCCCCACCAAGATTTACATGATAAAATTGCCCCTGCTTGTGAGGACTTTTGGGGAACAACAATTGATTCCCATTCAAAATCCTATTTTCCCTAAACCTAAGCCTAACCATTACCCTAACCTCCAACCCAAACTCTAAACCTAACCATTACCCTAACCTTAACTCTAAACCTAACTGCTAACCCTAAACCTAGACCTAAGCCTTAAATAGCCTTTTTACATGTGAGGCCGGCAGAATGTCTTTCAATTTTAGTTGGTTTCCTATTCTTTTGAGGACTTCTGGTACTCACAAGTATAATAAAATGTGTACACACACACACACACACACACACACTCATTTCAACACCAATAACAAGATGAGTCAGTATTGAGAGTCGCTGGGCTGGAGCCCTCACACTCTGAAATAAGTGTTGAAAGAGATCAAAGCTTATGCTTGAGGGATCTCACACACTGAAGACATGGCCTACAACCCTCTGTACTAGAGGGGCCTCTGTGCCGAGGAGATCACACAGGGCAGAGACAACAAAAGAGGAGGAAATAACCAATAAGACAAAGGAAATACCAAAATGAAAAACTCATCACACAGTGAAAGGATATGGACAGGCGGAACCCCGGACAGACATTTCAAAGGTTGTTGCATATAAAAAGCAGTCTGCCCTTGCAGGAAACACAAACGCTACCTGAATGTTAAGAACGTAGAGAAAAATGATAGATTTCAGTGTTCACAATTATTACCATTTTGAGAATAAATATGGCTTTGGAGGGCGTGTTTGGCTTCTGCTTAAAATGTACATTAAACTGCCATTGAGGTTCAAGAGGAAATAAAAAGTTAAAATATTGTTCAAAACCCATTTGTCGCCAACCCTTCATCATGGTCATTCTTGTTTTAATCCCCAGCCACTGTCTGCAGTCATCCTGAGCTAACAAACCTCACTCCAGCCACCTTTTGTTTTTCATTAAAACACTTTCTCTGTTGAACCATTACATTTGTATTCTGCTAGCCTAGACTCCAGCCATGATACAGTGTTGGGGGTCTGGGTACCGTGAGACTAATATTCTGATAACTTTAAAAAGGTGAACCTAAGGACACACACACACAGCAACTCCAATGGAGTTAGCCAGTGCATCTTGCTACAGTACTACAGAGACCAGACACAGACAGATCTGTCAGACTGCTGCAGTGATGTGGGAAGGGCTAGAGATTGAATGAGAGACATGTCTGGGAAAATGAAAGCAGGCTTATGGTTCAAGTTCAGTGCCACTTTTAGCTGACAAATAGTGAAACACACTGGCTGACTATGAGGGCCTGGTTTATTCACTCACAGACACACACACCATATCCCCTTAAAAATGATGGGATGATTCAGTCAGGGGATGTTTGTTTGGCAATGGGACACTGGTTATTGTCAATGAGGCATTGTTTACAATGTTTACAATCAATGTGAACTACCGTCTCTGTATGACATCTCAGTTAAGGTAAACAGACCAGAGATCCCTCAGGTTCCATCTCAAATGGCACGCTATTCCCTAGGTAGTGCACTACTTTTGAACAGGGGTCAAAAGTAGTGCACTGCATCAGGAATAGGGTACCGTTGGGAAACGAGCTCAGTGATTTAGAGGTAAACGTTCCATGAAAAATCTATGACGCTACCAGAGGGTCTAAAATGACTTTCCCCTCTGAGAATGACATGGTTTGACAGTCAAACACACACCATGGCCTCTATATTTCACCTTGAAAACAAATGTCAGGTTATATTTATGACCATGTCCCATCACATGTCAGGCTATCTGTGTTTAAGACCCCTTCCCTTTTTCCACATTTTCTAACATTACAGCATTATTCTAGAATGGATGAAATACATGTTTTTCCTCATCATTCTACACACAATACCCCATAATGAAAAAGCGAAAACAGGTTTTTAGAAAGGTTAGCTAACGTTTTACAAATGAAAAACAGAAATACCTTATTTACACATTTCATACCCTTTGTTATGAGACTCGAAATTGAACTTAAGTGCCTCTTGCTTCCATTGATCATTATCGAGATGTTCCTACAACTTGATTGGAGTCCACCTGTGGTAAATTCAATTGTTGGACATGATTTGGAAAAGGCACACTGGTCTACATAAGGTCCCACAGTTGACAGTGCATGTCAGAGCAAAAACCATGCTATGAGGTCGAAGGAAGAGTCCGTAGAGCTCAGAGACAGGATTGTGTCGAGGCACAGATCTGGGGAAGGGTACCAAAACATTTCTGCAGCATTGAAGGTCCCCAAAATCACAGTGACCTCCATCATTCTTAAATGGAAGAAGTTTGGAACCACCAAGGCTCTTCCTAGAGCTGGCCGCTCGGCCAAACTGAGCAATCGGGGTTAGAAGGGCCTTGGTCTGGGAGGTGACCAAGAACCCGATGGTCACTCTGACAGAGCTTTAGAGTTTCTCTGTGGAGATGGGAGAACCTTCTAGAAGGAAATCATATCTGCAGCACTCTACCAATCAGGCCTTTATGGTAGAGTTGCCAAATGGAAGCCACTCCTCAGTAAAAAATCACATGACAGCCCACTTGGAGTTTGCCAAAGCCATCTAAAGGACTCTCAGACTATGCGAAACCAGATTCTCTGGTCTGATGAAACCAACTCTTTGGCCTGAATGCAAAGCGTCATGTGTGGAGGAAACCAGGTGAAGCATGGTGGTGGCAGCATCATACTCTGGGGATGTTTTTCAGCGGCAGGGACTGGGAGACTAGTCAGAATAGAGGGAAAGATTAAAGCAAAGTATAGAGATCCTTGATGAAAACCTACTCCAGAGCGCTCAGGACCTCAGACTGGGGCCAAAGTTTACCTTCCAACAGGACAACGACTCTAAGCACACAGCCAAGACAACGCAGAATTGGCTTCAGGACACGTCTCTGAATGTCCTTGAGTGGCCCAGCCAGAGCCCAGACTTGAACCCGAACGAACATCTCTGGAGAGACCCGAAAATAGCTGTGCAGCGACGCTCCCCATCCAACCTCACAGATGTTGAGAGGATCTCCCCAAATACACGCGTGCCAAGCTTGTAGTGTCATACAAAAGAAGACTAAAGGATGTAATCACTGCCAAAGGTGCTTCAACAAAGTACTGAGTAAAGGGTCTGAATATGTATGTAAATGTGATATCAGTTTTTAATTTGTAATAAATTTGCAACAATTTCTAAAAAACAGTTTTTGCTTTGTAATTAAGGGGTATTGTATGTAGACTGAAGAGAAAAAAAAAGCTTTTTAAAATCCATTTTATAATAAGACTGTAAAGTAACAAAATGTGGAAAAGGTCAAGGGGTCTGAATACTTTCCGAATTCACTGTATATTACTTAAGACAGTAAACGTGAGAGTGTAGTTTAAAAGTAGCCTAGTGTACACACATCCAGAATTGCATGTGCAGGGTACACAAAGTAGAGTAACGAAATAAATGCTCCAGTTGTTTAATTTCGCTCATTAAAACCGCTCGGGCTCATTCATCAGTGTGTTGGTGTAAACGTTTTATTTCAAATACATGATTGTAGTCCGTGTGAAAAACAAAGCAGCCATTTATCAGCATAACAATATATTTCAAAGAACGACACATTCAGTTGACCAATACAGCATAAAAAAAGTGACCTTCATAACATCGCAAACTTCAAGATCCAAACACACAATGCGTTGATACAGTGACTGTATCCAGACACTCTAGTCTCGATCGATGGATAGATACATAGATAGATATCCTCAGCCTCCAGTACAGCCCATCTGGGTTGGTTTTAGCAGGGAGAAGGCCTGAGGGCAGAAAAGGCTTTAGCACTGATAGGGATCCAGGGACCCATCCCCTTAATAACAACCTCAGGATCTCTTTCTCCACAATATTATTACCACAACCACACAAAGAAGGAAAGTCAGGTTTGGCTTGATTAGCCTATAGTCTGCTGTCTGAGTGAGCAGGTACCCCACACTTTGTATGCAAACCTCTTACCATGAACGAGCCAATTAAACTAGGCTATTAATGCACCTTATCTTGTGTTCGTAGAGTTGCCTAATAAGACATTAAACGTGACATGCAAGCCCAATGGGGGCAGATGACGCTAGTTTCTACTTGACAGTAAGGCTGTTTGAGGGACATTTATGTTTTTTCTTTCAGAAATGCTTTCTTGAACATGTTAACTTTTATGTGCCTTCATTACAAACTTGTTTGGGATCCGTAAATATTCATTATTACGAGCCTAGTTTAGCCAATGAGAAAGCACTTAGCTACATGTGACCCACCACCTGGATTAGGTCATATGCAGCAACATTTGAAATAGTTTTTTACATTGGACAAAAGTAGAGACTCCAGGCTAGAAAATTGTATATCATGCACTGCAGTTGAGGAACAATGAGAAAGTAATTTTGAAAAACGTGTAACCCCACTGTTGAGAAAATGGCCTGTGAATGTTTTGGTACACCTACTGGAGACCTTTTCTTTGTCTACACCCATTCAGCATTGTTCACACCCGTCTCTTTGAGGATTCACAGTATTGTAAACAACCAAAGATGTCAAGACTAAAAGTGGTAGCAAAAACTAGTAGTGAAAATACACTTCTAGTCCTTGGCCTTTATCCTAATCTGATTTTGGTGCAGGTCAGGTTGTTCTTCACATTACCATCTCTGGTAAACACACACTATATCAAATCAAATCTAAGTTTATTTATCACATGCCCAGGATACAGAAGGTGTAAATGGTACAGTGAAATGGTTCCTCTCATAGTGGAGTCTTTTGTTTAGACATGTAGCTAGCTAAACAATTCATCATAATCCCTACTCTTAATTACACGTTCAAAACCAGTGGGAACTCATATGGAAAGCTGTGAAAGCCTGTTTGCAGATGAAGAGAGAGGTCCCAATGAATGTCCCAAGACTGAGACTAAAGGGTATAACCTATATCATGGATTATACAGTATGTTAGAAAATGTTGTATACAAAAATGCAGTTAAAACATCACACACAATGTGTATATATATACCTCCTATAACAGGAGCAGGTCAACCCTGCTGGAGGTCTGCTGGGTGTGCAGGGTTCTGTTTCAGCCCAGCAATAACACACCTGATTCAACTTGTCAAACCTACTGTAATGAGTTGATAATCAAGTGTACTATTGCTGGTCTGGAACTGACGTCTGCTCACCCCGTAAAGAGCAGGGGTCAGTGGAGCAAGGTTGGCTACCTCTGGTATATAATTATTTTTGTTGTTCGCCTGAAATGATGCTTTAGTAATAATAACCTAATTGTATTACTCAATTACCTATTGTTGTTTAGACTGTAAAGAACTAGTGTCAATGTTGATGAATCACAAGTCACAATCCTGCAATAAATAGGGGGAGGAGTGATAACATTATCACATATGTGCTGGCTGTTTAAACTAACTGCACATCTTTATCAGTAGAATCCTATCCTGTCTTGAACGGAAGAGTTTAGTTCTTCTCCATCGTCATCCATCCACGGTGAGCCTGTCCTGCACACTGCTACTCCCTCGATTTTTTTTTAAAACAAGTTTTGTCATCTGTGCTGTCCACGCCTATACTGTGAGTCTCCTATCCTCCTCGATTGTTCAAGTCACCAGCCTCCAATGGCGTTGAACCATCATAACGATATTGAAATAATCTACCTAGCATTGATTAAGGTTAAAAACCGGGTCTGTGCCACCCCATTTAAAATGTTCTGGACACGCCACTGCCTACACCTGCTGAGAATGTGTATAAGTGATTGAGAAATAACTTATCAAGAAATTCGTTTTATTTGATGTAGGTGTAGGGTTCAGAGAGTGCTGAGGTAGATTGCTATATCTCTGCCGACAAAAAAAAAACAACGGAAAATTGAGCCGATCACGAAGTTAAATAGGTGTGCTGTGAATGTAATGTGACATTGACGTATTCAGAAATAAACACCGACATTTAGTTGTAAGTAATCAAAGATAATAAACAAGTGTGTAATTTTACTATAGCCTGCCCTACCGCTATCTTTCATATTTTTATCTGCGCTTATAGTTTTACGCACGGATTACTGCGCTACACTGGCAGGTGCAGCCTGTGCTCATCGCTGTTGATCTCGATGCCTTAACAATAAACTTCTCCGCCACGTAAACTGTCAAATCTCAACTCACCTTGCCTTTAAGATCCAGAATAAATATAGCAGACGCCGACATCCTGATAAACGAATAACGGACAATATACTGATGTTTTGACGTTCAATATCCCTTACAACATTTTATCCAGTGAACCTCCTATCTCTCTGGCTCTGTTGTCAAAACCACGCCACGGCTCTTTTCCGGGTAGTATTTCGTCGTCAAAACTGTCGAGCAGCTTTCAACCCAACAGAGCATGCAAAACCAACCCACGGTGTGGACAGTCAGTCTGTGCGCGAGTCGCTACATCAATGAATGGGTTTATATACCACGGTATCGATTATCTTCTGCTCTACTGAGGTTATGCATAAACTACTACCAGGAGTGTTTGTCTATTGTACTATATAAAACATTGTTATACCTTATTATAGATCGATGCATACCTGTGTTTCAAAATAATTTGATGGCTTTTTCTACAGAAGTGTGCTATTGAACTTAAAAACGTTTATTTGATCTACAAATGTATGAAAGTGGAGTGCAAGCACACCCCCAAAAAAAAAAAATTATGCCGGAACTCAAAAAAGCAAACTCAAAACAAATTGATTGATTATTTGATCCACTTTCTATAATAATTTTCAAATATATTTGTATTTCAAGTCCGTACAAAATCAACCCTACTTGGAAATCCAATGAAAGACACACACATCCACAGGTACCCTATTGCAAAGCTACACTGAGTTGGCTCTGCTCTGAGAGAGATTGCTATTGTCAGTTTTGTATTCATCTGTGACTGTTTTTTCCCTCCCAAGATGATGGAGATAGACATTGTCATGTCTTTGGCTATGCCGGAAAAAGTGATATGACATGCTATTCTATAAACTTATTTCTCCATAATTAATATTACCCGATTGAGCTAATCAGTCATTAACTAGAGAGTCGGGGCACCAAAAAATATATTTATAGAGCTGTTATCTTCCGAATAAACTTAAAGACCTAGTAATATTTTAAATCAATACCAGTCAATATTAATCGTCATCTTAATTCAGTCTCATCTGAAAGTTATAAATTCTTGGTTATCTGCACGAACCCTGGCTAACAAGTTGAATCAGCAATACAAAATTGGGTTTAATTATATATTTACTCAATACCTAACCAATCACACCGAATTACACATACACATAATTAAATCATAACTTGATTACAAATTACGTCATAAAGGAAAACGTCCCTAGCGGGCAGAACAGATATGACAGCTTGTTACACAAAATAAAAGGGTCTGGGTTTGAGTGAAAGAGCGGGAAGACTGAGGAACAAAGGGCGAAGCTGTGCTATCGTAAATACAGTATCTTATGCATTCTAAATTACCGCCCATTTGGAAAAGGAAAATGCAATAAATATTTACTCTGAGCTGCGCTTCGGTAGGTTGGTCCGTTGAAGAATGTTTCTGCTGGTAAAGTGGATACGTTGTAGTAACGTTGTTGTGTGGTAGATGGAATACTCTGTCTGTTCCTTCCTAACATGAATTTGCAGCTGCTGTTGCTAACTCAATGGCTAGGAGGTATCACTTCTGTAGTGAATAAGAGTTCAAAGTTCATACCTTTCGCAACCAAAGCTCATGCTGATGTTGGCTTCGTTCTGTAGTTATTATCTGAACCATTCTGACATCAGACCGCCGTCCTCACATCCTCGGAACAGGAGGTTATATTGTCAACAAGGCTTTATATAGGAAGGGAGAGGAGGGCTTGTTTGAAAAGTTTTATAGCCCATGTCCCTTCACAGGGGCGGGCCACTGATTGAGCAGAGCCCTACCTTATGAAAACCCAAATCTCACATTTTAGAAGCTAAAATCACATTTCATCCCATCACAAATAATTTCATATTCAAACATTTATATTGAACAACAATTCCATGTGAATCCGATAACTCTGATGTGTAGACTTTCCACTGTAGAGTTTATGTAATCTTATCATTGATGAGAATATCTCGGATGACAACCGAACTGACATCATATTCATTAAGTACCACCGCATATGTTCCATTGGTCGGATTACCAGAATATAGTTAATTTCCCCCCACCTTCTGATTTTCCCAGAATCTCTGTTAACCAAGGGTTTTGCAAATGTAACATCAGTAGGGTAGAGAGAGGAAAAAGGGGGGAAGAGGTATTTATGACTGTCATAAACCTACCCCCAGGCCAACGTCATGACAACATGCATATATTTGATATCAGCATTGGCCCTAATCAGTGTCCAAATTGGCTACAGTGACCTCTCTCTCTCTCTCTGTATGTATGTATGTCTGTCTTTCTCTCTAATTTCTCTCTCCCCTCTTTCTCCCCTCCCATTCCACCTCTTCTAGCCAATGGAAAATACCATGTCATCCTCCTCCTCCTCCTGCAGTTCCAGTGCCCTCTTAGCCCTCTCCCTCTCACTGGCTTGTATGTAGTTATCCTCTATGAAGCCATCATCATCATCCTCCTCATCCTCCATGTACATCTCTCCCTGGGGGACAGCAGCAGGGTGGGGGCTCCGTGCATGTCCCCCATGGTTGTGCATAGAGAAGCCTACCTCCAGGCTGTTGGGGTCACACTGGCTGGCTGTGTCCCCCTCGATCAGCCGGGTGTGACGGTAACTGGCCAGGTAACGGCGGACCAGCTGGCATTTGGCCAGGACAGCGATGAGGAGGGAGAGGGAGATGGCTGACACCAGTACTGCTACCAGGTACTGCCAGCTTTTGGAGAAACGGCTCAGACCACCATCCTCACTGCCTGTTGGGAGAAGGGAATAGCTTTTACTGCTCAAATCATTATTATTATGTTCACTGCCAAAACAGCAAAGACCACGTGAGTAAGAGTGACAACAGATAATTGATACTAAGTACATAGAAATGAATTGATATAATGAAGCAGATGTAAGTTATATAACTGAGATCCATACCATTAGTCAAAGTCATTGAGTTAGCTGGAGTTGGGCTGGGATGTTCAATGACCTCTAACAGTTTCCTATGGAATGGTCTTCTAATTCCTGTCGACGTATCGTCAGAGCCATGGTCAAGCTCTTGGTTCCCATTGAGATCCAGGAAGGATATAGTTTGAGCAGAAACAGACAGGGGGGCTTGCAGTATGTTGTACCCCAGAAACAGCTTCCCTAACCTGGGTAAACCCTGCAGAGCTCCAGCCTCCATGGAGGTCAGTTGGCAACCACTGAGGTCTAGTATCTGCAGGAAGGGCAGGCTGCAGAAGTGGCCTTTCTCCAGCAGAGGGAGGTAGTTTCCTGAGAGATTTAGGTTAACCAGCTGATCCAACCTCTGTAGTTGTCTGAGGTGTTGAGGGTTAGTAAGGTTCAGGTGGTTATGAGAGAGGTCCAGTGCGGTTGCATTGTTCCATATCTCTGTTGGAATATGGGCCAGTTTCCTCCAACTGCAGTTAAATGATGCCTTGTGGAAGAGATGGACAAGATTGGTCAAGCCAACCCTTCCAATTTTGTGGTTGCCATTGTGCAAGAATCAAGACGAGTTTTGAAAATAATAAATCAACTTCAGGATTTTCTCCCTAAAACCATTGTATGGGTGAATTGAAAGGAAATTATTAAAATGGTGATGTTAAAATTCATGAGGAAGGTCATTCCACCAATTCAGTACCTTTTGAGAAGTGTAAATTGGTAAGAAAAAAAAGAAGAAGTTTGATTTCACCTAATTATAACATTCTGTCATAAAGAGCACATGTTCAATGTCATACAACCAGTTTTCCTATCTCAAGAGGAGAAATTTAACAAGAAATGGCTCTAAAAAGTGTCTATTAAGTGCCTTTGTAGGACATCATCGTAAATAAGAATTTGTTCTTAACTGAATCACCTAGTTAAATAAAGGTCAAATACATCAAATTGAAAAAAGAGCCAAATAAAGAGGGTTCACCGTAACAGGGTTCACCGTAACAGGGTGGACAATTTCTTCTTAAATCAGCCATAAATCCCCCTGTTAGAGGGGGAATGGAAGCTTCTTGTGTGCAACAGGGAATTTAAAAAAAGGTGTACAATCATTATTATTTTTAAACATATCTGTCTACCTATGGGTACCAGGGTTGACGTGCTATGCTTGATCCACTCCGTTTTCCACCACAAAACACCAGGAAATGGCCAAAAAGAGTAGAACCAGCTCATTTGCTTTTACTCTATGATTTGACTATTAGATGTTCAATGTTTCTTTAGAAATAAATATTTAGAAAGGAATAGTTTCACCACATTAAAACGAGAGTTCAGTGCCCATAACAGGGTTGACCATAAAACGAGGGCCAGACGTAAATTAATCACCAATCACATGAAATAAATCATCTTCAGACATGACTTTGTCAAAACAGCAAAATCACTAAGGCTCTACAATGATAGTGAAACGTGGAGAAATGTTAGGATTAAGGGGGTTCAAATCTTCCTAGAGGAGACACAGGGGGGACATGTCAAAATGCAGTATTTTTGCACTTTAGCAAGCCTTTATTCACATAAAATAAATCTGATTTATTGAATTGTCCATGTGGTATATATTAAAGGGCACTTTATTTAATAAAACAGGCTTATAAAATTCAATATTTAGTGCACAATGTCTACTGAAAAAAATCAAAGGCCCTCATTTTGTGGAATGACCCAGGAGTCTTTGCAACTGTCTAGTGCTAATGGCTAAATATGGAATGTAATCACTTTAAAACAGAAGGATAAAGAAAACCATCTAATATTTAACGGATCAATTTGTGAAAAACAAATAGATTTGCTGAAAGAAGCACAATCTTGACATATCATTCTAATGTCGATATCCTATAAAGAAGCAGACGCGACTCCCAGAGGTAACACTAGTTTACTGTATGATCAACAACAGGAGAAGTGTAGCACAAACAGGAAATTCTCCATTGTGTCATCCTCACGTGACAGCTTAGAACTGAACAAAGGGAAGAACATGGGGAGAAGGACAAAGCTGCGTGTGTCTTTCTTACCGTGCCAGTATTGACAGTACACGGGCCAACAATGTGACCGTGAAGTGTGTTCCAACTAACTGTTCCCCAGAAACACAAAACCACACACAGACCGGGGCCCCAGGACCCCATGGTTCCCTACTTCCTGTAGAAATGACAAATAGAGAAACACAATACATATTAATCAGACTGAAAAGTAAGTCAGAACTAGAATTGGACTGCATTTGTGTAGCAATTATAACCTGACTTACGGGGCATATAGGGCCTATGGCCTAACTGAAATATACCTGACCAGGAAAAACTACTAGCCCTAAAAAACACCAGAATTGGGTTGAAAAACATAAACAGTTTTTGACATGTTCAATCAAAGCTGCAACCAGTGACCTCTGTGCTCTTCTGTAAATGAATATGTTAAATGTACATTTGTTTGCATGTGATGTTGATTCATGCTGTCATAAATGACTTATTGCACTCTGAAGATGTCTATTGGCATGTTCTCACAAAGACAACAGTCCGTCCACACCAGCTTAGTGTTCCCACCAGTTTAGTGTTGTGCATTTTCTATGAAGATGTGTGTACACACTTTCTATGCACTAAAAAGTTGATTTGAAGCGTTTAGTTATAGAATGAAGAGCTTTTCACACACAATAGCAATAGCTTTTGTTCTGCAGAGTGCTCTTACGTAGTTCTTCTTAGAACCATTTGTATCTTCCTCTCTCTTTATTTTTTTTCACCCTGCCTCTTCTGTTTTCAGAGTCCTCTTGGCACCGTGGTGATTTTTCACAGAGGGGCCAGGCTGGCTGGTCGGTCTGCCATTAGGCCTCTTCCCCTCTCCTTCTCCTGCTATTCAGCTCAGCATTGTTGGCTGTAAACACCCGAGTGGGGCTCTTTTTATCTCTTCCTGTCCTCACACAGCCAAGGCACAAAAACAACACGCCAGGCCTGGGAGCTATGGAAAGCCTAGGAGCCCACAAGGGGCTGTGTGTGTAATAGTAGGGTGTGTGTATGTGTGTGTGCGTACAACTAGCGTGTGTGCATGCTTGTCTGTGTGTCTGCATCTGCATTAGCGTTTGTGACTGCATGAGTGTTCACTGTATGTTTAAGAGTAGGCTTTGAGGGCTTCCCGGGTGGCGCAGTGGTCTAAGGCGCTGCATCGCAGTGCTAGCTGTGCCACCAGAGACTCTGGGTTTGAGCACAGGCTCTGACGCAGCCGGCCGCGACCGAGAGGTCCATGGGGCGACACACAATTGGCCCAGCGTTGTCCGGGTTAGGGAGGGTTTGGCCGGCAGGGATATCCTTGTCTCATCGCGCACTAGCGACTCCTGTGGTGGGCCGGGCGCTGACCAGGTCGCCAGGTGTACAGTGTTTCCTCTGACACATTGGTGCGGCTGGCTTCCGGGTTGGATGTGCATTGTGTCAAGAAGCAGTGCTGCTAGGTTGGGTTGTGTTTCAGAGGACGCATGGCTCCCGACATTCGCCTCTCCTGAGTCCGTACGGGAGTTGCAGCGATGAGACAAGACTGTAACTACTACCAATTGGATACCACGAAAATTGGGGAGAAAAAAGGGGTAAAAATAAATAAATATATTTAAAGAGAGTAGGCTTTGAAAGGAGTGCCAAAGAGCTCTTTGACCACCACACTACCACACCTCCCTCTCTCTCACACACTCCCATCCCTGCAGCCCAGTGCCACCTCTTGCTGTTCTGTAATGGGTTGCCTAGGTCCCGTCCTTCTCTTCCCTCTCCTCTCTGGGTACAGAAGTCACACACAAAGCCATCCTGCATCTGATCTCCTGGTGCCGCTGAGCAAGTCATCCTTCCACCTTCCTCCACCTCCTCAGTCCTTATTCATGGTGCCAGATATATATTTGTGTTATTTGTTTTGCGTGATGAACTAAGTGATGCCATTGTTTGTCAAGAATGAAGGACATGGTTTGATCATACAGTGATTGGAAAAACAGCTGGCAAAGAGAGAGGGGGGGGTGTTTATGAGGAAGATGTTTTAGGCATGCAATAGGGTGGTATTCTTAACAATAGTTATTCTTTACTTTGAAGGAGTTTCACATCTACAACTGCAACTGGGTGAATTCTACTGTTTGTCCTAAACAAAGAAAGTGGTAATGGGTACAATCCTTTCTAACATTTACTTAAAGGCCTACACACTCTGCAATGTCATCAATAGAGCCAAGCTACTAGTGCAAACAAAAGCACCATGAAACGGATATATTTATCTTTAGAGGTTAGTCAGATAGCAGAGTAATACATTTGATGGACTAATTGATGGACTAAGACCATGATTGTACATTTTGTCAAATTACCACCATAATAACAGTTCAAAATGTCCAGTTTTTCTGTGCTCATATTTCAGACCAATTTCAGAGAAGGGCTAAGGATTTATAAAAGAATGATTATAATATAACTATAATGATAACTATATTACTATTTTCAATGATGTTCTAATTTAATTGCTTCAGTGGAATGGAAAGGGTTAACACTGAAGAGAAAAAAAAAGATCCAATCAGGATTTTTCTTTTGCTGGTATCTGGGGAGATAAATCTAGCTAGTTTAGTCAGCCATTTGCTAGGCCATCAGAACCTAGATAAAGGCATCTGCTATTCAACTGTATTAGGGCACAAAAAAAATGGGCGTGCCAGTGGAAACAACCAATCACATTTTGACTTAATGAGTGTGACCGTTTTTACTCAAATTTATGGAAACATCTGCCTTCTTGAAAGCCAACAGGTCACTGTGCAACAGCTTGCAGTAGTTTTCCCACGGTCTAGCTAGCTAGCTTTTGTTTTCGGCTAGTTTGCAGTGGCTGCTGCAGGTGTTATCAAAGAGGATGTTGTTGCTAATTTGTTAGCTTCTCCCTTTTAAGAATAACTTTCAGCAAGAAGTTAAGTTTCAAATGATCATCTGCTGAGTAGAACTGTGTTTTTTTTTGTTGCAGCTCTCTTGCTGTTGTTAGCTATCTCTTTGAAAATAACTCGTGTGTGAAACATTGTTCCATTTAAAGTGGAACTGACAGCATTTTAACAACATGACATTTTATTCAAATCTGTTCATACACACACCAAGGAAGTTTTTTTTAAAATCTGACAAGCGACTACTTAGATACAGTATGGTCATTTTCATAAATTCTTAGTATGTTTTGGAATTATGTATACCAAGGCATAGTGGCTGTGCATTTGGAGAAGTAATAGAAACTGCAGTAAATAAAACGGAATAAAAACATCTGTCTTGTCCAGGACCGGAGTCTACACAGACCGGTGCGTTATAGCCAATCAGAGCTACAGTGGATCTTCATACAAACAAGCCATTTGCCACACGGGCCTGCAATCATTCACTTTCAACTGGACTGTGTGTTCATAGGCATGACCTTAGATCATTAGAACGCATTCGCCAAAAGCCACAAAATACACCTGAATGGATTTCTGCAAATGTATGTATTGATCAAACAACAATGAACAGGTCGTCTCTCTCTCCCTCAGTTATGCACATCAACAAGATCAACAACTAATGCCAGCCAGAGCCAGATGAGCTAAAATCTAATGAAGAAACACTAGACAAACCCTCATACGTTTTAAGCTAGTTGACCGTCAGAATTGCTCTGATAAATGATGGGGGAATTGTAGCATCCTTGTGTATAGCCACTGAAAAACGATATGAGGGGGGAAAAATCAGTCACTCACCTCCTAGCAGCTAGCTCGCTATCTAGCTAACTTTAGGCTCCGTGTTTTTAGCTAGCTACATACATAGATACACTAGCCTATTAGCCAAATTATGACTGACTTGTGATCATTGCCCTCGCTATTTTGATTGAATTGACATTCCCAGCGTTAGTTACATTTCAGTCATTGAAACTGAAACAGTGCATCCTGAACGGAGGCAGCAAACAATGTACCGGGCCAGCTGTGATTTACAACCTAAAGGCAATACGTTTTTGACTACCAAGAAATGTATTAGTGAATTATAATAATCACGCATTGAAATGCATGCATCTGTTCTGCCAACAATGCCTCGGTGTACTTCTTGGAACGTTGAAAAAAAAACCACACTATTTTTAAAACCTCTTATAAAGTTGGTTTTGAAGCATACTGGGAATTTTATATTTTTTTTACTGATATTATGATTGTCTGTTTCATATCTGTTAAAGCGCTACACTTTAAACTTTAGGTCACTGATTGCTTTGTGTGCTAAACATGAAATGTTTTTTTTTTGCAATGGGAAGTAATAGTTGTACATTTCGACTGGGAAATGCTTAATGGTTTTTGTTTACTTATGATTGGGACCTACTGGCTTATTAATGTCAGAGTTTATGGACGGCTGATCCTTTACCATCATGCTGTGTGTGACTGCTGTCTTTCCATTGGCCCTATGCAGTGGCGTAGTGGTGCCTGGAGAAGTCGGTATGCTCTAATTTAACTAAAAAGTTCCCAATGAAAAAACATGTCTGAAAAATCCTGTTTTCCTGTTTTTTTTTTTGGTGAGTTTTTCTATGGATTTTTTCATTCCCCCCTCCCCATTTTTTTTAATTAAAAAAATAAATACACATTTGATGGTCTAAATCCACAACAATGCTTCAACCACATTCGTCTGATTGGGTGGGCCTGTAAGGGCCTGGCTCCCCAGTGGGTGGGCCTCTGTCCACCCAGGCCCATTCATGCCTATGCCCCTGATGCAAACAGCACATGACAATTGACAATTGCACATCACAAATGACAATTGCACATCACAAATAGCCAACTAACCAACACTTCGGACTAAACTTTTGCAATACCTGGTTTGCATACCCATCGTTGCCTTAGTTTGTGTTTGCTGGTAGATATCATACGTGGAAACGTCTTTCCTACCCTACCGGCTAGCGATTTTGTGTGCTAAAAACCAATTGAGAGCCTTTTTTTTCTTCATGCTGCCTGCAGATGATATTCCGTTGAAACTAGGCTGTGTTTTTGGCGTGTGAATATATCTCACGTGCCTTGCGATTGTGTATGGAACTTTGCATGATTTCTCTATCGTACTAAAAGTCGTATACCTCCACTACCCTACTTTGAAATGGATTAAGAACTGAACAAAAGAGAGCATACTGTTTACACCTGCGTATACCCTCCACTACACCACGGGGACTTTGTGTTTTACGAAAAGTGCACTCTCCTACATGAGTAAACTGGTATTACGGTTGCTGTCCTTTCAGACTCACGAACCTGTCACACACTGCAGGCGAATATGTTTGGCACTGCGCAAACATGTCTATAATAGATATAAAGACTGTTAAGATATTCATGTGTCATATTTGTCCTGTCGAAGCGGTTTTATGCGCTGACTGAATGGAAGATGATAATTAGGAGTTTTTTTTTTACTCCGCTGGTCTCGGGAAGAAATGACGAATCCTCACTGACCGAGTACACCAAGACAAGACGGAGAAGCTCAATATGTAGTCTCGAGGACGGGATCGAGTACTACAACACTGCTTCTTACCTTTTTTTGCGCTCTACTTCTCCATTGTAATGTAACTGGACCTCACCACAACATCCTGCCTGAATGAACAATGGTTTACATTATTATCAACACCCTGGCTGAGAAGTCAGCGGCTGTCAAAGGTTTAGCCTTATTTTGTGTGCATGACTGACTGGTAGAGCAGCATTGGCTTGCAGTATGATATCTTACTCAGAAATGGACCCATGTGTCTATGTATTTATTTCTCTCTCTCATGAATCTACTTTCATTTGGATATATATTGCCATATCCATCCAAATGTAATTAGTGATATACAGTATACGAGTTGAGATTGTTCAAAAGGTTCTTTCCATTTGGTTATTGTACTAGTAAGTGTTCATAGTAGTATATAGCAAGATACTGTAATTAGTGTATGCACTAAAATATCAACAGGTGGATCAGGGAAGTCATATGCCCTCAGTGTTGACAAATGTAAACAAGGTAACACAGCCCAAAAGGGAAAGGTTTTGAGAAAGTCCACTTTTTAGAAGTGTCCTACCTGGTCAGCCTGGTCAATATGTACCTGAAACTCAGGTGCGGATATGACCCTCTTCCTTATAGCTCACATTGAAGCAGCATTGTCACTGAACATTTGTTTTCACCTTTGCTATAAAATGGAGGCTGAAAGGGGTGCGTTCACCTCAATCATGTTGCGAAGGACAAGTCAATGAGTAACTTTGTAACTACATCGGTGCACTCGCCTCCTACTTTCACTAGACCTGGCCTCAGTCAATATTGCCATGCAGTAAAGGAAGGCGGTTGCTTTGAAATGACATGCTTTGTCCTGCATGTCCGACTGTTTACACACAATAGCAGCCTGTTCTACAGATAACACTTTCCAGTCATCTGAGTTCACAGCTGAGAATCCATGTTATTTACACATCAATACAAATTCATATTTACACATTACATAGGTCTACTTATCAAAACACGGTCTATCCACAGTCGGGGTATGATATAGCACAGACAATACTGTACATTTAAAAACCAGTTATTAAATGTAACCCCAAAATAAATGATTTATCACGAGAGGCCCGTAGAAAATAACTAGTAATTGAGCAAACTCCAAGAAAGGTTCAAATCTAAACTTTCTGGTAAATTCAATTTTTACATATTGTATTAAAACGTTAGGAATTGCTGAGGTGTAGTCCCTTTTGAGGACACAAGCTCAAATATTTTATATTGTATTTCCTATTCAACAAAACTGTATGGATAAGGCTTGAAATGCTTACATGCTTTCTAAATATAGCATAATCAAATTCTAAAACCACTAACTATAAGATTTCACCTTCCTTACAACTGTTAAATACATACTTCTATGTTTAGTGTTAGAGAAAATGTGCATATTTTCTAAAGGTCTCTCTTGATCAAAACGTCTGCCTCCATCGCTGTGAACTAATCACATAGCTCTCGCTCGGCTTCCTGAACTCGTTAGGAACTCGCCTTTCATCTCATAATAATCTTGTCCGTCTATGACAAACAGCAAGTGTTTCTTTTCTTTAAAATCTATTCATTATTTTAGATTAATGGCTATATATCGATCTCTGATTGTGCTACCGTGATGAAATCGCTCTCTCCTGCTGCACTACAATGTAAACGATTGTAGGATTCAGCCAGGAGTCTGTGTCCGTGTGAACAAGGGCTATTGCTCAATGCATGCCATTTCGATCTATGGTATATACAGATCGATTTATAAGCTAAAATATCGGTCGGTCCCCTTTACGTCCCCTTTACATTTTATTAATAAATGACAAATTGGATAATATATAATAATAATAATATATGCCATTTAGCTGACGCTTTTATCCAAAGCGACTTACAGTCATGTGTGCATACATTCTACGTATGGGTGGTCCCGGGAATCGAACCCACTACCCTGGCGTTACAAGCGCCATGCTCTACCAACTGAGCCACAGAAGGACCACAGGATACCCCACAGACTCACCTTGCTTTGATCTCATAAAACCACCTCATCTCTAAACGTCTTGAGGTGAGAGAGGGGATTAGAAAATATATGTGTGAAGCGTTTTTTTGTGTTTAGTTAAGAGGTTTCAGTCTTGAGGGAGAGAGCAGGCCTTCTGCAGCCCTGGAAGGAAAAGAGGGGTGACCCTGGAAACAATAGGGCCACATCCCAGCCTGCTCCAAACCTGCAGCATAAACTCCACGCCTCAGACCCTCTGTGTGCTTCTAGCAAGTTTCTAAGAGGTCTCAGTTGGTTTTAGGGCAGGCAGACGGGCAGGATAGTAGGGTCATATTTATTGGGAGGGATTCAGATTGAGGAAATGTACGGCTTTCCTACACACAAAATGTACGCCATTCCTACACACGCCTGTCCTATAACCTCAGTATTTGCTATTCAGACTTACCCTATTCAGTCCTGTAATGCACTCTACAGATGTGCCTACCTTCAGGGGAGGACTGGGACAATAATTAGTTCCTGGCATTTTGATCACACCAGCCCACATCAATGCATGCACCCCCATCCCCCTACCACCCACCCAGCTGGCCACCAACAATACACAAACACCCCATCCCCACACACCTACAACTGACCCGACACACCCTACTTAGACAAAGGCAGTAGTGCTGACACAACATTGGCAGCACAGTACAGCATTTCTCAACCATTTCTGTACCAGTGACTGACGAGACATGGTCCTCCTCCTCTTTTTTTGAACCAGCTCATGTTGAAAGCAAATACAATATGTAAAAACACACTGGAGATAAAACTGACCACTATAACCTTGCCTCTGCTCTAGCCATTTTGTTTTCCTCCATGTTGTTGTGTCTATCTGTCTCAGCATCTTCTCTGCTGTCACTCTGTTCTTCTTTTGTTGTCGGTCTGTCGGTTTAAGACATATACAGTTGAAGTCGGAAGTTTACATACACCTTAGCCAAATACATTTAAACTCAGTTTTTCACAATTCCTGACATTTAATCCTTGTAAAAATGCCCTATCTTAGGTCCTTCTTAACACCTTTGAGCCAGTCAGTTGTGTTGTGACAAGGTACACAAGATAGCCCTATTTGGTAAAATACCAAGTCCATATTATGGCAAGAACAGCTCAAATAAGCAGAGAGAAACGACAGTCCATCATTACTTTAAGACGTGAACGTCAGTCAATCTGGAAAATGTCAATAACTTTCAACGTTTCTTCAATTGCAGTCGCAGAAACCATCAAGCGCTATGATGAAACTGACTCTCATGAGGACTGCCACAGGAAAGGAAGACCCAGAGTTACCTCTGCTGCAGAGGATGAGTTCATTAGAGTTACCAACCTCAGAAATTGCAGCCCAAATAAATGCTTCACAGGGTTCAAGTAACAGACACATCTCAACATCAACTGTTCAGAGGAGACTGTGAATCAGACCTTCATGGTCTTGCTGCAAAGAAACCACTACTAAAGGACACCAATAAAAAGAACAGACTTGCTTGGGGCAGGAAACATGAGCAATGGCCACCGGTGTAAATCTGTCATTTGGTCTGATGAGTCCAAATTAGAGATTTTTCGGTTCCAACCGCTGTGTCCTTTTGAGATGCTGAGTAGGTGAACAGATGATCTCTGTGTAGTTCCCACCATGAAAGCATGGAGGAGGAGGTGTGATGGTGTGGGGGTGCTTTGCTGGTAACACTGTTGGTGATTTATTTAAATTTCAAGGCACACATAACCAGCATGGCTACCACAGCATTGTGCAGCGATACGCCATCCCCTGGTTTGCGCTTAGTGGGACGATCATTTGTTTTTCAACAGGACAATGACCCAAACACACCTCCAGGCTGTGTAAGGGCTATTTGACTAAGAATGAGAGTGATGGAGTGCTGCATCAGATGACCTGGCCTCCACAATCACCCGACCTCAACCCAATTGAGATGGTTTGGAATGAGTTGGACCTCAGAGGGAAGGAAAAGCCGCCAACAATTGCTCAGCATATGTGGGAACTCCTTCAAGACTGTTGGAAAAGCATTCCACTTGAAGCTGGTTGAGAGAATGCCAAGAGTGTGCAAAGCTGTCATCAAGGCAAAGGGTGGCTACTTTGAAAAATCTAAAATGTGACCTGTTTCAGGAAACCATGTGTATGTTGTGGGTCACTACTTCACAGGAGAGCCGTTTAAACGTAAACGTTTTTTTAAATTATCAAAATGCTTTTTTTGTTGTTGCAGAAATGCCTTCTCGAACATGTGAACTTTCATGTGCCTTAATTACAAACTTGTATGCCATCTGTAAATACAAATGAAATTGTTAAATTATGAGCCTAGTTGGTTTATCCACAGAAAAAAGCGAGCAACCTTCCCGCTAACCATTATTGGCTGAGATAATGAGTGGGCTGGACATGCCGAGAGATGGATTGGTCTGCCATATAGCATACTTCTGTCTATTTGAGCTGGTCAGTATGTCTAGGTAATCCTGTCTAACGAGGCTTTAAAAAAAATGTACCGCGTAGTAAAACTGCATAAGCCTAATGTCAAGTTAAAGTCTACTGTTAGCTAGCTAAAGTTACGTATATGCTCTCCACTTTCTGGAGGTTTGAGTTTTGAAATCAGTGGAATTCGAGTATGATAGCTAAGGAGATGGAGAAAACACCTGTCTGTGGATTTCATCTTTAAACTAAGGGCAGCCATGGTATCCGACAGGAGACATGTCCATCCATGATGTATACGGGTAAGATAGTCTAGGTAGCTACATTTTCAGATAATACACTTTTCTAATTTTGACAGAAAGTGGCTTCATTTCATGTTAAAGTGTACTGTTAACTAGCCAACCTTAGCTGGCTGGCTCCCTAGCTAATGTTACGTGTATGATCTTATTATTCATATCTCATAGCCATTTGCTTGACTAGTTATAGCCTAATGTTAGCTAGTTAATATTGAATCTGGTTGGTTAGCTACATGCAGATTCATGCAGGGGAGTAACGTCATGAGTTGGGATTATGGTTCATTGTTTACCTAGCTAGCTAGCTACATGTCTTAACAAAAGACTCTCGTCTGAGTGTGCCAGAGCGCAGAATAACTGATGAATTTACGAACGCTCAAAACCCGTTGAACATGGCCGGAGTCAGTAAACGTCTGCAAAAAAGCATAAATAAATTGTTTCCAGCAGCACAGTTTTAGTCCCCAACGCTCTGGATAACATGAAAAATCGAACCAGCTCTGCTAGGGCGAGTAAAATGGTCAGAGTGGGGTGTTCTCTCATTATGTGTCTGGAAGTAGCTAGGAAGCCAGCCAATGTTAGCCAGTTAGCTTGGGTGCTTGAATGCTGTTGTCCGTTCGTTAATTCAGAGTTCTGACCTCACAATCTGACAGCACAGTTACAGTCACCGACGGTCTGGATAACACAACAGCCTAACAAGCTCTGCTAGGGCAAGTAATGTTCAGTGATCTGTTCTCTCATTTGTCTCTGGAAGTAGCTAGCAAGTTAGCTTGGGTGCTTGACTGCTGTTGTCTTATGGCTGCAGGGGCAGTATTGAGTAGCTTGGATGAAAGGTGCCCAGAGTAAATGGCCTGCTCCTCAGTCCCAGTTACTAATATATGCATATTATTAGTAGTATTGGATAGAAAACACTCTGCATTTTCTAAAACTGTTTGAATGATGTCTGTGAGTATAACAGAACTCATATGGCAGGCAGAAACCTGAGGAGAAATCCAAACAGGAAGTGAGAAATCTGAGGTTGGTAGGTTTTCAACACAGTTCCCATTGAAATCCCCTTGAGATATGAATGAAGTTGCACTTCCTAGGGCTTCCACTAGATGTCAACCGTCTATAGAATTTTAAATGAGGCTTCTATTGTGTTGTGGGACTGAATAGAACAGAATGAACAGGTGTCAGCCATTTTCTGGTCACAAGCATCCCACATGATCCACTTGTAATCCATTGCTCCTCAAGACATAAAGTAATTCTCCGGTTGGAACTTTATTGAAGATATATGATAAAAATATCCTAATGATTGATTCTGTACTTAGTTTGAAATGTTTCTTCGACATGTAATATAACTTTTTGAAGTTTTTGTCCGGAGAAAAGGTCGACCAGCACCAGTGTTTGGATAGGTGTAACAAACGCGCTAATAAACGTAGCTATTTGGACTTAAATAACGGACATTATCGAACAAATAAAGCATTTATTGTGGACCTGGGATTCCTGGGAGTGCATTCTGATGAAGATCATCAAAGGTAAGGGAATATTTAGCATGTAATTTATGGTTTATGTTGACTAAAACATGGTGGCTCATTTGACTTGATTGTTCTGAGCGCCGTCTCAGATTATTGCATGGTTTTGTTTTTCCGTAAAGTTTTTTTGAAATCTGACACAGCGGTTGCATTAACTTCTTACACCTGCTTTCCCTGTAATGTTTTGTTAGCAATCTTTGTTGAAGAAAGCCACCAGGGACGGGTGGCCCGCGTCAAATTCATCATTGGAACCACTTGATATGATTGGTCATATAAAAGCCTTGGGACCCAAATGCATAATGAGTGCTCTAACTCCCCCTTGTGGTGGTCTGAAGCAATGCCCAGGCCACTTCGCTTCCGCCACACCGACCCTATGACTGCGGGATTGACCTTCTCCGTAGCACCACGCCGCCCCTGGGACGTCTGTACTCTCTGTCAGGACCGGAGACCAATGCTATGGAGACCTACATTGGGGACTCCCTAGCTGCAGGATTTATCTGTTCCTCTCCCGCCAGCGCAGGGTTCTTCTTCGTGGAGTAATGAATCTTGTGCCCATGCATTGACTACCAGGGACTCAATGGCATTCTGCCAGCAGCATTCCACCCTGCATACAACTGCTGGCTTACTTGTAAAGCTAAGCAGTGTTGGTCCTGGTAAGTTCCTGGATGGGAGACCAGATGCTGCTGGAAGTGGTGTTGGAAGGCCAGTAGGAGGCGCTCTTTCCTCTGGTCTAAAAAAATATCTAAATTCCCCAGGGCAGTGACTGGCAGTTACACTGCCCTGTGTAGGGTGCTGTCTTTCGGATGGGACGTTAAGTTGGTGTCCTGACTCTCTGAGGTCATTAAAGATATGAAAATATATATATATATGCCATTTAGCAGATGCTTTTATCCAAAGCGACTTACAGTCATGTGTGCATACATTCTACGTATGGGTGGTCCCGGGAATCGAACCCACTACCCTGGCGTTACAAGCGCCATGCTCTACCAACTGAGCTACAGAAGGACCACAAAGATCCCATGGCACTTATCGTAAGAGTAGGGGTGTTAACCCTGGTGTCCTGGCTAAATTCCCAATCTGGCCCTCAAACCATCACAGTCACCTAATAATCCCCAGTTTACAATTGGCTCATTCATCCCCCTCCTCTCCCCTGTAACTATTCCCCAGGCCGTTGCTGCAAATGAGAACGTGTTCTCAGTCAACTTACTGAGTTCTCAGTCAACTAATTTCCTTCGCCTTCAAGCCGCTCCAGGGGGCCACTGTGTTTTCCAAGCTGGATCTACGGAATGCCTACCACCTGGTGCGGATACGAGAGGGGGACGAGTGGAAGACCGCCTTCAACATGGGTAGAGGCCACTACGAGTATCTGGTCATGCTTTTTGGCCTCACCAACGCCCCTGCTGTGTTCCAGGCTCTGGTAAATGATGTTCTCTGTGACATGTTGAACCGGTTCGTCTTTGTCTACATTGATGACATCCTCGTCTTCTCCCGCTCTCCCCAAGAATATGTGCTCCATGTCCGGCAGGTTCTTCAATGCCTTCTGGAGAATCAGTTGTTTGTGAAGGTGGAGAAGTGCGAGTTCAATCGCTCCAACATCCCCTTTCTGGGTTACTTCATCTCTGCTGGGAGTGTCCAGATGGACCCCTGGAAGGTGAGCGCCGTGGTGGATTGGCCTCAGCCTACGTCCAGGGTGCAGCTGTTTCCTGGGGTTTGTCCATTTTTATCGCCACTTTATCCGGGGTTACAGCACCTTGGCTTCCCCCCTGTCTGCACTCACCTCTACCAAGCTTCCATTCACGTGGTCCTTTGCCACTGACCGGGAGTTCCGGGACCTCAAACACTGCTTCACCACTCCTCCTATCTTGGTTCATCCTGACCCTTCCCTTCAGTTCGTGGTGGAGGCCGATACTTCAGATGTCAGAGTGGGAGTGTCCTGTCCCAACGTTCTGCCCTGGACCTTAAACTGCATCCCTGTGCCTTCTTCTACCACTGCCTCAGTGCCACGGAGAGGAACTACGATGTGGGGAATCGAGAGCTTCTTACGGTGAAGATGGAGCTAGAGGAATGGAGGCACTGGGTGGAAGGTGCGGAACATCCGTTCATTGTGTGGACCGACCACAAAAACCAGGCAGATAACCGGATGTTTATGCCTGACGCTGTCCTGGAGGAGGCCCATTCCTCCAGGCTTGCCTGCCTTCCGGACTCCCGTAAGAAACCTGGCCTTCGTGCGACAATGCTTTTAGTGGCCTACTATGGTTCCGGATGTCACCGTTTTTGTCGCACTGTCTGTGCTTAGAACAAGACTCCTCAGCAAGCTCCGGCTGGTCTTCAACCACTGCCTGTCCCTCACTGTCCCTGGTCCCACATATCCCTGGATTTTGTCGCAGGTCTCCCCCCGTCTCAGGGCAACACTACATTGACCCCTGCCTGCCCTTGACCTGTCTTTTGCCTGCCTCTGTTGGATTAATAAACTGTTGTTAATTCGACGTTGTCTGCATCTGGGTCTTACCTGAAACGTGATACAGCATCCAGCCCAATAGTGATGAGGTAATGAGGTGTCTGAATTAATTTGTTGTGGCAGAGAGGAAGAAGTAGAACCCTTCAGGATTCAGCCAGGTTATCATTTTAATCCAAATGAGTGGTTATTTAATAATCTGATTTATTCATTCTGATTTGTCTTACACAATTATTCCTCAGTTGCTTAAAAGCTTGCCAGTCCGGGCCTAAGCCTGTGTTTCTGGCCTTGAACCAAGCATCATCGCTTTTTTGAATCACTTCTGATAATTCCGGAGTGTACCAAGCATTCAGTCTACCTTCAGCCTTATTTTTTGAAGGGAGCGTGATAATTCACAAAAATATTGAAGACATTGGCAAAACAAATTCTCTGATTTTTGTATTCTCACATCACTAACACAAACATTTGGGGATCAATGAAAGAAAGTATTCTAAATATATGCATACTCGTCTCAATTTCAGCACCAATTGATAGATTTAAAAATACTCTGATCTTGTAGATTATTTAAATTTAGGGAAGTATTTATAAATCTTTTATTTTTTTAAAACAGGTTTTGATGGCCTTTACGCACAAAAGACAGAAAACGGTAGTTTGAGTCATTCTGAAAATTACCGCGTTCAGTTCTTCAACCCATGCTAATGTTGGATGATAAATGTACATAGTATTATAGTAGGGAGAATACTGTACAATAGTAGGCTCTACCCTCGTCTATTACCTGCACTAACGGTCTGCGCTCCGCTCCATAACGATTTAATTTAGCCTACATGTCTTTTTAAAAATATATGATCAACTGTTACTAAGGATCCTCAGCCACAACTACACGTTCATGCCAGTGATTACAGAGGAAGCAACACATATTTTCTTTATGGAATGATAATGTAGGTTGTACCAACTGTAGCGGACTAACAGTAAATTGGCAGTTGAATATGTGTGGTTATTATGCCTACTGACGGTGGATACTGATAGTGGCTAATATTTAACATGATAGGAAACAGAGAAATTCAGGGTAACCTAAAATTAAGAAATTGTAGAGTGGCCATCCCTTGAGGTTAAAAGGCAGTACAATTAAAAAAATCTGCATAATGGCACAGCATTTCACAAGTTGATATGTTGATATACTTCAGTTTGCTGCCATATGACTGTTTTTTCCATTTGTCTAAAATAGATGTCATTGACATGTATATTTATATTTAAAATTCCCTTATGCAAATGGATTACTCATCTACTTGCTCTTATAAATGACTCTTATCAAGTTGTATATTGCAGTGCACGAATGGTGTTATTTAAGTGCAATATATGCTTTTTCCACTTGGAAAAGGAAGGTTGGCTAGACTTTAATCATTGTTTCCTCAATGAATAAAGGTGGTGGAATTGTTCGGGAATTAAGTCGAGGTCAGAATATGCTGTATCTGTAGAACACACCTCTTGTCACACCTTCATTTATTCCACCTCCATCCCAGACGAATAGCGGGTGAATAGCATGATGATTGTGATGATATCCGTAATGATTGTTTGTTTTTGTCTTCCTTTGCACGACAAAATCTGCTCCGATGTGCCCTAATTAATGTGACCTTGCAATCTGGCCACTCAGCAGTCAAGCAATCAGGTTTCTCCAGGGGTCGAGTGCTGTTTGTCCCACTGGTGTGGTGGTTGCCTCTTTTAAAGAAGGGCAAATAAGAACACATGTACATGTGTATAGTATATTACAATGGAGGGCTGGGGGGGGTTCTAGCTGTTTGCATTTCACACTTAAAATGTCATTAAGAGATTAGATTAGACCTGCAGTTTAGATTCAATACCAGAGCTGACCTTCCACTGCCTGTGCATCAACATGCATCACTATCAACACATCACACTGTTCTTAGATACCTCATCTTCAGCTTTTGGGAACTACATAGTCCCTTCTCCCTGGGCGGAGGGCTGAGCAAGCACCCAGAAGACCGAGAGAAGACCCACAGGATTTCCTGTCTCTGACCCTGCTCCAGGCTGCCCATGCCTGGTTCTGTCTGACTGGGCTGCACACTGGGTGATTCCTGCCCTGAGCTCCAGCCACTTCCTGAACACATATCAGCACCTGCAGCACAACGTCCTGTGCTCAAGAGCCTTCCACTGGCTAGAGCGCAAACTGACTCGCAGAGCTCATGGTTTTGTCTCTCTCACTGACATTCTTTAGCTCTGTCACTCTCACTTGTTCGCTAATTTCTTCTCGCTCTTTTTTTGTCCTGAGTTAAACTTTTCTCTCATTTTTATCTGCTCCTTCCCTTTGTTCTGTGTCCTCAGGAACCCATTATTTGTCTTTTTCTCTTGTTTTATAGCCCTACTGCTATATTTACTACTCCCTTCTCTATTTATTTTTTGCTTTCTCTCTCTTTTTCTCTCCCCCTCCCTTTTGTCTTTCAGCCAACGACTCTCCAAAGTGTTATTCAACTTCCTAATCGACTGTAATATTCCAGAGACATTTTGGCTGGATAAAGTATCACTCCCCTTCCTTGTTAACAATAATATTCCGATAGGAAAGCTATTCTATTCCTGTAAGCCTAATTACAATTTCAGCCTATCAGGCTGAGAAAGCTAGAATTTTAGTAGAACTAAAAAGGGCTGATTTGATGGCTACTCATACAACACACACAGTAATACCTGTTGTTATGATTAGCACTTCCTTCGTTTTATCTGCTGATTTTCCATAATCACATCAGTGGAGGTTTTGGGTGGTGTGTGTGTGTGTGTGCACGTGCACAAATTTGTGTGTGTTTGGGAAAGTACATGCTTATGAGCGTGTATATGCAGACATGAGGTGTGGCCATTGTAGATTCAGGTTTGTGCAGTAAGAACAATCTCCGTGCCTTGCCCCTGTTTGGTGCTCTGTTGCCCCGGAGCTATGGGTTAACCCTGTTCCAGAATGGGACCCATGTCACCCAATCCTCCTCCTTCCCCACCCTCACCCTCTCCTTAACCCCATCCTCCCCCTGCCCCACCCTCTCCCCGGGGCAGCAGCTGGGGGGGCTCGCTGGGCCTAATGAGTACCATGTTGTCTTTTCAGCTCAGGACAAACTAAGGGTGGGAGGGTACGGCTGGAAACATGGCGCTCGGTTTCCAAGTACATGGAGCAATAAAGTGGAGGCTATTTCCACTCAACTGTCACAGTACAGAGGACACACAGAAAGTGTCTAGAATGTTTTGTAATGAAAGAAGCCAGTATAAAAATCATTGCACTGTCTCAGTCCTTGTAGAGATCACTGAACTGTAGAGATGCACTTTCTTATTGATTGATAACTGATA